>NC_134535.1:155896159-156221159 GCF_050624435.1 Tenrec ecaudatus | reverse complement strand
GCAGTTGAACGCTTTCATAACCTAAATGGTGACAATAGACTAACAGAACCTGACAATATATATCCTCAAAATGCTTCCATCGGAAAAATGAGCCGTTCAGTTAAATGTGGTATCATGGCATGATGGCAAGAAAGCCAACCTGGCACTTTTGTTTAGGACTACCCTCCCAAAAGAAAGCGTGTGAATGGAGCAATTGTTTTAATGGCATGAAATACCCTAGCTTACTAGCAGAACGTCATCAATTGTATCTTTTAGAGTTCATGCAGTTAGTCACCTTCTTCCGATGAATAATTTATCAGTCATAATGTGAGAGTAGAGATTGGTACAGATAATGAACATTTGCAGTGAAAAATGCCACACTTATTGCACCCCGGCGCTCAGCTGGGCCAGTATCAGGTGAGGCAGACTGCTGCTGCAATAAAAGCAGCACTCTGCAAACATTCCTCCCATCGGTGGTAGGGACAAGCCATCAGGGCAAGGTTCTCAATCATGTTCAGTCATCGCCTTCCCCTTTCTTTAGCATGGACAGTATTGTGTTGGTAACCGTAATGGAGCTGCGAGGGTGCAGCAGGACTGGATGGTGTTTTGTGCTGTTGTACACAGGTCATTTGGGGTCAGAACTGATTCAACAGCATCTAACAAGACATTGGAAAGCTCAATTATTTCATCCACGATGTTAATTTTAAAATTCTTTTAAATTCTTGGTCTACTTTTGTCAAGGTAGTATAACATCAGGAACAAGGAGCTTTATATTCCTTTTCTCGAAATGAGAGAAATACCATTCAAAAAGTCTATACATCTCTAGCTTGAGATATTATTTGAATAAAAAAGGGTATCTGCAAATATATTTAAACTCAAGTAGTAGCAGGTTTTTCTTTTGTTTTGAAAAATAATTTTTCTCATGTATTTTATTAAGTTTTACATTATAAACATGTATTTGAGATGTATTATACATGCAATCGAAGCATAAGGGTGGACAATGTGTTTAAGCAAGGGATTCTCATGGAGGAAGCCAACAATCAACTTGGATATTGAATAGTTGCTAGAATCTTTATAGGTAGAAATATTTGATAGAAAAACAAATGGAAGACTAAACATAGGGATGAGTACATTGTATTCAAACTATGGCTGCAGTCCAATTTGATATAGGATTTTAAAATGGATTCTTTCGGATTACACTGCTAAACAAGAACAGGCCGTTTGATCTTAGATCTTAGAATTAGCTGAAAGTTTGTTCAAGAAAGTAGCCATTTTTTAAGAGAATCATCATTTGTGGAAGGTTTTGGTGACTTTAAATGTCTGAATATAGCCATGTACATACATTTTTCTATCATTGTGATGATAATGATGGTGATAAATTATTGAAACATTGTTTACTTAGTGCACAAATTATAAAATTGAATGCTCACCTCCAACATAAACTAACTGTATTTTTTGAACTTCGTTTAGAACTAAAAGAACCATTATATTGATTATTGAAAGTTTACAATGCACAATAAATAAAATTTTGATTCAAATTGGAGTTTAAAAACAAAAGCATTGAAGCTTAAAATTATCTAGTACTAAATTCCGACGATAAAGAAAAGTAATGGTAATGTGACAGTAAAAATATTTTCAAATAAAACAATTTATATGGTGAGGAATCAGTCCGGTATGGAAACATTGTCCTAATTATATATAAATGATTCAGAAAGAATTTAAGTCTCAATATGATGCTTAATAATATTGTACTGTATTGCATTATTTTGAAGACATCTAATAGATGATAAATATTTACCTATAATATTTAACATGTGCATCAATGAAATAAATATGTGAGGGACTTATTTCAATGATAAGTAAAGGAAAAATACTCAAATGTGAGTTCAATGTGATGATGTTACTTTATAAGAAACTGAAAAAGCTAAAATTGTGTCTTAGATAAAATGTTACAAACTTCAACTACTTAGAAGAAAAAGCCTTATAGTAATAGTCAAGAATGACCTAGTATTGTAACAACTAGGCCAAAAACGTATTTAATAATTTTGTTCATCTTAAATGAAAGGTTTCTTTTTAGTTAACTTTTAAAATTGTGAATTTGATGGAGGATTTAATTTCAGATATCAATCATATATTCAATAATTTAAACTACTTATCAACACCCCAATAGGTTACCCTACCCCCACCCCCTTAGATTTCTCTTCTTCTCTTGTGGATTTCTTCCCCTTCACTGAAGTTAATATACCTTCCCATCCACTAGCCTATTAGTTCTTCTTCCCTTCCTTGTCCTATCCCCATTGGTTACTTTCCAAAGTATGTTCCTTTGGTGTCAAAGACTTTAGTCTTGTTTTGTATTTTCCTTTAAAACAGTGCTATCATACAATATTTGTCTTTTCATGATTGATTAATTCCACTCAGCTTTCTTTTATTAACCTGAAGCTCATAGTACTGTCAACTTTTGTTATTTCTAGTTTGATTCTACTTTTATTATTAGTTCTACTGGTCTAGAATCAAATTCACAAGATAATATAGTATTAACCATCTTTCTCTAAAAATCAGCAACAGTTTAATATTAAAGCTAAATATTGAAAGTTAATCAAGCACACAAGTTATTACTTCAGTAATAAATCCCTAGTAGAGTTGAATTATTTTACAAATTCTTTCCACATTTTACCAATCTTTTCTCAAGTATGTTTCTGAGTTATTTCTTCAGTGTTATTAGAAATATATTCTCCAGTGATTTTCTCGAAATATATCCTTCTCAGAATGCATGGAGAGCTCTGTACTTATTCCTACTTTTATTAACTTATTCTGTAACTATTAGAAAAGATTAGACTACTGAGTACAGGCAGTAACATTTTATTCTTGATAGTGCCTGATATGCTGATTATAAGTATAACAGCATTTAGCATATTTCTAAACGTATTATAAATAAGGTACTTAGTATTTAGTAAAGAGACATTTACTCTAACCTTTGAAAGTGAATTAACTACGAATGGCCCACACTTATGACTTGACCTCAATTTTTATTCTTGTCCTCATTTTATCTACTTCCAAAATATACTCACAGCCTAGGTAATACATCTCTCTGAGAACACAAGGAGGCCTGGAAGTGCTGCCAGTTATGTGTTAGTATGAGAACTACAAAGTCAGCAGTTCAAATCCTCCAGCTGCTCTTCATCAGTGGTTCTCAACCTGTGGGTCGCAGCCCCTTTGGGGGTCAAATGACCCTTTCACCAGGGTCTTCTAAGACCATTGGAAAATACATATTTCTGATGATGGTCTTAGGAACCTAGACTCCGCTCCTCTATCTGTCTCCAGGCGGGTCTGCCCACATGCAGATACGCCCACATGAGTGCCCTGGCATGAAGACTGTTACCAATGCTACACCATGCTTCCAGACAACATTTCATTTATTTATAATTAGAAATAAATATCTCACAATATAGAATTACATATTGTTTTTGTAATTAATAGCTATGTTTCAATTATGTTCGATTTGCAACAATGAAAATGCATCCTGCATAGCAGATATTTACATTAAGATTCATAACAGTAGCAACAATAGCAAATTACAGTTATGAAGTAGCAATGAAAATCATTTTGTGCTTAGGGGTCACCACCACATGAGGGACTCTATTAAAGGGTCACGGCATTAGGAAGGTTGAGAACCACTGCTCTAGGAGAAAGATGAGGCTATTGCTCCTATTATGATTTATAGTCTCAGAAATTCTATATAGAGACAAGTCAATAGCAGTGAGTTTTGATTTACAAAGAATATTACACTGAATGCTACACCATCTTCTTCAAGCATGATTATCAGATTGAAAATGACACATACTGGTCCCTTTCAATTCACTAAGACCTAGAATATTCACTTCATCTTTAACAACTTCCAACTGTCCTACATTTATACTTCATGCATTCCAAGCTCTGATTATTAATGCATGTTTGTAGTTGTTTATTCTTATATTGAGTCATGCTACATCAGGAAATGAAGGCCCTGCATAATTTTCCACTTATATTATAAAGGTTAGCTCTACTTTGGAGAGGCAGCTCTTTTCCAGTTGTATTTTAACTGCCTTCCAACCTGAATAATGGCAAATCGAAAAGGAAGGGTAATGGAGTCCTAGTCAACAATAACATGCCAAGATATGTCCTCAAGTCCAATGCTCCCAGTGAAAGGATGATGTCCGTGGTAATGAGGGATTGTTTCATGTAGACACTCCTGTGTTGGAGTGGAGCCAGATCTGTTCATCAAATTACAACCCTATGACACCTCTTTGATGTCATAAGCTTTTGTTTAAGAGTGAGGGATTAGAGACTGCTCTCTCTCTCTCTCTCTCTATCTCTCTCACTTTGCTCTCCTTCTGCTGGGACGTCACTGGTACTCTATGTATGACTCAATGAATGGGCACAAAAAGGCTTCCTGGCCCATGTTTCCAGGCACCTTGGATCCTTTTGACTTTGCACCCACCAGCTTGTAATTTTCCTGCTCTACCATTGCCTCACCAGCATGAAGCCATGTCAGCCTCAATGGGGATTTATTGATTAACATTGGACTTACAGGTTTGAGTTGGACTGGACTTCAGTGACTTCTTTTGATATACGATTACTTTGAGATATAAAGCTCTTTCTTATACATATATTAGTGTCACTTAATCTGTTTCTTTACACAATCTGGCCTAACACAATATCCATATACATACAAGAAAACCTGTTAATAGGAATTTTATTCCAATTTGCCCACCAGCCACTAAGTCATATTTTTTAAATGAAGATTTCTATGTTTTATAGTTCAGAATTGATCAAACATGAAATTAATAATAGTGATTGGAATGAAAAAGTTGAAAAAAGAGTAAGCATTCATTTCATACTGGAATTTTGTAAGATCAATTATTGAAAAAACTTTTAACAACATATACAGAAAATATCTGGAAAAACCTGGAAAATACCTGCCCATTCCAAGGAAAGGGAACACAATAGAATGTATAAATTATTGAACAATATCACATATAAGCAGTGGTGGGTTTCAGAGAGTTGTACCAATTAGGCAGGACCAATAACTAATTTTTGTAAGTTCGGTGAACTGGTTGGTAAATGGCATTTGTAATCAGTGTTCTCTGTAAGGTGGGAGGATGGGTAGCCATCCAATGTGGAAATCACAAATTTACATTTTTTACTCTTTTTTAATGTCTATCTGCACAATAGTGTAATGCAAGTGCCTGTAGTCATGTGCATTCCATTAATAGATATAAAGAATTGAACAGAAGTATACTTATATGTATTTCTTCATTTCTTAAAACTCATATTTTTGATGAATTACTACAGTTTTATACCTTTGCATTTGTTACTTGGGTAAACAAATAGATAACATAAAGTGAAAAAGTGTCAAGCAACCAGAGGGGGACATACTGTCATTTGTTTCACTTTGCGTTAAGCCCCACATTTTCACAAGATATTGCTAGAGAATGATATAATTATGAAATTGTTGAAAGAACTAAAATTAGTTTACAATTACAATACAATTATTTTAGGTTCAGACGAAGCAGAAAGGTGTTTTTCTTTTCTTTAAAAAAAATCATTTTATTAGGGGCTCATACAACTCCTTTCACAATCCATACATACATCAATTGTGTAAAGCGCATTTGTACATTCATTACCATCATCATTCTCAAAACATTTGCTCTACACCCAAGCTCCTGGCATCAGCTCCTCATTTTTCCCCTCCCTCCCCCCTCTCTCATGAACCCTTGATAATTTATAAATTATTAACATAGAACTGCCCCAGTGAGTTTCCAAGACTGTAACTTTTGTTATTATTATTATTTTGAGATGGGATTTAATACATATACAATGCAATTCTATATTTCCATCACTTCAAGTAGAATTGTACAAATGTCACCACAATCCGTCTCCAAACAATCTTTTTCTACATGGACTTCTTAACCGCATCTTCCTTTTAACCCACCGCTACCACTGTAAGCCCCTCCCCCAAACTCCTTATTCGATCTGTCTTCCCTATAGGTTCATCAATCCCGGGTTTTGTAGACGGAAAAACGAGAAAGCACATATCACAGCTTAAAGAGGGTGACCTCCATTGATATAATACCTCCCTCCCAAACACTCTAGCACTCTTTAGTGCCCACTTTCCTGCCATGCATCACTTTTAGATAGGGGGGTGGTCTCTGGAGGGTTTCTTTCTATGGAGTTCCATCAATGAACCTTGGCCTTCCCCTGTTATCCATCGCCTTCTGCAGAGTCTCACAATTTAGCCTCTGCTATGGAGCCTTCCTTCTACTTCAGATTACTGGCATACAGATCCTAATCCTTGGGTGACTGATGATGGTGTGCTTCTTCCATATGGACTCAGTGGACATCTCACTTAGATGGCTGCTTGTTTGGAGACAAGCCTTTAAGACCCCAGACGCTGTTTTATCTGAAAGTCTTCACCACATTGTGCTATAGCCCCTGTATTTTCTATATTCCCTTGCCAAGGCAAATATCATTCAAGGCCATGATGTAAGAACTAATTGTTCTTAAATTGGAGCTAGGATTTGATGTGAGTTCCAAACCCATTCTTGGTTCTGCTTTTTTTTATATATAATTTCTTAATTTGCTGTAACTTGAGAGTTAATGATGATATATCATCCTATAGTTCAATCACGTCAAGCAGAATTGTACAATTGTTTCCATAATCAGTCTTTAAACAGACTTTTTCTTCCTGGACTATTTGACATCACCTCCCTCTTATCTTCCCCCACCCTGCTATATCTCCTCTCCTTGCAAAACCCTTTTTATATATGATTTCCCAATAAGCTCATCATCTCTGGGTTTCATTTACTTAAAAACAGATAAACAGATAGTGCAGATTCAAGAGGGTGACCCCCAATGGTGAAGCACCCTTGAGATACACCATAATATGAAAAAGCATCATCAAAATATGACAGACAGCCATCACAGGATTGCCAGGAGAATATGAATCTTAATATAGCATACAGGTCATTGCCCGAGGAAGGCCTTGTTTGGCCACCAACCAACAGTACACCACTCTTGGTACAGCTGTCTTCTGCTTCCTCGGACATCGTGTATTTTCTGGCTTACATCCTCAGATTCTAAGTGTGTATGAGATAGAGTCCAGTTCGCCCAGTGGAGTTCCCATATGGGGTCTCAATGATGCAGCCTCTGGAACATGCCATGCAGCCTGAAGATCTAGGGTTCAGTGCCCCAGTATTCCAGGCACCCAACCTGTGTTCCAAGGATACCCCCAGATTCCCTGCTTCGATTTTGCCCACCCTCTGCATGCCAATAAAGACACCTCCAACGTAATGTTTCCCAAAGCATCCTCGGTCTCTCCTCACCCCATCTGGAAGTCATCCCTTTCTCCTTCTCCTCAACTGTACTTATGTTTCCTCAAACATGACCACTCCCTCTTCCCTATGCTGCACTGCCCTTCCCATCAGTACATCCCATCCCTCTGATAGGGCCACCTCACTCCCCGGGGCCTCATCCCAGATCTACATGATAACCATACAGCAGACAGCATCCCCTGCTCTCCCATGACAATTTGATCCCAGCTGTCATGAGGAGCCCTCTGGCCACATGACCTACACTATACTTATGGAGGAGATGATGTGTGGTTAATTGGCACTGGTCTGCCTCTTTACCAGGCTATCTGGTCCCCAGCTAGAAAACTGGATGGCCTGTCAGCTTGAGCCTGTGCCCCTTCTGCTGCTTGACCCTACCACAGTGGGCTCATATCGTAATTGTCCAGTGGTGCTTGACTAACTTCACTCAGCTTAGTGACTTCCAGATCCCTACAAGACTTGAACTGTTTCATGGTCTCATCACAGCTTTTTAGGGATGCGTAGTACTCTATTGTGTGCATGTACCAGAGTTCTTTTATCCACTCTTCTTTTGATGGGAATTCAGGCTGTTTCCAGCTTCTTGTGATTGTAAACTGTGCTGAAATGAACATGGGGGAGTAAATGTCTGTTTGTGATGTTTCTTATTTCTTTTGGCTATATTCCCAGGAATGGTATTACTGGATCATATGGTAATTCAATTGCCATCTATTTTAGGATCTCCTTGCTGCCTTCCACAGTGGCTGTAAGTATTTACAAGTCCACCAGCAGTGGATAAGTGTTCCTATCTCACCACACCCTCTCCAACATTTGTTGTTCTCTTGATCTCTGTTCTTTTTTAATTGGGCTACAGTTATGGAGATTAGGAGGAGGGGACACAGATCACAATGATCAACACAAAACCACCAACCTCTCTCCTCCAGGGAAAGAACAACAGAAACCATGGGGAGGGAGACAGAATTTCAGTGTGAAATATGAAAACAATAATACTTTAGAATCTACTAAGGGGTAATGGGGGTGGGGTTGGGGAGGGTAAAAAGAGGAGTTGAGACCAGGGGCTCAATAAAAAGTAAAAGCTAGCAAACGAGGGAAACATATGTACAACTATGCCTGATAAAACTGATGCATGCATTGTGTTGAGAGTTGTAAGAGCTCCAACTAAAATGATCTTTTAATAAAAATAACAAGATCTAACAATTTTATAATATATAAATAATAGTGCCACAGCACTGTAATATATATATATATATATATATATATATATATATATATATATATAAATGATTAACTTAACAAGCATTTGATTGTAATTGTACAAGAAAGCTATAATAAATGAGAATCATTTTGCTTATAATTTATATCCAAAAAATAGATACGAGGGGGTAACCCCCCAAACTGAGAAAAGGTCCCCTGGCAGAGCTTGTGTAGTATGCATTTTTTTCCCCTGGAGGTGAAGATCTAGCAACTCACTCTGAGTTAGTGACCCCAGTGGCTTCTCCTTGGAAGGTTCTCTCTGGTCACAGTGAATTTTTTTGTAAAAGCAGCTTCCCTCAAACCTCATCTTTTATGATGGCTGATTTCAGAGAACAGTGTGCAGCTGTAAAATTTCATTTCATGCTCAGGAAAAATGCCACAGAAACTGTTGTGATGTTGAACATCGCTTACAAGGACAGCGCTATGGAAAAACTCAAGTACACAAATGGTTTTCTCATTTCAAAAAGGGTGAGATGTCAATTGATGATAAACTTCATTGTGATGTCTGTCAACTTCTCCAATGGGTAAAAAGTTAGACAGTGCATTTTGAGGTCATTCCACCAGGTCAGATTGTTAATTGAGCTTTCTATTTAGAGGTTCTGAAACAATTGCATAACAGTGCATAACAAAAAAAAAAAGCCTGATTTGTTGCAGATTGGGGACTGGTTTTGCCACTATGATAATGCACCTGCTCACGCAGCTATCTCAGTGTGCTAGTTTTTGGCCCAAACAGCATGCCTCTTTTGCCCACAAAGCTTACTCACGCGATCTTGCTCTGTGAGACTTCTTTTTGCTCCCACTAATGAAGAAGAACTTGGAAAGACAGTGATTTGAGAATGCAGCAAAGGTGAAGAAAAAACAAGGGAGGTGTTGTCCGCCATCCAAACAGATGAGTTTGAAAAAGGCTTCCAAGAATGGAATTACAGATTTGACAAAATATTTTAAGTGTCGCGGTGAGTACTTTGAAGGTGATCAAATTGTTTTGTTAAAAATTTAAATAAATATCTTTGATTAAAAAAAAATCTGTTTTGGGGGAGTACCCTTCCTACAAACATATACACATATATAATATCTAATACACATACACACACATATATATAGATATATTAAAAAAGATCATGGAATTGAGTGGGAAGAAAAAATAGGGTATTCTGGGAATCATAACTGTAATTATAAGCAAAACATTCGTACTGTCATAACAGCATCAAAGTTATTGTTGCTGGCAGCTCTTTAATTCACTCTGACTTATGGTGACCCTATGAATGCCAAGTGGTTTGCCACAGGTTTTTCAAGCCTAAGGCCTTCTGAAGCAGGTCATCAGACCTACTTTCTGAGCTACCTTTCTGAGGTGCTTCAACTACCTGCATTTTGGCAAGTAGGTAGTGGAGTGCTTAACCTTTTCACCTGCCTAACAGAGTGACAGGAAATGGATACATTCCAAATAACCTTTTAGGATCTAATCAAAGAAACAGTCTGCTTTCAATTTAATACTTCAGACCACATAACTGAACACAATATATATCAGCTTTAGGATAATGGTAGAAATTATCACACCAACAGATCTGTATGACTTTTATGCTGTATGATGGAAAAGAAATATGGTCTTGTTAAGTGTTTTTATTTTCTCCTTTCCTGTAAAACTTTTCATCAAGAGCTAATTACGACTGCAGCATAATACCCTTACCCTCTCCAAGGCAATACACTTCTTTGGATCAGAGTAAATACCCAGTGCACACAAGTAATTAAAAATGCAAATAGTATTATCATTACATTTATACCAATTATACATCAGTAGAAAGGACAATGACTGAGTTGTTAAGAAGACTGGAAAAGAAGTATTTAACTTACAAGACACATCTATGTAAGCAGGATTTTTCTTAAATGAAAGCACTCATTTTAGACATTAAAAAATGACTCATTGTGTCATTCTCTGTGAAAGTGTGTCTCCAAACTTTCAATTTATGGCTTAAGAAAATCAGTCCCAGTTTAAGGCAACTAACTGAATTAACAAATCTCTTAATAAGAAAGTAACCTCGAAGCTACACTTCACTGGCTAGCAATCTGTTTGCCAGTTCTATTGAGACATATGTTTAAATTCTACCCAGGAAGCACATCTCAGATAGATTTCATTTTTGCTATTTTAATAGCACATGCATAGTCTTTCCATGAGCCATCAGCCTTTTCCTTTGTGGAATCGACCAAGAGTTAATAAGTCTGTTGCATGACTACTGTGAAACAAACCCCCCCTGAGATAGTTTAACCTGCTGTAGAAAGACAGAGTCAACTTGTGGTAATGGTGAAGTAGCATGCAACTAACTGTCACCGGCAGTTTGGATATTTTACAAGTAAGGATTAACTTTAGTTAAGGTTTTCAAAAAGAGCTATTCAAAGGTAGTCGGGAGTGATCAAAGAAGAAAATAAAAGACTGACCTTCGAGGGATTGGAAATGTCCTGGGAAATTACATTTTATATTGCTTTTTAATCTCTCAACACTCCAAAATTTTCACTCCAAGGCTAGAATCTAATCGGAAAGCAGCATATTTTTTTTGGCTTATGGAGTCAGAAATAGGTTTCAGGTCTGACAAAATATTTGGGAGGGCATGATAAAGACAGAGTCATAAGAAGAGTCCAAGGTCTTGCTATGAACTCCACTGACCTGTGTACACGTGGGGACACTCAAAGATCCAAAAGAAATCAGAAGCTGAAAGTTGGGAAACACTTTAAAAAATTGTATTTGCAGTTTAATGTAGAACACGCAAAGTTTGGAGTTTGGTTGTTAAAGTGAACTTTTATTTATTTATTTATTCATTCATTCATTCATTTATTTATTTATTTATTTAGTTTCTTCACCTAGTTCCAACGTAAGAGCAATTAGTTCTTACATCATGTTCCTGCTTGATATTCACCCTCAGCAAGGGAACACAGAAGATATGGGCACTATTGCAAAATTTGGCAAAGAGATTAGAGGGTGTCCAGCTATCAGCTAAAATAGTATCTGGGGTCTTAAAGGCTTGTCTCCAGACAAGCAGTCATCTAAGTGAACTGTCACCTCAGTCCACATGGAAGAAGCACATCTTCATCAGTCACTGAAGGATTGTAAATGATCTAATCCCAAATCAAAGGAGGGATTCGTATCTGAGCCTCCATTGTAAGAACTTGGTTTGTAGGAAGCTCTGGGTGATGGTGCGAGCTCAAGATTCATTTGTGGGACTGCATAGGGAATCAGCCTCCAGTGAACTCCCTCTGTCCCCCAGCGAGGGATGGGAGGAAAGGGGTTTCTGAGGAGAACATTGGAGAGATGAGGATAGAAGATCAAAGGCACACATCCGACATGAACAGTTAAGACTTTGTCAGTTGGTTCCCCCTCTTAGGTATGCTGGACCTGATCTGGTTATAAATATTTTCTGTAATTTTGTTTTGTTTAGTTTTTTTATTCATATTAAGGTGTATCTCAGAGATGGTATGTCATTGGAGGGCATCCTTTTGAGGTTGTGTCATATGTTTTTCTGGTTTTCGAATATGAAAGTCGGGATTGATGAACCCATGGGGACAGCAAGTAGAACAAAGCTTTCTGGGCAGCGGGCAGGTATAGGGGTGGTGGTGGGATAAAGGGGAAATAATGTCCAGGAGTCCTGGAAGAAAAAAAAATTTGGAACCTGATTATGATTGCAATAGTACAATATTGCTTGACATGATTGAACTATAGGATGGTATGATATATGTATGAACTCCCAGTAAGTAATAATATATATCTAAAAGTTCTTAACTATTATTAGCAATATTTTCACAGTAATAAGGAAAATGTATGACCCTTATTAAATAAATATATGCATAAACTAAACTCAATAAAAAGGAAATTACTTAAAAAGGAAACAAAATAAGTAGAAAAATTTCCAGCAAAAATGGCAAGTTATAAAATGAGAATTCCTCTAGATAATCTAAATAGCAGATTAAAGATAATTGTGAAATATTTGGTAACATTTTGGATAATATATATTTTATCAATAGAGATTATATGAAGAACAGAGTGAAATATTTTTAAAACAAGTAGGCCTTCATTCATCTGTTGGGTCTAATATGTGTATTTGAAATATCACAGAAAAACAAAGTGGCATGCATATTTTTAAAGATATGTTCATTGTCATTGAGTCAATGCTATAATGTCCACCATGCACAACAGAATGAAACACTGTCCAGTCCTACCCCATCCTCACAATTGTTCTTACGTTTGAGCCCATTGTTGCAGCCACTGTTCGGTCCATCTTGTTGAGGGTCTCTACTTCAACAAGCATGACGTCCCACTCCAGTGACTGGTCTCTCCTGACAACAAAGTATGCAAGATGAAGTCTCACCATTCTTGCCTCTAAGGAACACTCTGGCCATACCTCTCCTCAGTCAGATATTTTCCCTGTCAGCAGACCATGGCCTTTTTAATATTTTTCTCCAGCATCATAATTCAAATGCACCAATTCTTCTTCAGTCTTCCTTATTCAATGTACACCTTTCACATGCATATGAAGTGATTGAAAATACCACTACTTAACTCAGGCATATCTTAGTCTCCAAAAGTAACCTCCAGGGATTCTCACACTCCAAAGAGGTCTTGTGTAGCAGATTTATTCAATGCAGTGTGTTATTCAATCCCTTGACGGTTGCTGCCATGAGCATTGATTATGGATACAAGCAGAATAAAAGACTTGATGACGTCAGTCTTTTCCCAAGTTGTTATGATGGGTCCTGATGTGGGGATTTGGGTATCTGTACATTGAGTTGTAATCCACAGTGAAGGCTACAGTCTTTGACCTTCATCAGCAAGTGTTTCAAGTCCTTGGAGCTTTCAGCAAACAAGGTTGTGTCACCTGCATATCACGGGCTGTTAACAACCCTTCCTCCAAGCCTGATGCTAAGTTCTTTTTCATGCAAGCCAGTTTCTCTGATTGTTTGCTAGCCATACAGATTGAATAAGTACAGTGAGAGGATAAAACCCTGCCACCCACCTTTCCTGATTTAAACCATGTAATATTCCCTTGTTTTGTTCACACTTGATACACTCTTGATACAGGTTGAGATTCTGCATGAGCACAATTTACTGTCCTGGATTAATTATAACCACCTATGTAATTAAGGGAGTTAGATATTCCAAAATAACTATCAGATATCAAAATGGTTCAAAGAAAAATTTCATTCCTTCCAAGAACTGCTCAGTGTCCAGTTCTCCTTGTGTTCTGTGTATCGCAATTCTCAGCTTAACTGAACATCTTGGTGTTTATCAGAGTCCTTTTCTCTTGATAGCCATTAAACCTCAATTTTTATCACCTCCTATTTGAGACCACTTTTCTATCAGTCTTTTGTTTGTAACCTGGGCAGGCTTTCTAAATGTGTCAAATTCTGCTCATGAAAGGTCTTGAAATAAATATCGGGATTTGAAGTAGGGTCACCAGCATCTGGATCCTTGACCCTTGAAGTTGTCCTTTCCTTGGTACCTCTTCCGTAGTTTTTAAAGCACACACTGTCACCAGGTCAAAGTCTGTGAACCAGTTTGAACGAATCACACACACACACACACACACACACACACACACAATCACAAAAAAATGAACGAATCCCCCCAAAAAAGGACTCAAATTTTAAAAATGTGGATGGACTGGGACAATAAGCAGAATGAGAAAAAATTACTATCCAATACCTGATTATCAACTTAATATCCGCCATAGAAAACAAGGGTGCTTTTCATGTAGCCTAGTATGCTTTTTGTTTTTAATTGAGAGTCAGAAAAACAGGTCTCTGTCTCAAAGATGGCAACCAATTGCATTGCCTTTAACGTGTGTCACTCTACACAGTCCTGGAAAAATCTAATCTCCCACGCCCGACTCTGGAAAGGGTACACTACATTTCTTCCAAGTCTCCAATTTTAGAGATTCGACTAGTCATTTCTTTTTCTCTGGTGTTCATTCCAATATTGTACTCATATTGTACAAATGAATCTGGTATAATTACATCAGTAGCCATGAACAACTTCAAACCAATTCTAAGCCCCGATACAGGAAAAGAATAGAAACCGCTATTAAAAGAAATGTTGAAAGCTGTTGGGTTTGGGTACAGATCCTCCATGTAGGTTTATACACGTATGCAGGCACTTTTTTCATCTCCCCATTCTTCTCCTAAAGGATTCTGGGCTCCTTAACTTATCAAATGTCAGTTTGGGCAGCTTCTGGGGACTAAAATTGTGTCACTTTTCAATGTTCTTTGAATGTGTCAAACAAAAAGAAGGCCAAATGGGGCAAGATGAGCGCTGCAGGATGGATATGGTCAGATTTCCCAGTGAACGTCTCCTATGACAAACCCTTCTGACTCTCGATGGACCAGCAGGTGAAATGTGATGAGGAAACAAAAAAAATATCTCGGCACAACTCCCCTGATACTTTGCCTCCCCAATGTAGTTTTCAGTTTCCTGCAAACTTCATTTGAGTATGCCTCCATGGCAGCCTTGACTTTCAAGAAAATCTATCAAGATGACCCCCTTTGGAACCCGGATATACATGTACCATAACCTTATGCTGAGCTACCTTGACTTCAACTGACGCAGCGGAGCCCCTCTGGAACCATTGCTTGCATGGGTCCTTTGGTAAAGACGCCCTAATGAGACTCATAATAAGTGTATTACTGAGAGGACACATTCGCAGCAATTCCTCGTTTGCACAGACCTGTATGAGTGACCTGGAATCCTCGTGGCAATATGTTTTCCTTCACCCACTCATCTTCCTCATACACCATTTTTCTAATAGCCTTTGGGAAAATGAAAGCAATCTCCATTTTAAGGGAAAAAAATCCACATGAAAATATTGCTCTTTTAAAAAAATCTTTTTATTGGGGGCTCATACAATTCTTATCACAATCCATCCATCCATCCATCCATCCATCCATCCATCCATCCATCCATCCATCCATCCATCCATCCATCCATGGTGTCAAGTATATTTGTACATTTGTTGCCATCATCATTCTCAAAACATTTGCTTTCTACTTGAGCCCTTGGCATCAGCTCCTCACTTTTTCCCCTTGCCTCCCCCATCCTCCCTCAATCCCTCACGAATCCTTGATAATTTATAAACTATTATTACTTGCTCATGCCTTACACTGTCCTATATCTCTCTTCACCCACTTTTCTGTTGTCGGCCCCCAAGGGAGAGGGTATATGTAGATCATTGTGATTAGTTCACCTTTTCTTCCCCACATTCCCCTGACCTTCCTGGTCTCACTACTCTCATTATTGGTCCTGAGGGTTCTCTCTATCCTGGATTCCCTGTTTCCAGCTCTTATCTGTACCAGTGTACATCCTCTGATCTAGCCGGATTTGTAAGGTAGAATTGGGGTCATGATAGTGAGGTGGAGGAAGCATTAAAGAACTAGAGGAAAGTTGTATGTTTCATCAATGCTATACTGCACCCTGACTGGCTCATCTCCTCCATATGACCCTTCTGTAAGAGGATGTCCAGTTGCCTACAGATGAGCTTTGGGTCTCCACTCCACACTCCCATTCATTCACAATGATTTGATCTTTTGTTCTTTGATGCCTGATACCTGATCCTATCGACACCGCATGATCACACAGGCTGGTGTGCTTCTACTAGGTAAGCTTTGTTGCTTCTCAGCTAGATGGCCACTAGTTCATCTCCAAGCCTGTAAGGCCCCAGATGCTATATCTTTTCATAACTGGACACCATCAGCTTTCTTCATTACACTTGCTTATACATCCACTTTGTCTTCAGTGATTGGGAAGGTGAGCATCATGGAATGCCAGTTTAATAGAACAAAATGTTCTTGCATTGAGGGAGTACTTGAATAGAGGCCCAATGTCCATCTGCTACCTTATTACTAATCCTATAAATATATGCTCATAGATCTATTTTACAATCCTCATATACAAATATATTTACATAAGCACATGCCTGCATTTAGACCTCTATAAATGCCCCTTGCCTCCTAGTTCTTTCCTCTATTTCCTTTTACTTTCCTCTTGTCCTACTATCATATTCAGCCATCATTTGGGTTTAAGTATTTCCTCTTGGTTACATTGCACGTGATCAAGCCCTATCAGGCCTCCCTCCTCACCATGAGTTTTAGATCACTTGTTGTTCTCTTGTCCCTGGGTTTATTAACACACTTCATTTCTCCCCTCCCCCTCTCCCATGTCTCCCCCAAAATTTTGGTGCCAAAGTTTTCTCTTCCAGATTGTTTATCTTGCCTTTCTTATCTAGATAGACCTGTGGAGGTAAAGTGAACAAAAAACAAGACAGAGCAAGACAACGTAACAAAGAAAACAAAACAACAACAACAACACCTACAAACCAACCACAAACAAGATAAAAGCCTGCAAATAGTTCAAGGTCTGTTGACCTTTAGCAGTGTTTTCCTGTCGAGTCTGCTGGGGTGCCACTCCCTGGCCCCAAAGTCTATTTTTGGTTTTCCCTGGGGACTTCATTGCTCTATTCCCCTTGCTGTTCTTTTGCACAACCTAAGCGTTTTGCTTCAGTGTTGTAGGGTCAGATCGGGTGTAATTCAGCACTGTGTCATGGGGCCAGTCCTATGATCCTCTCTGTGCTTTGGCTGTTATGAGAGGGAATATTGTCCTCAGGGTCTGGTGGGCCGAGATGTGTTCCACTCTCTCTACCTCTCCCTTCACTTGCTTCTATGTGCTCTGAACAGTCATATCCCTCACCCTGAGCTGTAGCTTCAGTACTGTCTTCTGAAGTGAATTCTTCTGCGGGGAGGGTAGAAAAGACTGATCTTATATCATCTGATTTCGCATCTTTGTCTCCATGCTAAAATGGTTTAGAAAAATTTTTATTTTAATGCACACTTAAATGTAAAAAATGTCTTGCACTAGTTTACTTATAATGGTCATTTAAAGTGTGTTTGCTGTGCCAGAATTAGTCTGCATCTCATTATTGTCAACCCAAACAATTGAAGTTATTCTTGATTTCCACTCACTTACAACCCAGATCTTAACTACATTCAAAGTCTGACTACTTCTTACTAATTAAACTACCCCTGGTGCAAATCACACTCACGTTTTGCCTAGATTTCTGCAGTAATCTCATCACCGCTCTCTTTGCTGCTGTTCTTAGTCACTAGGTCTGTTGTCAAGCCTGGAGTAAGTGGGATTCTCTTAAAATTAAGTTAGTAATGACTTACTCAAATCTCGTCATTGATTCCCATTGCATTTCAAGTAAAATGCACCATTATTTTAATTACTGGCAACGATTTTTTTCATGTGTATAACTCAATATCCCTTACCTCTCTTAACTGTCAAATACTTGCTATCTGGTTAAGTTGATTTCTCCAGTAAGTTGAGCATTCTCAGATGAGTCTGCACATGTTTGCTTGCTTTATTCCTCCCTATCTGACTGTGAAAGTTGTCCTTTCAGAAAGCTAGATCACTTGCTTCTTTTTCTTTTAAGCCTGTGTCCAATATCTCCTTCTTAAGGAGCCTATGACCACCCTATTCAATGGAAATCCTCTCTCTCTACAAATATGCATGCATCTTTCAGTCCATTTTTGTGATCAATCTTTTTTTCTCTATACCTTAACCCATTCTAGCATCTAAAACAGCAGTTCTCAACCTGTGGGTCATGGCCCCTTTGGGGGCTGAACAACCCTTTCACAGGGGTTGCCTGATTCATAACAGTAGCAAAATTACAGTTATGAAGTAGCAACGAAAATAATTTTATGGTTGGGGCTCACCACAGCATGAGGAACTGTATGAAAGGGTTGAAGCATTAGCAAGGTTGAGAACCACTGATCTAGAAGAATTCTTGACAAATCACCCTTGATTAATAAAATCATTGTTTAATTGATTATTGAATATCCCTCATTTGATAATTGCCATTCTAAACACTTAATGTTATCTCTCAATTTGCTTTTGCAGCCATCAAAGAAGGAAGATTGAATCAAGAAAATATTATTGTACAAACTGAAGAACACTCCTTGAACGAATTTATATCTTATTAAGACACTCTTTATTCTGTGTAATATTTCCTAATAATCCTCTCAATAGCTATTGGAAATCTTGCTTGAATTTTGAAGTTAAACTTCATGTTCCTTTACATATAAAATAGAAAACACACAAAGTCTTTATCATAATGTTAATCAAGTCTTGTATTGGGTTTTGATCATTTATACTGGATCATCCAATCCAAGTATATGTTGGCAAAACAAAATTTAGGTTCAGGAAATAAAATTAGTTCATAATGAACACTAAATCTAAATATTGGTATTTTAAATAAAATATTGGTTTGTTTTTTTCTATAGTTATATCAGTTTCAACTGAAATAGATTCCTTGACTTTCAAAATTGATTCTAGTTTCCAAAAACATTTTCATTTTTATCTCCATCAGTAGATATCACAACAAATGCTTTTATGTTTTGATGGATAAACTCTATTTGTAAGAATGTAATATCACCAATCCCTTGGTATCTTTCAGTAGTGTTTAAAACCAAGAAGTATGTGTTTATAGTTATAAAAACAAAATAAAATAAGTTCACTGCCATAGAGTTAGCCTGACTTAAAGCAGCCCCATAAGACATAGCAGAACTACTCTGTGGGTTTCTGAGGCTGTACATTTTTTCAGGAGCAAAAGCTTCATATTTCCATCAAAGAAAATTTCATGGTTTCAAACCACTGACCATGTAATTAGCTGCTCAATGTGTAATCCACCACAACACCAGGCTTCTTTTTTATAAGCTTAGGATCCAAAGGCACAGAGTATAAAATATAGCTCCCAATTTCAAGATTTTAACTCAATTATAAAGAAATTAAAGATAAATTTAAAATTCTTTGGAACCTATGATAACCTTTTAAAAAGTTTTCATAAAATATAAACAAAAATCACATACTCAGTAAAACATTCAGACATATATTCATAAAGTAAGAAAAGTTAGCATAAATATTGATGACATTAAAATTAGTGAGTAAAATGGCTAAAAGTATTCATGAGCCATAGAATATCATCCATAGGTATGTAAAATATAACTAGATATTTACCTAATATACACAAAAGAATATTTCAAGTCATCTAAGACTAATTATAGAGAGCAAGGATAATTACTATAAAATATGATGGAGCAGTGGGGTATGAGTTTGGGCTGATAACCAAAAGCTTAGCAGTTTGATACTACCAGTTGTTCCTTGGGAGAAAGATGAGGTGTCTGCTCTCATAGTTACAGTCTTGGAGACCCAGAGGGACAGTTCCACTCCGACCTACAGGGCCACCGGGAGCCGCAATCAATTTGATGTCAGTGAGTGAGTTTTTCGAGGGAGCCTATGTCCGTGGTATCAGAGTATTGAAGAAACTCTTAAAGAAGCAAAAGGTAAATCTTATTTAAGAACTACTTAGCAACTTATATGCATTGTATTTGAAACTTTTCCAGGGCTAAAGACACTATAAAGGCAGCTAAAAATGAATTACAATTTTGGGAAGTAAAATTGCAGTCTATTTAGCAGAGCAATAGTAATCAAAATGAATAAACGCAAGAGTAAGAGAGAGCTGAAATCAAGGAATACAGAAGGAAGAAATGATTTGAAAGTGATAGTGGCAGCAATTAAACAACACTACTTGATGCGATGGAACTATGGAATGATATGACACCTAGATTAGCTTCTAATAAAATGGTTTTGAAGGGAAAAAATAGAAGGGGAAATACACATGGATTAAGCCTCTGGTGAATTCCTGCTGGACATAGACCAGGGAGGGATGTGGATAACCTTGCTATCATGCAGTGTGCATTGCCAAGTAGATTGTGGCTGATGTAGTTTGATTAAAATGTAACAGCTTCTCTTTTGATCTCCTTTTAGAGTCACAGGCAAGATTGGGGCAAGGTGAGAGACGTTAACAGGTCACAGCCAGCAGGATCAGTAAACTAAATTTATTTTTAAAACAACAAAAAGTTGTGATGCAGGCAATTCCAACGTATAGGGACACAGTTGGGCTGGGTACAACTGCTCTGGTGGGTTTCTGAGACTGTGACTTTTGATGGCACTAGAAAGCCTTTTTCTCCCCTGATCCAAGATCAGCAGATGGACAAAAATGAGCTATCATGCCATTTCTTTAGTACGATTTTCGTTCTGTTGTGTATGCCTACATATGAAGTACAAGCATACACACATAGAAAATAAGGACATTATTTTTAATAAAATCATGATATCGAGACTAGGAAAGTCATAGGAATGAAAGTTCTTACAATGGGTCTTTTATTTATCGAGTCTCATGAGAGGGGAACACAGGAAGCAAAGGTGGAAAAATACGACTTTTTGTTGGATCAAGATAGTACCTGCTTCATGGGTTGTCTTCTGCAATGTCTCCCAGGAAGTCACAGAGAGAGGAGAATTGCCTTCCGCCTCCAAGGAAAAAGTACCAGATTTCCCAGCATTCTCAGATGATCATGCCCTCATAGAAGTCTCATTGGCTATCTCCAGAGTGACAGCCTCTCTTACGCCTTAAATAGACACCAGGTTAGGTTACTACCACACATGGGTACTAAACTCTTTTCTGTATTTTAAATGTTTCTTTGTTTCAAAAATTAGACTAAAAGATACATATTGTTTCCTTTAATGTGTGAAGATGAAATGCTCTAAGTAGCCATTCTTAGTAAGTCAGTAAGACAAGAATGTCCTATTTTGAACAAGACTTGTCACGTTTTGGTTATCGTTATTTTAGGCATATGTCCACTTCTAGCAATATGAAGCCAATTTTTTTATTAATTCGCTAGGAAAGAGGAAACTGAGCCAACTTACTCAAGCATTTAAGCCATCTCATGGATTAGTGGTCTAGCCAAGATATAATAAATTATATAACCCTGTGGTAGTCAGGGGCATCACCCCACCCCCACCTATTTTGTGTGTGTGTGTAAAAAATACTATAACTTCTAAATGCATTAAACTATTAATTTCTATTTGGGGATACATTCCCAGCATAACCAGTTAACTACTAACTCTTTAGGTAATAAACTGAAAACAAGGTATCATTAAGGACTTTTATCCAGAAAGCAATTGATAGCTGTGGCTAACCAATCTCCTTACACAGTCTGTTGGAAATACTTTTCTACGCCTAACAGAACCATCTATTAAATATCTTCAGTTTCTAAAATCTGTTTTGAACTTCACATGTGCACCACTGGAAGAAAGAAGGAAAGATCAGGTCCCTGAACCAGTTTAGCATTCCAGCTGCATCTTAGCAAAGAGGAGAGCGAGTATGTAATTACTCAGAGAGCTCTTTGTGTGGTTTTAAGGTATGTCTATGAAACATCCCCTAGTTAATACATAATAATAATAATAAAAAACATTAATGAAGATTAAAGGTGAACTCTTCCAGCACTTTAAAAAAATTTTAGGTGAGGAAACTAAGATCTAAAAAGTTTGAAAGTCAAAGATTTAAAAAAATACCAATATAAAATTCAAAACAACTGCTTAATAAATCCAAGATTTTTTTAAACTTCTGCTATCTTTATTCTTTGTCCCTTAAATTATTCCTCAAAATTTAAGATTCTTTATTTCTTTATTCATTTACCTTTAAATGAAAATGTGTTAATACAGAGAACTATGAGAAAATTCACTATGAGAACATTCACATAATCTCTTTAATCTTTTAAAAAATGATTTGTCCTATTTTATTATTTTCTTGAGCACTACCTCTCCATTACAATATCAAAGGATGCATCTCAGGGGCAATCAAAGGGTGAGTCTGAATAGATGTATTTATGCACATATGAAACACTTGCTTTGGGTTTTCAAAGATGAAATAGTCAATGCATGTAGAGATTGTGTTACAGTATATTTTAGTAATAAAATATTATAATCTCTTCAGACCTGCAGGGGAAACTTTATTTTACCCACCTGTCATTCCTGATTCTCATAATCACAGTATGTATTGTTTGGAATTCCATAACCAACTTCTTTTGTTGAGCTACATTTTTATGGAAAGTAATTTGGACTATTTCCCCCCGATTTTCCAGAAAGCTAAGCAGAATGAATTACTGGTTTCTATATGAGTCAGATGGCATGCTTTATGTTAAAACAGTGATCTGTAAATGCTTTTACAAATTAATTCAGCTCCTGCGGTTAACTATTTTTGGATAGCCCAAATGGTTTAGCATATTAGTGATATACTTTTATCTTGGTTCCCTTCTGCCCTCCCTTATAGAAGTTATTAAAACATAAATAACTATCTAAGGCTTTGGTACAGAATAAAGGTTATTTTTCTATGCCATGTTTTAAAATGACTTTTCCCCCAGACATTTTGGGTCTAGACAAATACATAAACTTCTTCTTAATAATGATGTTTAGAGTTTTTAAACATACTACATTTTCCAAAATTTTAGTATAAATTTTGCCTTTTCGACGGTATTAGTAGAACTTTTGCCTCCCACTGTTCCAGAAAGGTCTATGCATGTCCTTTAGGCACTAGTATAGTGGAATGAAATAGGCCACTAGACAATTCCACCTTCTAAAATCTAAAATAAAAGTCTCCTCAAATACACCAACCACCTTCGTGTGTCCTGCTTATGAAAACCATAATAAATTATTTCAATGAAAACTTTTTTCCTGCCCCCAAATTATAGGGAATAAAAAGTGCTATAGTTAGGTATGCTTGTGGTTTAAGCTAACCAATCAAACACACTCATAAACCCTTTATATGTGGAATTAAGGAAAACAAAGAAAAGGGGGAAAAACAAAAACAAAGGGAAAGAATTCCCAATATGCTACAATGCACGATTCAATTTCAAACTGCTAAAATGAATGATATATAGAATGATATGTTTCCTAATCAGAGAAGAGAAAGCCTAGAATGGAAGCTGAACAAGAGGTTAAATAGAAAGCAGAGTAAGGAATATCACTGAGCATCAGAAACCCTAAATTTCAACCTTGTTGCTGTTACTTATTATTACTCACTTAACTGACTAGTTCTCAGAGGCAAGGAGAATTACCTGCTTGCTCCGAATATCCCTTGTACTGTCTGCACCAGGAAGACAATGTCTACTTGATAAGGCGGTCAGATTAAATGATATCCTGCAGGTGACAGCCCCTAAAATATCTCCAACAAGAAACAATGATCTATGTTGTTAGGTTTCAAGGAGAATCCCCTGTTTTATTGATAGGTATATAAAACTTCCCTTTCTGTATCATCAAACTACTAAATTTCAAAAACTTACACGTGAACAAATATGTTTTAATCGGATTTCAATGTTTCCACATTTCTTAGTATGAACTGTTCTTGCATGCCCTCGTTTTTTTCTGCTTTATGGGGACCCTCAATGCCTTTTTAAAGTAAGTTTTCAAGCATGTAAAGGAACGATTTTCTGAAATCCAAAGTACCTTCCATTTGCAAACATGCATATTTGACAGATAAAAAGGATGTGGAGTTCTGAATTATTTGCGGAACACTAAGCACCAAAGCTGATGGTTTGGAAAGAGAGCTACTATGAAGTACTTGGTAAGGAATGGTGATACTAAAGACAGTCTTTTATGTGAAATATTATTTGTAGTTAAAATTTCCAAGACGCTTTATAATTACCAACCATTTTTTCTCAGGCTTTACATACACAGGAAGCAGTAAGAAGTCCATAAATGAATTCCTCTCCTTTGATTCTATTTTTCCACAAGCAGTTTGAGGCCGCCTTGCCTTCACATATTGAATACCACGGCATCATCAGAGGTTGCCGTCTTCCCAGGTGATGGATGAAAGGAGTTCACTTATTTGCAGGAGGTCACCTGGTCGATAAAGAGATGATTGAAACCAAGAGAAAGTATAACTCTGTAGTCGTAACCATTACCATCGACTGTTAGAACGATGTTTAGCGATCCCAAATGAAAAAAAAAAAAAAGCTCCACTAAGAGCAAGGAAAAGAAGAGCTCAGGAGTACATTGAGGGCTTAGGGTTAAGTGGTCCCCAAGAGGTGCTTAGTCCCTACATCAAACGTTATAAGGCAAAGATGTCCCTGGTAGGATAAGTGTACTATGGGCTAATTGAAGGGCTATGGAGAGACCATAGAGTTGGAATAAGAATCTTTCCAGTGCCACCAGTCACCACACTGAGCTGTCCCCTCTAAGGGATAGCAATGAGGGGCTAAGTGAGGGGCACACGGTATGGCTTGAAAATTGTGTGGAATTCCGTGTATGTCAGAGCAACAAATCATCATAATCAAGAGGACTCGGTGTGGCAAGAATGGTTAGCCAAAGCAGGACAGACGAGCGATACTCCAAGCAAGTCAAAGAGGACTGAAATCAGTACTCCGCACTGACATGGTCCCTAAAGCGAGGGAGATAGACACATCGTATAACCACCAGATATGGGATTTTAGAAAGGGAAAGAGGAAAATGCCAATGATGACATGAGAATAATGGATAAGAACCAGAGAACTATCCCAGAACATGCAGGACATAGTCACCCTGCACTAGAATGTTCCCAACCTGATGCTATTGATACTTTCAAATGTATGGTTATTCTTGATCTAAAATATTAATAGTACGCATAATATGTTCCATTAGATAAATTTTCTGTGAAAAGTTCTATTTAAAGTATTACAAAGCAAAGATATCACCTGGAGAACTAAGGTGTAATTGACCCAGGTTGTGATATTTTAGATAACGAGCCTCATAAGCATGTTAGAGCTGGATAAGGAAGCTTGAAGAAGAAATGATTACTTTGAACTTCAGGGTTGACAAAGGGCATTGCATAGACAGTGGATTGCCAGAAGAACAAACAGGTACCTGTGCTCGAAGGAATGTAGTCTGAAAGTCCTTGGAAGTGAGGGGCATTAAACATCACTGCAAGCACATTGAACATGATATTGTAGTTTTCATTTGTCAGCATGCCAGTTCATCTCAGGGTGATCCTAGGTACAGCAAAAGTAAACCCTATCCCGTCCTGCACCAGCCTCACCATTGTTCTTAGGTCTGAGCTCATTGTTTCAGCCATGGTGTCAATCCATTGTGTCAACTGCCCCTCTACCTTACCAAGCACGATGTCCTTCTCCAGGGACTGGTCTCTCTTGACATGTCCAAAGCACATGAGATGAAGTCTTGCCATCCTTGCCTCCTCTAAGGAGTCTTCTGACTATATTTCTTATAAGACAGATATATGTATTCTTGTGGTAGGCAGTCTATGATACTTTCCATAATTTTTGCCATCAACATAATCCAAATGCATAGATTCTTCTTAGGGCGTCCGTATTCAATGTCCAACTTTAACATGCATATGGGGTGAAATCTGCCTGGTTTAGACGAGATCAAATATTGAATTATTTGAAACCAGTAATAAATATTATCACAGTTTTAAATAAATAAGAGATATGTTATATTTGTACACTTTCTGTGGCTGCAGAATTATTAAATTCACAACATTCATTTATGTGCCTTCTTAACTAGCACCAGTAGAGGAAGGATGTCTTATTTCACTTTTCTATTTACAGCACATACAAGAATGTGTTGCACCTGTACACCTTTCAATACATAATTGGATGAAGGAATGAACAAAAATGAAATATCAATTTCCCATGAAAATAATGACCAGAATTTGAACAAGAAAACGGAAAACAATACAAGGAGCAAACAGTTGAGACAAGCGCCTAAAGTAGACTTTGAGAGCTGAAAGAATCAGAAGGGAAACCCCTAAATCATCTTTATGCAAGCAAATAAAGTGGCTTAATTTCTATTATGCCCCCAGATCTCCATCTAGTTAGTTCCTGTTCACAGCAACATTAGATACCACATAACAAAAGACTGGCCAGTCCTTCCCCATCCCCACAAACATTGCTATGTCAAGCCCATTGTGCCAGCCATTATGTGCATGTATCTGACTGTCTTCTTTGTTGCATGATGTTCTTTGCGCTCCGTATAACATATCCAAAATATGTGAGATATGTCCCTATCCTCTCTTTGAAAGAGCATTTTGCCTGCATGTTTTCCAGGACATAGTCATTTGTTCTTCTGGTAGTCTGTGGTTTGTCTATGCTTAGTTCAATATTCTTCACCTCACTAACACCAGAATTCAGAAGCATCAGTTCTTCTTTATTCAAGTTCTTCTGGGGTGATTGCATACCTGGGCGTTAGTCAGATACCTCTTACTCCTAAAGTGGTATCTTTGCTTTTTAAAACTTTAAAGAATCTTTTCAGCAGGTTTGCTGAATGCAATACATTGTTTGGTTTGGGGGCTGCTGCTTCCTGGGGTATTAAATGCAGATACAAGTGAAATGAAATCCTTGACAGCTTCAGTATTTTCTCTGTTCATGACGATATTCTCCAGTTGTGAGGATTTGTGTTTCCTTTATGTTAAGCGTAGATTGAAAATAGTCATCCTCCCAGAATACATTGAAATCCTAACTCCTGAGAGCTGTCAATATGACCTTGATTGGAAATAAGGTCTTCCTGCCTGGTGTCAAATAAAAAAGGAGTAGAGACACACGACAGAAGGACAGTCATGTGCCAATGTAGGAACAGATTTCAGAAGGCAGAGCTTCCAGGGGAGGAAGTCAAAACTAATAAGGAACACCTTTCCCTGAGAAATTCTCAGAAGAATTCAGCATGACGTAAATTCTGTTTTCAGGGTTCTATCCTCCAGAACTATGAAGGACTAAATTTTTGTTCTTATGAGCCACCCAGTTTAGAATTGTTTCACTGTAACAGCTCTGAGACAATCAAAAATCCCACATCCCCCCAAGAATCAAAGCCTTTATCATACTGTTGATAAGAACATTCTCCATCCACTCTTCAGAGCACTTCTTTATATATTAAGGAACTCTGAGAATGTAGAAATAACATTAGAAAGACATCTGCACCAACTTCTGAAAATCTATAAAAATGTGAAAACACGTAAGATTCGTTACTTCTCACCCTTTGGACCACCACATTCATCTGTCACCTTCTTCTACTGTGGCGGCTTGGGCCTTGTCAGCCACTATTGTCAGCCACCAGCGGGGTCACTCGTGGTGGTTACAGAGGAGCTCCCAGACTAAACTGACACAGAGAAGGAAGGGGCTGTTCACATCTGCGAACTTACCTACTGAAGACCTGATAAATAGCACTGGAATACAGATAGAGTGCCGGGAAATGAGCCTCTCAGTTTGGAATGCACTTAAAATTTGATTTTTAAAGAGCTACCTTCCCCAGATGAGAGTCAAGTTTAATGATATAGATGGAGCAAAGCTTGTATGATCTACATTTTCTGTTATGTCACAGTTCAAATTGAGAACCCTTACAGACATCATGAACAATTGAACTATGGAATGTATGACGTATTCATCTTAAAAATGGAATGTCATGAAAAATTAAACAGAAAATATAAAGATCATTTTTCTAAGTTTGATTGAGTTCAAATAATTTGGGGTTGGTCATTTTGAATCAGTTAAGCATATTATCTACTATGCCTAAAAGGAAAAATTAAAAAGAACTGGTTTTATATTTATTGTGAAAATGAACAGAGCAAGATTCATCCTGAAGTCTAGTGCTGCAGTGAGAGTGTAGCATGCACACACCTTCAAGAGAGAACATGTAATGTGACCATTATTCAAGAAAACTCTAGTAAGAAAATAGAAGATTTTTTTTCAAATCTGTAATCTGAATTTGTACAAACATGCAATCAAGATCCAATGATCGTTACTGATGATTCAATTGCAAAAGGTAAAAATAATGGAGAATCAGTAATAGGAAAATAAGGCTGTGGCAATAGAAATTATGCCAGAGACCACATGATGGAATTTTGCAAGATCAAATAAAATTTATTTGCCATAAATGACTTATCCATTGCAAACATCTTTTTAAAACAAGCGGAAGAGTGATTGTATATGTGGATTTAACCAAATAGATTCAGTAGAAATCAAATGCACTACATCTGTGGAAAAAGAAGAAACTCAATGTCATCAGTCAGAATAAGGCCCAGGGCCAACTTCAGAACTGTCTATCAAGTGTTAATTCAAGTTGAAATTGAAGAAAATTAAAACAAGCCTATGAAATATAAACTATAATCTTAAGTATATCCCACCTGAATATGGAGACCATCTCAAGAACAGATTTAATGCATTGATTACTGAGATAGTTTATTGTGCCAGCCTGACTGATAAACACAAGTGGGATTAATTGAAGGGCAGAGAGATAAATGGCTCGGTGAACCTCACCTTTCTTGTCTCTCACTCTTTAATCATCGGACCAGTGTGCAGCTGCCTTGCTTGTTCTGTGCCTCAATGTAAAGGGTACAATACCTGTGGGACGCCTAGCCTGTGGACTGTGTTGGCTGTAAGTTGAGGTCCCTTTAAGACAAGATTGAAATTTACATCTCTGGAGCTGGAGACTGACAGTTGGTGACCTGGCTGACAGTTGGTGACCTACCTTTCTATTTGCTGCCTGTACTGGGATAGCCTAGCTCTCTCTCTCTCAAGACTTGAAGGACTGCCAGTGTCTCACAACTCTCTCATGGGGGTGAGTTGTACTGAGCCATTTGTACTGTTTTATAATTTAACTGTTCATTTCTTACATTATATATCTATTTGTATATAATTTAACAGTTCATTTCTTGTGTTATATATCTAACTATCTTTATAAATATATAAAATTATCATCAATCTGGTTTTATCTCTCTAGAGAACCCTAATACATGTTGGTACCAGGAGTGGTTCTAGAGAAGTAAAATCATAAATATGGGCTTCTTAAATTGGCTCTCCAGCCTGACTAATCATAACACTAGTGAGGCTACTTCAATATCCCAAAGCATGGATAAGTCTGCTACTCTTCCTAATCCATGCTGTGAAATAGCAAAGATAATACCTAAAGTAGCACCACCAATAGATGAGGTACTGGTTAAAGGAGAGGCTCTGAGTGATCATATGTTTGATATTTTCCAGGAGTTTTGTCAGGATGACAAGTATAGGGAAGCTGGTTGACTGGTCCTTCTTACAATGGAAAGTGTGATTAAGGAGAGGGATGATCTCAGAGCCTCAAAAGTGCGCCTCAGCTGCAGACTAACGGATTTGACAACTTCCACCTGTGCTACAAAGGAGAGCCTTCTCTCCTCTAGTAAAAGAGCTGACATTGCTGAAAACCAGGTCCAGAGTCTCATTATACGAGTAGTTGAATTACAATGGCAGCTGAATTGCAGATCTAGAGCAGTGTCTGAAACCAAAGTAAGGACAGTGATTGGGAAAAGTTGGGACCCTGAAATATGGGATGGGAACATATGGGCTGATGATCCAGAAGAGGAGGATATTGAGCCCTTAGAAATAATTGACAATCCCCAGTCAATTGATCCACCCCACCCAGCTGAAAGTACTAATTCACAATCCACACCTGAGCAGATTAGCTAAACTATTCAAGTTGATATGCCAGGTGGGGCTGCATCAGTAGCATAGCCTGAGGGAGATGCCTTACAAGATATTGCTGAGAGCACCCAGGAAACACCCTCACCACTCATTATTTCTGCTAGACCGGTCACTAAAATTAACTCTCAGAAAGCTCCTAAAGGTGAGGTTGAGATGATTACCCAAAGAGAAGCACACTACACTCATAAAGATCTGCTTGAGCTTTCAAATATGTACAAGCAGAGCAGAAGCCTGGGGAATATCCCTGGGAATGGTTACTAAGGGTGTGGGATACTGGTGCACGGAATGTAATATTAGACTGGTCTGAGTTTCTGGATATGGGACCCCTAAGCACAGTCTCTTCTTTCAATGTCACTGTGAGAGAAGCTAAGGGAGGATCTAGTTCTTTATTTGGTTGGTTTAATGAAGCATGGACTGCCAGATGGCCTAGATTGGACCAACCTGAAGTACCTGACCTACCTTGGTACACTGTAGAGGAAGGCATCCAAAGCTTAGAGAAATTGGTATGTTGGGATGGATCTATCAGGATACTCCCATAGACCCAAAAAGGGGGTGTCCTGAGAACATACCCTTTACCACAACCATAAGGAACAAGTTTGTGAAGTTGGCCCCAGCATCTCTTAAGACTCCTTTAATTGCTATTTTATGTGCACCAGGATTAACAGTGGCCACTGCCCTAAGAAAACTCGGACATTTGCCCACAATGGGGATGATTGGTCTCTGTGATGGTAGAGGGCAGGTGTCATCACAACAGAGACAGGGTGGGCGTGGTTATAATAGACAACAAGGTTTCAGTAGTAATCAAAGCAACCTGTCTCGTGTGGAATTATGCATTGGCTACTTAGCCATGGTGTCCCTAGGAATTAAATAGATAAGGTGAAAGAATGGTAGATCAGGTGAACAGCAGAATAGACAGTCATGATCGCTCAATCAATTCCCAGGCCTGAGCCAGTTTACAGACCCACAACCCCTTGAATGAGGGGGAGGCCAGGTCCCTTTGAAGGAGGACCCTGTTACATCACCGAAGGTTTATACCGTTAGTCTTTCTTCTAGCCTTCCCCAAAGTGGCCTTCAGCCTTTCACAAGAGTGACTGTTCATTGGGGAAAGGAAATAATCAAACTTTTGGGGGATTACTGGACACTGGCTCTGAACTGACACTAAATCTAGGAGACCCAAAGTGTTTTGAAGGCTCACCAGTCAGAGTGGGGCCATATGGAGGTCAAGTTATCAATGGAGTTTTAGCTCACTGTGGTTCCAGTGGGCCCCTGGACCCATCCTTTGGTTATTTCCTCAGTTATAGAATGTATCATTGGAATAGACATACTTAGTAACTGGCAGAAACCCATATTGGATCCCTGAAATGTGGAATAAGGGCTATCATGGTAGGAAAGGCCAAGTGGACACCATTAGAATTGCCCTTACCTAGGAAAATAGTAAACCAAAAGCAATACCGCATTCCTGGAGGGATTGCAGAGATCAGTGCCACCATCAAAGACTTGAAAGATTCAGGGGTGGTGATTCCTACTACATCCCCATTTAACTCACCTATTTGACCTGTAAAGAAGACAGATGGATCCTCGAGAATGAGGGTGGATTATCGTAAACATAACCAGGTGTTGACTCCAATTGCAGCTGCTGTCCCAGATGTGATTACATTGCTTGAGCAAATTAATACTTCTCTTGGTACATGGTATGCAGCTATTGATCTGGCTAATGCCTTCTTCTCAATACCAGTCTAAAAAGACCGTCCGAAGCAGTTTGCCTTCACCTGGCAGGGGCAACAATATACTTTCACAACTCTCCTCCACGGGTACATCAACTCTTCTGTCCTGTGCCATAATTTAGTCCGAAAGGATCTTGATCACCTGTCTATTTCATAAAATGTCATACTGGTCCATTAGGTTGATGACATTATGCTGATTGGACCCATTAAGGAGGATGTATCAAAGACTCTAGATTCATTGGTACACTATCTGCATACAAGAGGTTGGGAAATTAACCCAACAAAGATTCAGTTATCCTCCACATCAGTAAAATTTCTAGGGGTCCAGTGATGTGGGACATGTGGACATATTCCTACTAAAGTGAAGGCTAAGCTATTGCATTTGGCATCCCCAATGACTAAAAAAGAGGCACAAGTCCTAGTGGGCCTCTTCGTAATTTGGAGGCAGCATATCCCTCACTTAAGTTTTGTACTTCAGCCTATTTATCAAGTGACATGAAAAGTCTCCAATTTTAAGTGGGGCCCAGAACAAGAAAAGGCTCTTCAAGAAGTTCAGGCTGCCGTGCAAGCTGCTTTGCCACTGGGACCATATGATCCAGCTGACCCAATGGTGCTAGAGGTGTCAGCTGTAGACAAAGTTGCAGTGTGGAGTCTTTGGCAGACCCCTATTGGTGAATCACAGCGTAGACCATTGGGATTTGGGAGTAAAGTCTTGCCATCCTCTTCAAACAACTACTCTCCCTTTGAAAAACAGTTGATGGTCTGTTACTGGGCCTTGGTGGAGACTGAACGCCTCACCATGGGCCACCAAGTCACCATGAGGCCTGAACTACCCATCATGAACTGGGTATTGTCTGACCCACGGAATCATAAAGTTGGACGTGGGCAGTAACACTCCATTGTTAAATGGAAATGGTATATACGAGTTCGGGCCAAAGCAAGACCTGGAGGGACAAGTAAGATGCACGAAGAAGTGGCCCAAATGCCCACACTTTCCACTCCTGTCACATTACCTTCTTTCATCCAGTCTGCACCTATGGCCTCATGGGGAGTTCCTTACCATACTTTCACTGAAGACCAAAGAAGTCATGCTTCGTTTATGGATGGCTCTGCATGATATGCAGGTGCCACTCGTAAGTGGACAGCAGCAGCACTACAGCCCCTTTCTGGGATCTCCCTAAAGGACAGTGGTGAAGGGAAATCTTCCCAATGGGCAGAACTTTGAGCAGGGCAATTGGCTATTCAGTTTGCATATAAGGAAAAATGCATACTGATTCATGGGCTGTGGCTAATGGCTTGGCTGGATGGTCAGGGAATTGGAAGGACCATGATTGGAAAATTGGTGACAAGGAGGTGTGGGGAAGAGGTATGTGGATAGACCTCTCTGAATGGGCCAAGAAATGAAAGGTAATTGTATCTCACGTGAACGCTCACCAAAGGATTACCTCTGAAGAGGAGGATGTTAATAATCAAGTGGATAAGATGACACGGGCTGTGGAGACTGGCCCTCCTCTTTCCTCTGCCACTCCTGTCATTGCCCAATGGGCACCACTCACCAAGGCTGACTTGGCCACTGCCACTGCTAAGTGTCCCATTTTCCAGCAACATTAAGTCCAAGATATGGGGCCATTCCTCAGGGAGATCAACCAGCAACTTGGTGGCAGGTTGATTACATAGGACCACTTCCATCATGGAGGGGAAAACATTTTGTTTTTACTGGTATAGACACCTACTCTGGGTGTGGATTTTCCTTCCCTGCACATGATGCTTCTATCAAAACTACTATTCGTGTACTTACAGAATGCCTCACCCACCGGCATGGCATCCCACATAGCATTGCTTCAGATCAAGGAACTCACTTTACAGCAAATACAGTGCGGCAATGGGCCCATTCCCATGGAATACACTGGTTGTATCATGTTCCTCATCATCCTGAAGCTGCCGGCTTGATAGAATGATGGAATGGGCTCCTAAAGACACAATTACGGTGCCAACTAAGTGACAACAACTTGCGGGGCTGGGGCAATGTTCTCCAGGAAGCTGTATACGCTCTAAACTAGTGGCCAATATATGGTGCTGTGTCTCCAATAGCCAGAATTCATGGGTCCAAGAACCAAGGGGTGGAAGCTGGTGTGGCACCACTCACTATTACTCCTAGTGATCTCCTTGCAGCATTTTTGCTTCCTGTCCCAGCAACCCTGTGTTCCTCAGACCTAGAGGTCCTGGTCCCGAAGGAAGGAACTCTCCCACTTGTAAACACAGCACGGATTCCACTGAACTGGCAGCTGACAATGCCCCCCTGGGCACTTTGGGCTTCTCATGCCTTTGGATCAACAGGTCAGGAAGGGTGTCACCGTACTAAGTGGTGTGATTGATCCAGATTACCAAGGAGTTTGGACTGGTGCTACATAATGGAGGTAAAGCAGAATATGTCTGGAATCCAGGAGATCCCATAGGCCGACTCTTAGTGTTACCATGCCCTGTGATTAAAGTAAATGGTAAGTTATAGCAACCCAATCCTGACAGGACTTATAACAACCCAGATCCCTCAAGAATGAAGGTCTGGGTCACCCCGCCAGGCAAAAAAACCACAGCCAGATGAGGTGCTTGCTGAGAACAAAGGTAATACAGAATGGGTAGTAGTAGAAGGTAGTTCTACCTATCAATTACAACCACATGATCAATTGCAAAAGCAAGGTTTGTAATTGTCAATGTATTTTCTTTTTATGTGCTTAATGCATATCTTTCCCTTGTTCAGGTATGATATATCAGATACAATTGGACTCAGTGTGTTTTCATTTATATGTATGATAGATGATTGATAAATATAAGTGTGATTTCATCAATGTCTGGAAATTATATAAGTATATATGGCTAAAGAATTGTGTACAGGTGCCAGGTTGGCAAGGGGTGGATTGAGATAGTTAATTGTGCCAGCCTGACTGATAAACACAAGTGGGATTAATTGAAGGGCGGAGAGATAAAAGCCTTAGTGAATCTCACCTTTCTTGTATCTCGCTCTTTAATCATCGGACCAGTGTGCAGCTGCCTTGCTGGTTCTGTGCCTCAATTTAAAGGGTTCACTACGTGTGGGACGCCTAGCCTGTATACTCACTGTAAGTTGAGGTCCCTTTAAGACCACATGATTGGAATTTACTTCTCTGGAGCTGGGGACTGACAGTTGGTGACCTGCCTTGCTGTTTTCTGCCTGTACTGGGATAGCCTAGCTCTCTCTCTACAGAGGACTACCTGGTGGCTCTCAAGACTTGAAGGACTGCTAGTGTCTCACAACTCTCTCATGGGAGTGAGTTTTACTGAGCCATTTGTACTACTATATAGTTTAACTGTTCATTTCTTGTATTATATATCTATCTGTTTACAATTTAACTGTTCAGTTATTGCATTATGTATCATGTGTATATAATTTAACAGTTCATTTATTGTGTTATATATTTAACTATATATATACTCATATATATATATATATATATATATATATATATATATATATATGCAATCTGGTTTTATCTCTCTAGAGAACTCTGTCTAATACAATTACTAGTGACCAAAACCCTCATGATTTGTACAATACCATTAGAAAGACCATACAGGGATCAATCAAAAGGTCAAAGGGAGCGGAGGAGATACTGAAAGCTAATCTTTAATGTACAGAGCATGTGAAAGAATGATGTTATCAAAGACCCTAAAATTTTAAAAGGCCACTTAATGAAATTTGTAAGTTCTGGCACTGGAAAGAATACACAGAATTGTTGTGTTAAACATAATCGGTTGATGTGCAATCATTTCAGGGTGTAGCATATCATTAAGAATTGATGGCATTAAAGGAGGAAGTCCAAACTTCAGTGAGAGCTTTGGGGGAAAACAAAGATCCAGGGACTGAGAGAGTACAAATTAAAATGTTTCCACGGATGCGTGCAATGGTGGAGATGCTCGCTCATCCAATGTAAGAAAGGAGGAAGAAAGCACAGGGCCAACTGGCTGGAGAGATGTCCACTGATGTTCATTCCAGAGAAATGTGAGTCTAACAAGAAATCCTACACATGCGTCGCTTGGTTTGCTCAAGAGTGCTTTAAAATTGAGGAAAATAATGTTACTGTCAATATAATTGCCTTAAGCCCATGGGGATGATTTCTGATCTACTTCAATCCAATGACAGTGATGGCTCCACAAGTGAACCAAGGACTGACAGAAATCATTGCTTTGTGAGTGGCTTTGGTCTCAATCTGTCACAGTCCTAATAAAAGAACAATTCGTTCTCATGAAATGGCCCAGATCACTGAAGACGTGGGTGCCGTAGCAAAATGTGGTTAAGAAATCAGATGGTTCCTTGGGACCAATAATGAGAGTAGTGATCACAGGAGGGGAAAAGGAAGGTGAGGGGAGAATGGGGAACTGATCACAATGATCTACATATAACCCTCTCCCTTGGGGACGGGCAACAGAAAAGTGGGTAAAGGGAGATATTGGTCAGTGTAGGACATGACACAATAATAATAATTGATAAACTATCAAGTATTTGTAGGGAGGGAGGGAGGGGAACAATGAGGAGCTGATACCCAGGGCTCAAGTAGAAAGAAAATGTTTTGAGAATGATGATGGCAACAAATGTACAAATCTTCTTGACACATGGATGGATGGATGGATTGTGATAAGAGTTGTACAAGCCCCCAACAAAATGATTTGCAAAAAGAGAAAGAAATTAGATGGTGCCAGGCTATCAGGAAAACAAAAACCAACTGGGGTCTTAAAGGCTTGTCTCAAAAAAAAAGCAACCATTTAAGTGAGGAGTCAGCTAAGTTCACACCAAAGAATCACACCTGCTGATATGTTCCAAGGTTTGTCAATAATAATATTCAAATCTGGAAAAGGAATGGTATCGATGCCTAAATATTAAACCCCCAGTTTTCAGAAAGCTATGGATTGTAATGGTAACCACACGATACATTTGACTGGTCCCTACACGGATTTGGACTCCAGTGAATCCCAAATTCATTCTGATTAGAATGCTCATAACACAAAAAATCCGACAATGATTTAGAAGTGGAACTTAGCAACTCTACTGAGGCTGGAATGTAGCACCTTTCGGTTGACCTCCCTCTGGACCCAATGTGAACTGATTCCTATTCTTTCACATTCTCTGCTTTCTCTTAGATTGAAGTCTGTCTCTATTTTATGTGGTGAGTGTTGCTGGGTGCTTGCTTGCTTTTTTGCCCTTGTTTTCATGTTTATCTGTGAAAGGGCACCTTGATGGATGGGAGGAACAGGCCAGTGCTGCTTTAATGATTGCCTGGGCGCACTGAAGGGGTGAGTGGGGGAAATATGGGTTCAGCATCAATGGATTCACAAAGGAAGAGAAGGTTCCAAAGTTGATTACGGTGCTGATGGTACAATCCTTCTTGATAGGATTGAATTATTGATTTGTATGATATGTTGATTGCTGCTCAACAAATGAAATTTAAAAAGAAGATGATTCTCAGGAAATGGAGTGACATAATGGGAACCGCAGTAAGCTCAAATAGGTATGATGGAGAGGCTGACATGGATGGAACTCGTCAGTGTTTCTATTTTACACAAGGCTACTATGAGGTGACACTGACTCATATACCAATAAAAAGGAAAAAACAAATATTAAATAATAATCTGGAAATTTCAAGCACTAAACTTGCTAAGTATGTCCATTAACTTTCATACTAAAAATGTGTGGGATTACCAGGAGGTGTTTTAGATACAGGATTCCTCATCATGTCGTTGCGTGTTTGGTTACGTAAAATAATTTAACCGTTCAAATGAAGAAATGCATAGCTGTGTTACATTAATGTAAAAAATCATAGAACTTAAGACTACTCAGTAATTTGAAATCTTCTGCTACATTATCACTCCACTACAGAGATTATAATATTATGCATACACTTTTGTTTCCTAAGTAAAGACAGTCTCATACAATGACATAATATGCCTCTAAGGGAGATATGGATTGCAGGAGTAACTATAGAGAACCCTCTTTAGCCAGCTTCTGAGTTAACCAAAGTGAGAAACTTTCTAAGAAAATCTGCTCTGTATTACTGCTTTAAACTTGAAAAAAAATTACAGCTACTGGGTTTAAAGATTTCTTTGAAACAACTGAAGAGTGAACTTTAATTCATGTTTTTTAAACAAAGGTTATATGAGACTTACAGCAGTCTTACAATATCAGCAAGAATTGCACATTACGCTCTGAGTGCAACTGACTTTCAAATTTCTCTACAGGTATTATTTCCCATGAATAGGAACAAAGAGTGAAAACAGTTAAAAAAGCATATTCAAATGTGTGCATAAAAAGGCATGGTAAATGAATACTGTTTAGTTTGCTGACATAATTACTTGAATGTAATTTTTATGAGTCGTAGAAATCTTGGCATTTTCACTGAACCAGATAATTAGACTCTGAATAGAACAGGGTCAGAATAATTAATACATCAAAACTAGATGAACTTTTTCTAATTATTTTTATTTAATCTCTATTATAATTATTGTTATACTCTGCTGAGCATGATTGCCTCATGTTCATAGATTTGAATGCAGTCTTATAGTTGCATCCTGGGACTTTGTGGAATATTAACAAACCGTGGCCTGGAGAAATTAGAATGGTGTAGTTTCATGATGGAATTCTAAATTGGAATTTCATAGTTTTCTATATAGTTAGAGAAAATTTGTTGCATAAGCATAAAAATGTGAATTTTAAAACAAAAGTTTACTTTCTTTCAAACTATACGTCTCCAAAGTTGAAGAAAAATTATTTCCTAATGTTCTTTTAAAGGTATATCATCTATATCCAGTATAGTGAACTTTTCTGAAAGGTAATTGTATTAAATCTTTCACTTGGAAGTTTTTACTTTCATGATGAATGCTAATGATGAAAATGAATGAATCAACAGGTAGTAGAGATCATGACTAACCATTATTAAAGACCGTAATCTTTGAAACGTAGGTTGTAAAGTAATGGTGTACCTGTCTGGTTGTGATGATAAAGTAATTGCAATATCAGACCATTGCAACATCCATGAAAACACAGAAAAATGATACCTAACAGCTGATGAAACCAAGAATGTTGATTAGTTAGTTTTTAAACTCAAAGTTGAAAAGTTATGTTCTAAACCCAAAAAGGAAACCCAACTATATCAAATTGATTCCTACTCAGAGCAGTCCTACAGGACAGCGTAGAACTGCTGTTCTCCATAGGACATAGATTGTCAGCGCTCTTTAGGAAAGCAGACTGCCGTATATAACTGGTAGGCTCCAATAGCCGGCTTGTTCATTAACAGTTGAACACAGGGGCAGCAGGGCTCAGATGCATTAGACATATAATTGGAGCTAACTCATGCCTGAATATGACCAATAAGAATGCTATAGTAAGAAATAAAAAGAATGTATTATCAAGAAAGCACCGTTAGTAGTAGTGACTCCTGTGGAGTTAATCTGGACCCCGGAGCAATTACCCCATGCGTGTCAGTGTAAGACTGCTCTGTTAGATTTTCAAGGATGTGACCTATGGATCCCTGGCATTTTTAGCAAGATGTAATAGTCCACGTCCATCAAGATTGACAGCCTTGGAAACCTGACACAGCGGTTGGAATCTGGCCCTGAGGAGGGCTGTGAGTTGGATCTACTTGATGGTAATGGGGGTGGAACATTTTGAAAACCGATTTCCTGGCCTGTTGTCTAAGCTGCTTCTGGGTGTGTTCAAGTCATCAACCTATCAGCTAGTGTCCAAGCATTCAAGTGTTGGCCTCACTCAGAGACTTCATTCATTAAGATAGCATTCAATAAAGACTATAGTCCAAAGCTTTAATGAAAAAGCTTGAGACTACCTTTACTTCTTAGTTCTTTAAAAAAAAATGTTTAGGGTGTGATCAGGACTCTACTTTACCTTGTAGTTATCTGGTTCTGTATTCAAATTATGGAAGTCCCCAACTTTCCCCAGTGCAGAACTGAGCACTGATGGACTGACTGATGGAGCATTGATTCCATCATTGACTTGTGCTAGTATCTCCAGGAAAGGCTGGAAATACTCCAGTATGAGACATTATCCAACATTTATCAAACAATTCTTATCATAATATTCAGAATTGAGGATAAGAGAAGCAAAGTAATATTCTGCCTAACTCTAGCAAAGCTAAGCTGCTTAAATATTCGCTTGATCTGAAATATGGCTAAGGAAATGCCCATCAGCAGAAAAAGCCCCTAAAATGATGTGAGTTTCTGGTACCACCAAGGTAGAAAATGATATGCATCTAAGGAAAGAATGTCCATTTTAAATTGTGTTGGATGACACCTCATTCAAAGATAGAAAAATACAAAATGACTTTATAATGTATTGTCATAGACATACAAAATCCATAAAAATGGGAAAATGGAGAAAAAGGAAGAACGTTGAATAAGCATTGTCAAATTTGAAAGAAAAAATAAAAATGGTTTCAGTAGTAAAGAACATAATTGACAATTAATAAAATGGAATATTTAGTCACTAACCAAAACGACCAACCCCACTGCCATGGAGTTAATTCTGACATCGCCATAGTGTGAGGTCGAGCAGAACTGTCCCTGTGGATTTCTTAAGTCTTCATGGGAGTAGACAATCCTCACCTCATCTTTCTCCAAATAAACATAAAGGTCTATACTTATCTAAACAAAGGGAGTGTTGTTTTGTTTTTGATAGTAAGAGATACCATGGATGAGAGAAGACAAAGATAAACAATTGGCCTCAATGATGACAATTCCATTAATCATCCACTAAGAGAACACTTGATAAAATGACGAGAGCCCCAAGGAGGAAGGTCTTGGCAAAGATGGATCGACACGTTAGCCACAACAATTCATTGAAACAGAAGCAGTGCTGTGAGGATGGTGGAGGGCCAGGCAGTGTGTCCTTCTCTACACAGGGTCTCTGCGGAACAGAACTGACTCGGTAGCACCTAATAACAGTGAGAGAATGCTTGCCATGAATTCAGGGGGAAATGTAAAAACCAATGTAAAATGAGCACAGAAAGACATGTCTTGAGTTTTCTCAGGTTAAGAGGCTAAGAACTCTTGCTAGTGAAGAAGCAGTTCAAATCCACCAGTTACTATGCAGAAAAAAAGTTGTAGCAGTTGGATAGTTAAGGGATACAGCCTTGCAACCCCATGGAGAAGTTTTAGACTGTTGCATAAGGTCTCTATAAGACAATGATTGTTGTTGTTCTTTTTAAGTCTAACGTAGATAACTGTGTTAGTCATGATAATGCCGTTGGGTGAGGTAAGAAAATGTCCATAGATGTATCTGTTATATACGTAGGAGTGGAAGTCTGAGATTTCCCTGAAAAATAGAAAAAATAGGGTAAAGGAAAATATTGTATACTATACTTTGAACATATATATATAGGTAATTTAGAGACATATGTATGACAATTAAACTCTCATAATAAAAATGGTTTAAATAAAAATCATAAATATCTGATGTTACTTAAACTCAGCAAAACATGTGAATTTAATGTTTAAGAGAAAATGATCACAACTATTCGGGCAATATGTTTAAAGCTGTATTGGTTTTAGATTGCATTTAACTGAGAAGGCTAGAGTGCCATGCAGAACAAGAACACAGCTTTGTGAGAAAAAACTATGGTGGTCAAGGATCCCTGGTGGCATAGTGGTTGTGCATTGGGCTCTTAACCACAAGACCACCAGTTGGAAACCACCAGCCTCCAGAGGGAAAAGAACTAGGCTTTCTAATACTGTAAAGAATGACCGTCTTGGAAATCGAGAGGGACTGTCTTACCCTGCATCATAGGTTACAATGAACCTGAATCTGAGTTTAGTTTTTGGAGAACCTTTACATAGCGGCCTACCACATCTTTCTCCTGAAGAGCAGCGACTAGGATTGAACTGCCAACCTGCAGCCAACAGCCCAATACTTTATCCACTGTACCACCAGAATTCCTTCCTAAAATAAGAAATACCACAAATAATTTAAATACCACCCTTTCAATTTTTATCTATTTGATATAAAATGTACTATATAATCATAAAAATAATATGAACTATAGATGAATATAAGTACAAATCAACTATCCAACTACTAATCAAATAATGTTAAAATTAAATCCCTTAGACTGATTATATTATAAATAAATTCAAGATTATTCATATATTAGATAAAAATGAATTTAAGGTAAAGGAGTAAAGTAACATTTACTAAGTAAATCTATTTTTAGTGTCAAGATGAAAAATAAAATGACAATTTATCTATAGCTCCTGGATCTGTTACAGAGATTTTAAACATAAACACAGTATAAATCCACAAATTGCAAAATTAAATATTGATTTATTTCTTCAAGAAGAAATCCCGACACGTGTCTCTCATGATAATCAATAAATAGATTTGCAGCATTTTAATTTTTAAAAAGTGACATGATAAATGTATTTCCCAGTGGCCATGTATTATCTCTGCTTAAACATGTAATCCTAACAGTTTGCTAATAGCAATTTAAGGGAGAATGTACACTGTAACAAATATTAGGGAGCCTCGGTGGCATAGGAAGAAACCCTGGCAGCAGAGTGGTCATGTGTGGGGCTGCTAACCGCAAGATCAGCACTTTACAACCACCAGCCTCTCCGTGGAAGAAAGGGGGGCTTGCTACTCTGCTGAAGAGTTACCATCTTGGGATCCCACAAGGGCAGTTCCACCTGGTTTTATAGCAGCGGTTCTCAACCTGTGGGTCCCAACCCCTTTGGGGGGTGGGAGGGTCGAACGGCCCTTCACAGGGGTCGCCCGATTCATAACAGTAGCAAAATTACAGTTATGAAGTAGGAACGAAGATAACTTTATGGTTGGGGAGTCACCACAACATGAGGAACTGTATTAAAGGTTCGGGGCATGAGGAAGGTTGAGAACCATTGTTCTACAGGGTCACTGTGAGTCTGAAAGGGCTAAATGGCACAGTGAGTTTTGTTGTTGATTTTTTTGTTTTTGACAAATATTAAGCATAATATCATTCCTTCCTGTTATAAGTTTTCATATTAGAAAACCTCTTATGTAAACATCATCCTCTTTTTACCAACTGAAAAACAATCTCGCCACCATCGAATGGATTCGATGTACAATGGCCCTAATGGACAAGGTAGAGAGTCCCTTTTGGATTTACTACTTTAATCTTTAGAAGACCAGAAAGCCTCAGCTTTCACCTGAGGAGTAGCTGATGGCTTTGAATCTCTGATCTTGCAGTTATCAGACCACTGTGTCACCCACTAAGCCACCAGTGTCCATATAAATTGAATAAACAAATAAACTGTATGACTACACACGCATAGGAGTTGAATCGAGATGTGAGTTCAGATCTTATTAAAAAATCGGAGGTCTCAATCCATTTTATGCTGTGTTCTAATTTTTTATATGCATATAATAGGCAATAAATAATGACCGAATACATGATTATATGCTTATAAAGCATTGTACTGGGAACTAAGAGATGAAAACAAAATCTTATCCCCAGAAAAAAGTGATCTAGAGGACAGCAGGGCCACACAGGATTGTCTACCAGTGGTTCTCAACCTGTGGGTCGTGACCCCTTTGGGGGATTGAACGACCCTTTCACAGGGGTTGCCTGACGCATAACAGTAGCAAAATGACAGTGATGAAGTAGCCACAAAAATAATTTGATGGTTGGGGGTCACCACCACCTGAGGAACTGTATGAAAGGGTGGCGGACTGAGGAAAGGTGAGAGTCACCGGTCTAGGTCATAATTTTTATGAGAGCATCACTCAGGTATCTTTGTCTGAAGAAGACCTTGGTGGGTCCAATCAGTGACCTTTCAGTTGATGTCCAATGTGTAACCATGTATAGAAATGTGGATGAAGATGATACAGAAATAATTACAATATGAGGTAGTTGCTCAAAAGTGCAATATAATAGCCACAAATGTAGATCATCTCAAATGATGAAGAAAGAAGTGGATGTACTATACTACTTCTACTGTCATAGTTAGCTTTTGAAAAATTCAATGTAGTTCTCTTGGATGTTGTGTGTGTGTGTGTGTGTGTGTGTGTGTGTGTGTTTGTGAGGGAGAGAGAGAGACAAAGAGAGAGTCTTGCGATATAAGGTCTGGTGACATTATTCAATTATCTATATAATTTAGAAAATGATTACTTTTCTTATCAATCTACCTTAAGTGTAAAACTAATGTGTTAGGCAAGGTGTTTGATAGGAAAAAATGGTGATATATTCATTTATAATTAAAGTAGTTCTGAGAAATTGATGACTTCCCAATGTAATGTCAATGCAGAATAAATACTGATAACCCTTTAGCTCTTACACTACAGAATAGGCTACTAAATGATTTGAGGTATGCCAGTCTATTTAATCCTTGAAGATACTAAATCATGATGTGATAATATGCATCATTTAAATATTATGGTAATATGGTCTTATGGCAAATAGTAAGGAGCCTGTGGTCCAGTGGGTTACGCATTGGGCTGCTGATTGCAAAGTCAGCAGTATGAAGCCAGTGGGCAGGATGCAGTGGTCTCTTCCTGCGCCTATAAAGAGCCACAGCTCTGGAACCTACTAGGGAGCTCTCGTCCCTTCTAGGGGGTTACTATGAGTCAAAATTGATGTGGTTGCAATTAACTTTTTGGATGGCAAATAGCAAAATGGAATCATTTTAGATAAATGCCACCAGAATTCACCAACTATATGATACATGTTATATTCAACTAGACCAAATTCACCCTCTCTGCATCTTTCTTTTATTATTCTTTTTATTTACTTTTAATGCTCCATTATATTGTCTTGTGTTTGTGCTAAAAATATAGAATCTGAGGTTTGTCGTCTAAAAGTAAGTCAGCATGGGAAATATTACATAAAAATTCTAAAAATATCACATGCTAATGGATATTTGGGATTATTACCATGATTTATGAGGGCTTTGTGGTGTTGTATTTTAGTTATGCACATAAACAGATTTGGGGAGATATTTTTCTTTCGTAAAATTGCATGCATATTTGCAATTCTTCCTTTGTTTCTGGTCTTCTGGTGCTTCTCTGCACCACCTCGGGAGCTTTGGGTGCGTCCTGGTATGTGAGTCAGGTGTCCGTGAGTATTACCTTACGCGGGATAGAAGAAATGGGAGGGATGAACCAGGCCTTTCCATCTGGCTGCTGTTTACTCTTGGTGCTCATGTCTGAGTTGTTGATTAGTCTCAAAACCATGACAGTATTTCTCTGACCCTTTTCATGACCTTAAGTTAAAAACCATTTTATTCAGGCAGTTTAAATATAAAGAAAGGTGCCTTTCAGGATGACTAATTCAACACAGAGAATGAGGAGACAGCTGAGAACAAATATTCACTCCGTAACCAATATATTCAGAGTGAAAACCAAGAAGAGGGTGTACGTTATGGAATCTGTACATCTGACTAAGAAGGTCTCACTGGCTGTGCCTGAGAAACCATGAAGACAGAGGAAGAAGGAAGTAGTCTACCACTATGTAGATTTACTATACAGAGAGCCTTTTGTCGGAGGATTTTCCTAACAATAAGTGTTTTAAGGAGTCTTTTCTCCTGGGTCTTATTACTTACCCTCATCACAACCAGAGGTCTTAATTTGATGTATTAAATCTATAATTGCATAAATACTTCCCCAAACCAGAAATATCCTCCTGGAGTTTGAGAGAGTTTGGCGCTCTAAGGTAACTTTTCTCAAACCTGATCTTGTTCGTTGACTTTGCCCGTTGACAAGCAGTGCTACTGAGACACAAAACAAGTGCAGAGAACACAGGGTGAGCTAAATACGGCCTGCATTCATTTTTTAGGACCTTGAGGACGCAGTCTCTGAACTCTCCTCTTTTAGAGTGGGGATGGAGATGTGTGTGATAAGACACAAAGTCCCCACCCATTCATAAATGTTTCATATGCTACTCCTTAATTAGCATATTAAACGGGACCGGTATTTATCCCATGAAAAATGTAGACCTGCTTCACACAGAAACAAACTCAGATTTTCAGCAGCTAGCCATAAGACACATGGCTCTGGTCCAAGTTAGATGGTTCTAAACACCTTGTGTCCTTATATTCTGCATGTATCTACACGGTAATTCAAAGTGTAGCACACGGTTATCTGACTTTTAAAGTCTTAACAGGTTTTCATAGCTTAGAAAGCAATTCTTGCCTATAGTGTTTTTAAAGCACCAAATTTTGCTTCTGTAGATATCTGACATATTATTTATCTGAGAAATAAAAATATTACTTCTTCGACATCAGGTAAAAAAATAAAATATATAATTTGTCATAATTTCCCTTGTTGCTTTTCATTTCCTGAGATTTTATGTTATGTTAACTCATTTATTCACGTGCTTATATAGAAATATCTGGCTTCATTTTTCCTAACAAAGTGGAAATTGGAGCTCTCAAAAATTGGAAAATAATGGAAATATTTGTAAATTATTCAAGTTGTGTTTTCAATAAGTCAGTATACACAGTGAAGCCTATGAAAGCAGAAACTCGACTTACTTCTTTTTCTCTGTCTCACAAATGTTTGTCTTAGGACCAGTGTAGCCCAATTACTTTGTAACTGCTCATTTTCATACAGGGCCCTGGTTTAGCTTATTTCAGTTTTGGGATAAGAAGTAAAAAGAAAAGTATGTTTTGTGAAATAGGGATAATTAAATTTGTTATAGTATTAGCTACCTATATTTATAAGCACACAATCTTCCTCCATTTCTGTTTGTGAGTGTTGTGAGGATGGTGCAGGGCCCATCAGTGTTCCGTTCTGTCGTGCATGTGGTCACTGAGGGGTTGTAATTCACTGGGCACCTAACATCGACATAAACATGCCTACCTTGCTATGTGATCACTTTACCAAAGCACCAACACTAAAAGCTGGGTTCCTTTCACTGCACCAAACCCACCAAAACTTTTGAAAGAAGAGACCAGGCCCTGAAAAAAAGAATCAGACTTGGGAGGGACTTGGTCGGCAAAGTACTGGAAGACCGCCTGTAAGCTGTGCCGCACCGGGGCTGCAGCAGCTGACTGGCACAGCAACTCTGTGAGGACAGGGCAGGGCCAAGCACAGTTTGCGTCCATTGCATGTCAGCTCGGGATCACTCGGGACCAACTCATGGCAGGGGGTTAACTTTATCTAAAAGTACTTTGGGGGAGTTTCTCTTGCTTCATTGGCAGTCAAAACCAATTCCCAATGAAAAATTAAAATACATTTAGTGAACAGTCCCAAGTATAAAACATATACATATATTTGAAGTGTGGCTGCATGTTGCTGTGTGAGGAGGTGGTGAGGTTGGGGACAGGGGGGGTTGACATGAAAAGTAGAATATTAGACCATGAAACTCTGCACAAGGGTAGAGATACATTTTCTGGATGGTGGAGAACCATGAGATATTAAATATATTCTTGAAAGTGCGGTCTTCTGGTAGCTTAGCATCTTTCAGTGGCAGAAGGAGATCTGGTTCGTTCCCAGTCCAATCTCTCTCTCTCTCCCTCTCTCCTCCAGTATTATTTTATTCATCCTTTAACTCTTTGTAAACATTGCTTTCTATCAGACATCTTCCGATTCCTAAAAAGGGATTGTAAGGGAAGATGCTTTTTTAGCTCCCTCGGGGTGGGATAGGCCAAAAGGAAAGGGACTCAAAGCTTCTATGAGAGCTGTTGGAGATTAAACCCAGTGTCCTGAGAAACTCAAACTCAGCGCTCAGAAGAATGGCCCAGGGAGCCATGTGGAGACAAAAGCTGGCATTGCCATCTAGTGGCCGCTCAGGTTATTGCATGGGCAGCTAGGCCACGGATGTTTCATCAGGACACAAAGTAGCGACAAAGTACTCTCCGTCCCTTAATCAGAAAATAAATTATGAGTATTTTACATGCTGCGAACAAATTAGGGTATGTGATACTCAAATAATAATTTTGTAAATGATCTTTCATCTTCCATTTGAATTATTTGCTTTTCTCGCTAGGTGTCTGTATTTTGGGGCCTTTAGGAAAGGTAGGTTTGTAGGATAAACACATGTTTTAGGCAAGTACATGTCTATGAATGATTATTCATATAGTATTTGAAGTACTTAAGATAGACTCCAAATCAACATCTTCTTGTCCTATCAGAGGATTGAGACTGATTAGAAAAAGAATAACAACAGGGATTTATCTCCGTTCTTCTGCAAGAGCATTGCTGTCACGGAGCTCCGCTGATGTTAAATCTCACCAAGGTTGTGATCATACGGATACCAGCCATTCACGTTAAAATGTGGATGCATGTTTCATAAATACATAACTGAGAAAGAATATAAGAACCCAATATGGTAAATGAACTCTCTCTGTTGCCCTCTTTATATATATATATATATATATATATATATATATAATAAAAAATTCTACAAATCCTGCCAACTTTATTCACTAGGTATAAGTAGCATATATTTCTTCCCTCTTCTCAATAAATAGAAATGAGGTTCTGCAGAAATCCCTTAGCCTTGAATTTAGTGACAACTTTCATTGACCTGTACTCAGCATTTTTCATTAAAAATCTTCCAGTAACTTCAAAAGCAAAGGCCTGGCTTCACTGTCGGTTAGGCTGTGCTTCTAATAAACTCCAATTGGACTATCAAGATATAATATTTTAAGTTCAGAGTTTTAGGTTTGTTGTTTTGATTTCCTTTATTTAATTATGCTACACAATTAATTCCTGCTTTTTTCATAAGAGTCTCTGTAGAGCATTTTCAGCCACTGATTTGTCATATTGCTTTGATATTTGACTTCCCTGCCTAGACGAAGGCAATGAAGAGAAATGAGACCTTATAAGAATTATGATAGCCTTTGGGTCTGTGTGAACCTATTTTGCCTAAAAAGTGGATCTCTTTCCCTTCACTGATGTTAATATACCAGTAATTGCGGCCAAGCAAACAGATTGCGCGATTATGAAGGTTCCGTAGACTTCACCAAACCTCTCGAGGGAGTAAGATCTTGAGCCGGTGATCCAACCAGGACATAGTGCCAGGGACACTAAGTTCCTTGGGCACAAACAGCTCACAAAGTTAATGACCTACATCCTACTCTGGGGGAGCAGAAATTGGGCCTTAGAAGTGTATGAGCAACCGTCTGCCGTGCAGCCATTGGTCTCTTCATGTCTAGAGGAAAGAAGCGTGATGGCAACTGAAAGTCATAAGCAAACAATGCGTCCAACAGATGAATGAACACACAGTCTCCACAGTTACGAGAGCAGGAGAACTAGATGGTACCTGACTACTACCACCAACTGCAGAGATAAAAAAAAAGTTAAATCATAAAAGATGCCAGATAGAATAGAAGAAAACTAAATATCATGAAAGAGCTTTGGTAGAATCCGAAAGACATAGAGTATCCCCCCAATCACCCTTCACTATCCCCTCAACCACCCTTGAGGACTGAATCCACCTCTGTGATTGTATAGCCCATCACTTCAGATCAGAGGTGCAACATGCACCCAGTCCTTGGGTTATGAATGAAGGAGGAAAAGAAACAGAAAGCATGTAGAGGAAGAGGATTAAGGGACTATACATTGTGGGATTGTGTGTTAGCCTCGGTGCTTTAGAGAAACACATCCACAGAAACTCATGTATAAGAGAGAGTTTTATATAAAGGTTAAGTGCACATAAAGAAAACATCCCAACCCAGTGCTGCACAAGTCCAATATTAACCCATTAACCATCTCAAAAACACATGCAATGATGCCAACTGCAGGAGGAAAGCTGAATCCGTGAGCATGTAAGTGTCTCAGAACTGGCATGGGTTTCCACACGGCTGCTCCATGTGGCTTCTACTCAGGGATGTCTTGCAGGAAGTGAGCCTTACCAACTGAAGCAGGGAACTGGCTAAGGCAGCTGCACCCTGGCCTGACCACCACAAAGCAAGAGACCCGAGAACTAGAAAGGGGAGGTTCACCGAGCCATTTATCCATCTGCCCTTCAATTAACCCCACATGTGTTTATCAGCCAGGCTGACACAATTAGCTAACGACCTCAGATAGCAAAGGGTAAGTTAAAGAGTGCATGAGTAGTTACATGTAAAACGGATGATCTACTCTGTAAATCTTCACCTAATTCACAATTGTAAGCTTTGTTTGTTTTTGATGGCCACCTGAAGTGATGCTGTCATAGCCCTCAGAGAGATGAAAATCAAAATCACAATGATATGTAATGTCACTAGGATGGCTAAACTGGAACCGTAGATAGGGGTACAATGAGTTGGAATAAGCTCTGATGGCCAAAATTTGGTTTTTGGTTTTAGGATGGCTAAGATTAAAGATAAATACATAAATAATAATAGAAAACAAGAAATGTTCACAAGAATGTGGAGAAATTGGAACCTTCATGTGTAGCTGATGCTAATGGTAAATGGGAGATCAGTTGTATGAAACGGTGTAACCGTTCCACTAAAACCCCAAATAATTTTTAAAAAACCCAAAAACCTATTATATGACCCAGCAATTCCACCATTAGGTATATACCCCAAAGACTGGAAAGCAGAAACTCAAACTTGACACCAATGTCCACCGCATCATTATTCATAATAATTCCCAGGTGGAAATTAAAATGCTCATCATCTGATGGATGGATAAAGAACATGTGGTACACACTACAGAGGAATACTACAGAGCCAGTAGGAGAAATGAAATATTGATGCGTGCTACAATATGGAAGAAGCTGGAAGACATTATGCTGAGTAAAGTATGCCAATCATAAAGGGCAAATATTATTTAGCCTCACCATACAAAAATACAAAAAATATAAACAAGTGTTTAGAGGATATGGATTAGTAGTTATTAGGGGTGAAAGGGAAGAGAACGGAAAGGGTTAATGGTGATAGAAATATCAAATTCATTAAGGTAGATATGTCTCAGATTATGGCTAGTGTAACTGCTGCCAAGAAGTAACAATTTCACACATATAAAAGTTGAAAGAACTCCGCTGGCCTTGTGGGTTAAGCGTTGGACAGCTAATTCGAATGCCAGCGCTTCGAACCCACCAGCAGTTTCGTGGGATAGAGATGCAGGGTTTAAATGGCTTTCAGCTCTGGGGATCCTTTATTCCAGAGTGTTCCTGTGAGGTGGCTCACCTTGATAGCCGTGAGTGAGTAGATGTAATGGTAAATTTGAAAAAGTTGTGTGATCGATACAGCAAGAGCAAGTAGCTGCTAAGGCTTCTTGTGTTTTATCAAAACCCTCAGCGGACTTGAGCCTCTGATGTACAAGTGTGGGGTCTTGGTTTCAGGGGACCCTGTTAATTAGCCTGAGGTATTCTGTGCCCCTTTTCTACATCTTATCTATGTGCAATGCATCTGGCGTCTTAAAAGCTTGCAAACAGCCTGGCAAGGGACACCAGTTGGTCTCTATTCACCTTGAGCCAGAGAAGCAGAAGAAGGGTCAGGAACAGGAAAAGGAGGGAGGCTATGCGGCTATTGCCTTCTTTGCTACAAGACAGACGACCTGGTGGTGCCCACATGCCACTTCTGAACATTTGGATCAAAGCTTCTATCCATTAATCCAGGTCAGAAGGAGAACATGCAGAACCGAATCTAAAATTCACATGGACTCTTCGCTCCTGGGAGCCATAAAGTTAGGATGAAATCTTGAAACTGTAGTCCTGAGACCATCTTTAAACCTTCCTCTAAAAAATCCCTCAAAGTATTATACCAAATAAGAGTGAGCTTGTTCAGGAAAAAGTGTCTGCCTTGAGCATTATGGGATCGAACTGATAACAACATTCAAAGTGATTAGATTAGGATCTCATGCAGTGGTGAATTTATGTTCATGAGGGAGGAACAGAGCAGAAAAGGAGGAATGGTCTCATGATTCACAAAATGTAATCACTGTCACTATGCGCACAAGTAGAAACTGTTGAATTGATGTGCACATTGCTGTGTATTTTCTTAACAATAATAAAATAAAAAGTAAATAAAATCATATGAAAGTATATATATATATGCACACCCACATGCACTCATATAACTGAAGCTCATTCACAATGGCCCTATTATATTAAAGGGACTTTTGTTATGGATAATGGACACAAAACTCAAAGGAAGATCTTCATGTGTATCATAAGATAAAACAGTTTAAGCAATAGTCTTTGGAAAGAAAAAAAATCGTTACCCCTCAGTTTTCTGTTATATATTTGCTCAACATGTAAGCCAATGCTGTCTTCCATGAAAGTTGGAGCCCATCCAAATTGCAGCAACAACAAAAATCTGCATTCAATTAGCTATTCTATGCAATGCGCTTAAAAAATGCTTCTTGTTCGGACTACATGTGTTTATCTCCTGTTCTGTAGGCCTTCAGCTTTCATACTGAGTTATATTTGTGAGAATATCTATTCAGCCACTTTAATCATTTTTTACAGTTCTTTCTATAAATATGTTTATAACATCCATATTTCCATTCAGATTTCATTTGCTGTTCTTGGATATTGGAGTCTGCAAAGTAAAACAACGCTGCTATTCCAGATCCAGAGTTATTGATCAGCTTACGAGTTTTGTGATGACTTTGTACTTTCTTTTTTTAACAGTTTTATTGGCAGATAGCCCACATATCATACAATTCAGTAGTACAATCACATCAAGAAGATTTGTACACTCATCACCATAATAACTTTTACAACATTTCCTTTGTGCTTGTCCTCATCATAATTAGCACAAGCTCTCCACCACACCCTCAAGGAGCCATTAATGAAGTTACAGTCTCTGAAGGTTTCCCCCTCTGTGAATTTCATATACAGAAAAGCAAACAAACAGAAAAACAAAAATTGACGATAATCACAAAGTGAAACAGACAAAAATCTCAATCTAATGGAAAGCAAAATATCAAAACCTAAAGCAAATCTAAAATGATCAAAAGGGAGATCAAATGATAAGGCGTTAAACTTTAACCTAGTTCCATCTGCAATAATCAATGTTCCAATTCATTCTGCATCAGAAGAGTCCCCCGGGTGGTGTTTTTAAGGCTCAACTCCTAACCGAAAGGAAGGCTATTCAAATCCACCCAGAGATCCATCGGAAGAAAGGTGTAGTGAACTGCTTCTGAAAGTTCACATCCTGGAAAACCTGGCAGATCCCAGTTCTACTGTACACCATGCAAGGGCACCATGAATTATGATTGAGTTGACAGGAGCATTCTTTGTTGTTCTATACTGTCAACTCTAAAAGAGACAAAGTGGCAAAAGCAGAAAGGAGAGCAAATCCACAGTAGGGTCATCATGACCGAGTAGGGAAATACATTATGTTTAGGCTGGATCTATTGCCATCTTCCCCATATGAACTATTGGCTGGCATTTTGGAGTGCAGGTCAGTTAAATTTTATTTGCTGAATGTTCCATGTTTGTGCTTCTACCGTGAAAAACTGTCTTAATACTTGGTCATATAAAAGCCTGTTTTGAAGAGGTTGCCTAGTATTATATTTTAAAAAACAGTATATTAAAAATTTGACTCATCATTTACCTAAGCAAATTCATATTGGAACATTTTATAGAGAAGGTAATGTTTATTGGTGTACAATAGTAAGCTCATATGAAAATGTTGGTGGAATTTATACTTGGTTGCTTGCCTCTCTTAGCTGACTCTCATTTTGTATTTCCACTGGCAGCCAGCTTCCTGGAATTACAAACCCTGACCATATCCTTTTGGCTTCTATGCTTTCTATTGACATCAGTGATGAGTTTGGAATATATATGACAGATAACTTGAAGAAAGAGCTGGATATCTGTGACAGCAGAAAAATAAAATCAGAAGATACAAGACCACATGTAAAGAAAATGTATACCTGGGCAATATGCATGATGTTTGACAAAGGAAAAAAAATTTTTAAAGGAAATAAAAATCTTAAAGGCAGAAATATACTAAAATCTCATTCACTTACCCAACATACAAGCTACTGCCCAAAGCCATGCACTTTAGTACTCAGCTACATATGTGCATTTTGGGTTAAAGTTCATGAAAACACATCTAAGTTCATATATGTTCTCTGACAGTGATTTGACTTTGACTAAAAAAACGTAAAGGAACTTTAAAAACCTAAAGAAGTAATTGATCCTTAAAAATAGAATTGAAGTATATCATATTTTGGGAGAAACTATAAACACATGTAAAGTCAAAGTTCTTGATTAAAATAAAATGGAAGATGGTTTGTAGCTAATTATGTATTTAAGACATTAAAATATCATTTAACTGTAAATATAAATATTTACATATTTAACTTTAAATTAAATATTTCCATATTTTATATAATTGAATGCTTACTGATAATAAATAGCAACAATAACTAAATTAAAATATATTTCCTGAAGTACACACCTAGCTTCAAAATCTTGGTATATCAGTTCCCACCCTCGTAGGTCAAATGATAGTTTGGAAAAATAATTTAGGAAACTTATTTTGTATTAAACCCACCCACTGGCATTGAATCCATAAATTCATTTCTTCTTCCCCAGTGCTTTAAACCTTTCCCCGTCCCCTTCAAAATTCATCCATCAATTCTGAGACTGTATATCTATTTTTCCTTTTATTTCTTTTTAAGTTGTATTGGCACTTCATCTTCATGCCATACAATTCAGAAATTCAACCAAAATCAAGAAGAGTTGTACAACTGCTGACAGTCTCACCTTTTCCCTAAAAGGTAACTGGTCGGTTTGAGCTGCCAACCTTGTGGCTGGTAGCCCAATGCTTAATCCACGAAGGCAACAGGGCTCCTTTCCCTTGCACTGCACTCTAGTTGAAAACTCAGTTAACAAAACACAATCTAGAGCTATAATTTCCGGAGATTCCTTCTGGATGAGGAACGAAAACTGATGATAAGCCTATTTACAATAATGTGTCACTATTTCGTTATCCAAAAGCAGTGGGATATCCTGTCAACCTGAACCATTTTTCTCATGTAATGTCAGGCAATGAGAATATTCTTTCCTGAAACTATAAAATGTACAGTGTAGGAGGGCAAAAAAAAACAAACCCACAGATTTTGGAAGAACTTTAAAGACTTGTCTTTTATCTCTTATTGACGAAGTTTTTAAAAAGTCCAAGCATAACAATGACTAACTGTTTTCAGAGCACCCAGAGTAATTCGATTCCTATAAATCCCAAACTTTCTGACTTACAAAGTTTTATTGCCAAAAAAGCCAATTGAGTTTTGTCTTGCTTGATTTCTTCTATAGCATTTACTTCCGTTGCATGATCAGAATGGCCATGCCTGGACATTAATGGCAGGGGAAGATGCTATAAAGCTCTTTGTCTCGGCTGTTTCTGATGGTGTCCAGCAGTATTCCATCAGAAAATAGACTCTCTCCAGTCTATTCCACAGACACGTGTCAATCAAACTGCAGGGAGCGCTGCTGGCCTGGCAGTTCCTCCTTGCGCGGCTAACTGCAAAGGCAACCTTGTGAAACCACCAGCCATTCCATGGGAAAAAGGATGGCACTGTGTACTCAGGTAAAGAGTTACAGTCTTGGAAACCCAAAGTGGCAGCTCTATCCCGCCCCCGAGGGTCTGGATGGATGAATCAGCATTGACTTGCTAACAGTGTGATAACAGGGGATTGGAGGACTGGAGGGGGGTAAGGGTGGTGCTGCTCTTTGTATCCACCAGCTGCCCCAGGGAAGAAAGATGAGACTTTCCTTTCCCATGAAGAGTTACAGCCTCAGAAATCTAAAGGAAAGCTCAATTCTGTCCTCTGAGTTCTTTTTTTTTTTAAATCATTTTTTAGGGGTTCATAAACCTCTTATTACAAACCATCCATACATCAATTGTGTCAAGCACATTTGCACATTCAGTGCCCTCATCAGTCTCAAAGCATTTGCTCTCCAATTAAGCCCCTGGTGTCAGTTCCTCATTTTCCCCCTCCCTCCCCGCCTCCCCTCCCTCATGAACCTTTGATCATTTATAATTATTTTGTCATGTCTTGCACTCTCTGAGGTCTCCCTTCACCCCCTTTTCTGCTGTCCATCCCCAGGCAGGTGGTTATATGTAGATCCTTGTAATCCGTTCCCCCTTTCCACCCCACCCTCCCAGTATCACCACTCTCACCACTGGTCCTAAAGAAGGGATCGTCCACCCTGGAATCCCTGTGTTTCCAGTTCCTATCTGTACCAGTGTACATCCTTTGGTCTAGCCAGATTTGTAAGGTAGAATTGGGATCATGAGAGTGGGGAAGGAGGAAGCATTTAAGAACTAGGGGAAAGTTACGTATTTCATTGTTGCTACACTGCACCCTGACTGGCTCATCTCCTTCCCGTGACCCTTCCATAAAGGGATGTACAGTTGTCTACAGATAGGCTTTGGGTCTCCACCCTGCACTCCCCCTCATTCACGATTATATGATTTTTTGTTCTGATGATGCCTGATACCTGATCCCTTCGACACTTCATGATCACACAGGCTGGTGTAGTTCTTCCATGTGGGCCTTGTTGCTTCTGAGCTAGATGGCTGCTTGTTTACCCCCAAGCCTTTAAAAGCCCAGATGCTATATCTTTTGATAGCCAGGCACCATCAGCTCTCTTCGCCACATTTGCTTATGCACCCACTTATCTTCAGCCATCGTATCAGGGAGGTGAGCATACAGTGATCTGATTTTTTTGTTCTTTGATGCCTGGTAACTGATGCCTTCGGCACCTTGTGATCTCACAGGCGGGTGTGCTTCTTCCATGTGGGCTTTGTTGTTTTCTGAGCTAGATGGCCGCTTGTTTACCTTCAAGCCTCTGAGTCTTATGAATTGGAATGAACGAGATGACAGAGTGAGTAGTGGCATAATGAGTTAAACATTAAGCTGCTAGTCTCACAGTTGATACTGTGCACATATCAGCTGCTCAGCATGAGAAGGATGAGGTGGCCCGCACCTGAAAAGATTCACAGTGTCAGCAACCTAAAGGGATGATTCTGCCCGAACCTGTAATCTTCAGGAGTCAGAATCTACATGATAGAAGCGGATTTGCTTTGGAATAAGAAGATTCAAGTTACTGGCAATGATAAGAACAGTGAGGCAAAGTCCCTAAGGAAGGAACATACCTTGTGTGGGACTTATCTTTTCACGGACTCCCTCTTTAACTCTGAACTGCATCGAAGAGCGCATGATTGTTGGGGGCCGGACGGAAGAGAAGTTTGCTTCTGGTCTATGGTAGCAGTAATCCCTATGGCGTGCTGGGTTAGGAGGGATCATTGAAGGAGCGCAAGGAGCGGTGCACACAAACGTCCACTTGAAATAGGTTCATTGAAATGTTGTAGCTGGAAACGGCTGGCTCCCAGACACTGCAGGAATCTGCCCTGAGAGCAGAGAGTGGTACCAATGGCAGAGCCCCTCCTTATCCTGCTTCTCCCTGTTGCCTTTGCTGAGGAAGTTTAGCGTCAGGAATGCTTGCATAAGAAACATAAGGAACCACAGCAGGACCATGAAGAGTGGACTTGGAGTTACGTAACAGGCGATAGATTGTTAACTGACATGCCATCTTAAAAAAAAGAAAACAAGGCAGTCTGGAGATTGGTTCTGAATCTTTAACGATAGTCGCACCATATGAAAAATGGAAAATTCCATTTCGGGCTCAGCTTTAAAATTCATTTCCTTTAGGAATACTGTACCTGGTAGAGGGAGCGACATGAGGCAGTTCTTATGACACAGTAATAAAATTTTCAGGGCTTAAGGCTACCTAAGTGAAGACTTTTCTAGCCTCTCCTGCAGCAAGGTGTGGCCGTGTGATTCTAGGCTGACCAATATGATGTGTGCGAAATGAGACAGACCATTTGCGAGTCATGACCGTTCAGGAAGTGGAGTAAATTTTCTTTTTTTTTCTCTCACATTTTTGCTGCATAGAAAGTAGATCGTGCAGGTAGGTTTAATATGTTGCAATGCTTAAACAAGAGAGACGGAGCTTTGGATGCTAAATATTTTTCCAAACCCAGCTGTCCCGTTGGTTCTAACATTGATGTGAGAGAAAAAAGAGAAAGAAACCTCTATTTTACATGTTACTATTATTTGAGACCTTCATCAGAATATTCAATTTCCTAGATTTCACTACTGTGCTGATGCTGCTAGAAAGTTAACAAGATCATTAAAAATAAAGCAACCTAAACCCATTGACTAAAACAAATGAATAAAAATATAACTTCATCTTTAAAACTACCCTAGAAAGGCAGAGACATAAAGGTTTTAACCATAATGAAAAATGATGATTTCTGGAGTTACTTAGTATCTACTGTACTCATAAATCATATATATTTCCTGGAAACATCTCCCCTCGATGCTTGAAATGTAATCAGGGACATTAGTCTCATGTTTTATCAAATTATTTTATTATATTGTCATTTTTAAGAACATCTTTTTGCTTCTAATGCCTGTTTTGCGCAAGCGAGATTATGCTCAAGCATATTGGTGAGTTTAGGGCCATGTATGAGCCAGTGGACTCCGATGTTGGAAATTCTCAGCTCATGCAGACAAAGCTGCATATCATGGTGTGCTTCTCTGCATACTTTGTTTTTCAGGGTGGAAGAATTCACAGCCTCGGTTTCTGGATGACTGCTGGTAGAAAACCTTCAGCTACCAGCTCTGTCTAGGACCTGCTCACATCCCAGGAGAGCTGCTTTGCTCTCTCCACGGGAGCTACTGTGTCCAATGAAAGCATGGTGCAGTTACACAGAGCCAGGTCCTTGTCTCAGTGTGATACAACTTTCAGGAAGCATAGCAGTGTTAAAGTTTTCTGTGGACTAACACATTATTATACCTACATCCTAGAGCAATTTCATTCCCTTAACTATTTGCTTTATACTTTTCTCCTAGTTATTAGTTGTGAAAGGATCTATTTATAACCTTCCTGCTTGTTCATTTTCATCTCACAACATATACCCGAAGAACCTAACCAGAACTCTGGGCCAATTAGGTAACACATGGCTGTGGAAATTGTCCTGCTGGTCAATCTTCAAACTTCCCTTTAAACTTCCCTTTTCACTGCCACCAAGTCAATTTTGACTCATAGTGACCCTAAAGGACAGGGTCAAACTGCCCTTGTGGGTTTCCAACACTAACTCTTCTGAGATTGGAAAGCCTCATCTTTCTCCCATGTGGTGGCTGGTGGTTTCAAACTGCTGACCTAGAGGGTAGCAGCCCAATGCCCACAGCACCTCTAGAGTTCCCTTATATAAGAATGTATAGACCCCCGCACTGTCTTGAAATTTAGATTTTATTATATACCTTCCCTGTATAGATTGAGAGGTTGTCTTACAGCAGTGGTTCTCAACCTTCCTGATGTCACAGCCCTTGAATACAGCTCCTCATGTGGTGGTGACTCCCCAACCATAACATTATTTTCGTTGCTACTTCATAACTGTCATTTTGCTACTGTTATGAATTGGGTGACCCCTGTGAAAGGGTCATTTGACCTCCCCAAAGGGGTCGTGACCCTCAGGTTGAGAACTGCTGTATTATAGACAAGTTAGTGAAGGAATGAAGTCCTTGGGTGGTACAAATAGTTTGGCTTTGGTGACTAATAAAGTTTGGCAGTTTACACCTATTGGTACCAAGATAAGCTGATGGACTACAGTTCTTCTTGGGTTCACCAAAATTCAGAATTATTTCAGGGGTAAGAGATTTGGTTTGTTTGGTCTAATAGATGAGTCTTAATGAACTTCAGAACCACAAGTACAGTGACTTTCTCTCATGAATTTAATTCTGTCATACATTAGGGACATTTTATAGTTCAGGCAAGTCAAGACTCCTTCCGATACCTAACTTCCACAAGAAAACAGTGAAATGAGTCCCCAATTAAGGGATTTGAATTTCTTCCTAAATCTAAAGAAAAATGGAAAAAATGTGAAAGAAATAGTTTAATATTTTAAATTCAAGATCAAACCTAAGCACACATAAATATGAGCAATGGGAGGAATTATTCAGCATTTATTAATATAAGCAAGTATGCAATCACTTATGTGTCTCTCAACATATCATATGACATACAGATTCTAAAAGAGTGAATAATCAGATGCCAGAAATGACAATTGCTTAATTTATAAAGCCTTTTTCTTGTATGAAAGAAGGGTGATGTGAATTGGAAAGGCAGGGTTTCATTCCCAAAGGAACACCTTTTGTCAAAAATTTAACCTATTACTCAATGCCATTGAGAATATATAGTTTTAAAAGTGTGGGTTTTTTTAATCCTTGAACAACAAGCCCCCACTCCCACCCCCACGCAGGTAAATTAAGGTGTCCCTGGTCACAAATGGTTAAATGCTCAACTGTTCACTAAACCATTGCTCACTCTAGCAACCTGCTTCCGTAAAGATTACAGCCTCAATGAAAACATTGAGGGGCAGTGCTGGTCTGTCCCTTAGAGTCCTATTGAAATCCACTCCTCCATAATGGACACTGCCTAGGGATCTAGACACCTAAAAGATATTTATATGCTATCTTACATTAGTCATTGTTAGCTAAGTTTAACAGGTAGTAAAATTGATGCGGGTAGCCTACCTGCACTCAAATGAAGTTCTTTTTGCCTAGCAAAATTTTGTATTTCTCTCAGTTTGATGCATTTCAGAATAACTTAATTTTAGGTAATTAATGTAGGATTAATTCAGGATGATGGGCCATGAAACCTATTTACCATATTGCATTCTGACTCTTGAATTATTTATACATGTTCATCATTATATCAAGTTAGAACTTATTAATATGGCATAATAAGGGAAAAAGCAAAGCTAAAATGATTGTACACTTTTGATTTATTAACTTTATGTAGTGTGGTTCTTATTAACCAATACGTAAGTGTAAATTTAGATAGAAAAATGATTACTCAGAATATATATCAAATATTAAAATGTTACAGATAAAAAACATCCTCTTCCATAGGATATTGATAGTATACTAAAATATTTTTATTAAACACACATTTTTTAACATGACTGATATTGATATGTCTAGCGGTGTGACTTTAAAATAAATTTTTTTTTAAAATCACTCAACTCTACTGGACATCCCCTCACAGAAGGGTCTCAGGGAGGAGACAAGCCAGTCAGGGTGTGATGTAGCAACGATGAAACATACAATTTTCTTCTAGTTCCTAAATGCTTTCTCCTTCCCCACTATCATGATCCCAATTCTACCTTACAAATATGGCTAGACCAGAGGATGTACACTGGTACAGAAAGGAAACACTTGGAATCCAGGGTGGATGATCCCTTCAGGACCAGTGGTAGAGCAGCCATACTGGGAGGGTAGAGGGAGGGTGGGCTGCAAAGGGGGAACTGATTACAAGGATCTACATATGACCTCCTCTCTGGGGGATGGACAACAGAAAAGTGGGTGAAGATAAACGTTGGACATGGCAAGATATGACAAAATAATAATTTATAAATTATCAAGGGTTCATGAGGGAGTGGGGAGCGGGGAGGGAGGGGAAAAAATGAGGACCTGATGCCAGAGACTTAAGTGGAGAACAAATGTTTTGAGAATGATGAGGGCAATGAATGTCCAGATGTACTTTACACAATTGATGCCTGCATGGATTGTGATAAGAGTTGTATGAGCCCCTAATAAAACGATTAATAAAAAAATTACTCAACTTGCTGACCTGTACTTTTGCTAAATTGAAAAGTTGAATGATCCATAGACATTTGGAGATTAATGCCATCCCAATAGCTGACATACAAAGAGCACATGATACCAGTGCTTTACTTTACTCCTGTTGCATGTTTGTACATGAAAAATAATTCCGTTTGCAACATTGTTCCTCTTTCTTTTGAGACCACGATCATTGGCTTGTTTTGGTTTTCATATATGGACTCAATCACCGTCTTCGGACTGCCACAACATCCAAATTAGCAGGTCCTGAATGAGTGAGATTAGAGTGTATGCTATACTACTCTAGTGTGTACTATCCAATTGCCCTGTCAAAGAAGATGTGACTTTGATAGCCATTCTGTATCACATTTCACAACGTCGAGGATGAATAAAAGATGGCTTGGTTATTGTGTGCAATGAAACTGCTATGAAATTCAGATAGTTTATCTCTGTTCTTCTCAAGGCCCTTAGTCAGTCAAAAATCTTGAAGAAGTAGGTGAGAACAGAAAAAAAAATTAATAGACATTATTGTGAACAATAACTGTACAAGGGAGAACTCCATCAGCATATTGGTACCCGTGCACTTTTACCCTGCAAAAGAACATAATTTAAATATTTATAAAATGTGATTTACATGAAAATATCATCCTACTTTTCATTGACTGTGCTCTTCCTGTGTCACTCAAAGTTGCCTTCTTTAACTATACATTTGGAAGCAAATTATATTATGATCCAAAACACAAAAAGTAAATACAATGTAGGATGGGGAGCTTGGAAGAAGCAAAGTGACTGCCGGCAGAGTGAAAAGAAACTAGCTTGTTGAATTTTCACACCCTGAACTACTGAGCAGGCTTATTTAAATCTATTCTCCTTTATGAATTATACATGACTATCATCACTGAGGTACACTCCCAAGGTAAAAACATTTTAAATGACAACTTACTGATAAGCTGTCAAATGGGAGAAAATCCACTCATTTCCTGAAATCTGTAGTTGATATTTTTTATTAATGTTTTAAATTATTCCCTGGCAGCAGTGTATTCTGGTTTGCCTTTGACGTTCCCAGAAGAGTTTCATGAAGAAGCTTGATCTCGCTTTTCACTGTCAACATGCAACACATCTGCATATATAGTTGTGAAAACAATGCAAAAGTGTTTGGTTGAGGGCCTTTTGCAGAAAGCACGTAGGGTCTCTTTGCTCTCACGTGCCTGTGCCAGTAAGAGAGATTATGCAGGTGTTTGCCTGCAGGAGAATCCTGCTAATTAGGGAACAAAGTAGACAGTGGAAACCAATCTGCAGGCATTTTCAGGTAAAAATGTTCAAGGAGCAAGTCCAAGGACTGATTCGCACGGTTTTAAGAACCGGGACATATTTATCTGTTGCATAAACTCACACAGTCCCTGATTTCTACGATGGGTAGGTTGTGGAAATTTTCAGATAAATGGTCCTGTATAAAAGGAATAACAATAACACCATCAAGACTGATCCTTATGATCCTAGTGCTGAAAAACCACCAGCCGACTCAAAGTTTACTTTTAATTCACAAGAGCCTTTTGGGCACTGTCTTGGTTACTCGTGGTGCAACCAGTATTTTCCCAGGAGAACATGACGGGCCAGCTTCACCTCAGGCCCTGCTGTGGCCCCATCTTCTGATGGTACACATTCTGAGCAGTGACGTCTCATCCATCATCTAAGTATTTGTTCACAAAGTACACCAAATATTTTCTGTACTGGGTAAAAGAGATAGTGCCTGCCCTAAAGGGCTTTGTCTCCTGGTCCAGAAGTATCATCCTTGGAAATAAATGTCAATTCCCATTTTCTTGCTCTGTCTAATGGACCTGTGTATAGGCAATTTGCTTGTTTGCCAACCAGAAAGCAAACTCTAGATCCTGGCTGTGTAGAACCGAGAGTTTAGAAGTCTTGTGTTTCAAAACTCTCATACAGTGGTGTTGATAACAGTGTATCTGTATGACTTATGACCCAATGAGTCTTTTTCCTCCTTTTTCTAGGAAAGAAATTAAATAAATTATGGAGTTTCAGATACATTAAAATGCCTATGCAAGCTTAACAGCGATTATATTTAAGAACATGGTAAAAATTCCCAAAATAAGAGTTGAGAAAACAAAAGACTACCTAACATTATGTTAAATCCAAGGCCTACAGTGCTTTTGTTGCCATTAGGTGCCATGGAGCCAATACCAGTAAACCCTCTGTACAGCAGCGTGTGCTCACCCTATCATTGTTGCTATGTTAGATGTACTTAGCTATTTATGCACCCCCTTATGCACGCAAACACAGACACATATGATATACCATTAAAGGTATTGCTACTGCAGTTCCTGTTTATATATTCATGGCTTCATTCCAAATTAATGTGATTAAACATGCTTGGTGATCAGTGGGTGGTTGTAAGCAGTTTTCTCAGTAATACGCTTGCTTTAGTCTCATTTGGGCAAAAATTCCAACCAAAATGCAGGCTGTCAAGGTGATCTGCTAGACCCATTAAAGACCAAGATGAGAGGACCTCTCAGAAGTTGATGGCCATTGTTTAGGGGATTCCAGAACGGTTAGCCTTGAAAGATTTTCTTAAAGAATTAAGAACAATTGCAGGGGCTTGTTAGGTAGAAGTCTTAAGAAAATCAAAAACTGCACTGATGAGAAAAAGGACAAGGACATCGTGTTAAAGATTTTTTTTTTCCCATCATGACAATTCATGTCCTCATGCTCCAAACGTATCAAGAATTGTCTTACATGAATTTAGATGGCTATCTTTATCGCCTTTACTCTACAGCTGTGCTTTGGCCCCTTCAGGCTTCTTTTAGTTCCCCAAACTCAAAAACAATTTAGAAGGAACCTGATGTAAGACCCTCGATGATGATAAAATTGCAGTTTTGATGTTACTCAAAAGAAGAGTATGAGGGAGGGGTTAGAGAGATGAAGACACTGCCTATGTTCCTAGAGGACAGGCCCAGTCATGAAAACTTCACAGTTTGATATGTGTATTTGATAAAGGTTTCTATGATTCTGTAGCAATCCTTTCATATCCAGTGAGCATGGTGGTGTGGTAGGTTATACACTGGGCAGCTAGCTACAAGCTCGGTCATTCTAAAACACCAGCCACTTCTCAGAAGAATGACGAGGGTTTCTACTGGGAAGATTTACAGTTTACAATCTTGGAAACTGATGGGGATCATGTTACTCTGTTCTAGAGAGTAAAGTATGAGTCAGAATGGACTGGGTGGCAGAGTTTCAGTATTTTATATGATACACACTCACACATTTAAACTTGTGTATGTGTACACCAAGTAAACTGGTATTCAAATAATAAAACAAATCCGTATTTTTCAATTATATCCCCCCTCCTAGTTAAAACAATGATAATAAAATGTTACCTCTATTCATTGTCATGCATTGTTTAAGTCATCAATTATTTCATATGAAATCAATGGTACAACACATTGTTTTAATATGTGAAAAAATATCATTGCACATGATCCTTGGAAACCTTTTACTTTATGTGTAAAGAAATAGAAAGAGAAACTATTATAAATAAAAGTTAAAATGGTGAGTATATCAGAGCAAAAGGGTAGACAGTAGGCTACGCATGCTATGTTGTGAATGAAGGAAGATTTTTTATTTCAACATACTGAATTCTATATTGTTGTTGTTAGGCACCTTTGAGTAGGTTGGACTAAACATCAAAATGTAACACTGCCTGGCCCTGCACCATCCTCACAATTATTGCTTGAGCCAGTGGTTGCAGCCACGGTGTCGATCTTCCTGCTTTTTTGTTGATCCTCTGCCAAGAATGATGTCCTTTTCCATGGACTGGTCTCTCCTGATAACGTGTCCAAAGTATGTGCGATGAAGTCTCATCATCTTTACTTCTAAGGAGCTTTCCAGGTGGGTTGCTTCAAAAACGACGTTGTGTTTTCTTCTGACAGCTAAATGTATTTTCAATATTCTGCCCCAAGATCATAATTCAAAAGCATCAATTCTTCTGGGGACTCCTCTATTTATTGTCCAATTGTACACGCACATGCGGCGGCTGAAGATACTCTGACTTAGGTCAAGGGCACTTTCGTGTTCACTGTGACATCCTTTCTCTTTAACACTTGAAAGCAGTCTTGTGCAGCAACTCTGCTCAAGGAAATGTCTCTTGGCTTCTTGACTGCCACTTTCAAAAGCATTGACGGTGCATCTAAACAAAATGAAATCCTGGGCCACTTTCTATTTATTATGATGTCTACCATTCCAATTGTTAAGTTATTCTGTTTGATTGGTTTTTGTTAAGTTAAAATCCATACCAAAGGTAGTGGTCCTTAATCTTCATCAGCAAATACTTCAAGTTCTCTTCACTTCAACAAACAGGATTGGAGCATCTGGAGAGCACAGGTTGTTATGAAGCAAAAGCCTTCCTCCACACCTGACGCCATACTCTTCTTCATCGAACCCAGTTTTTCAGATTATTTATCCACTATAGCTTTTGAATTATTCAAATGAAAGGATAAAACCCTCACACACAACTTTCTGATTTTAAACCATGTATTATTCCCTTGGTCTGGTTCTTGTACACATTCCGCACGAGAACATGGAAGTGTTCTCTCATTCCCATTTTTCTTAATGTTAACAGCATTTGTTATGACTCACATAGTCCCTAAAACATAGGCAATTATCTTTCTGATATTCTCCACTTTCAGATGAGATCCATTTAACAGGAGCAATAATAGCAATAATACCACATCATCTTCTGATTCTCACTTGGATTTCTGGCAGCTCAATGTCAAGGTACTGCTGAAACCATTGTTGATTATATTGGCAAGGCGTTTATGGCCTGTGATATTCCTGATACTGTTGAATGATTTCCACATTTCTTTTGGGTCACCTATCTTTGCAATGGGTGCAAATATGGATCTCTTCCAGTTAACTGGCCAGAGGGCTCTCTTCCAAATTTCTTAATATAGATGAGTATTTCCAATGCTTCCTCAGTTGGTTGAAACATTTCCATTGGTGTTTTGTCCATTCCTGGAATGTTGTATGATTATAATATCTTCTTCCTACAGTATTGTTAGGACTTGATCAGATACTCCCTCTTGAAATGATTGACGCACAAGCACTTCCTTTTGGTGCCACGTCTCAGGGTGTTCCTCCCCTTGTCTTTCGATGCTTCTTGCATCATTCCATATTTTGCCCATGGAGTCCTCCAAGATTTCAACTCAAAGCTTGACTGTTTCTTTGCTTCAGGTCTTTTGGCTTGAGGTATGGTGAGCAGGTTCTTATTTGTGGCTTTTGTCCTACAGGTCTGTCTTCAGGTAGGTTGTTGTCAGGTGCCATTGAGCAGGTTCCAACTCATAGCGACTCTGTCCAAAACAGAACAGAACACCCCCCACCAGTTCTTCCCCACCCTCACAATTGTTTTCATTTTTGAGCTCATTATTGTAGCCAATGTGAGAGTTCATCTCTTTGAGGGCCCCCCTGTTTTTCGACTGCCCCACCATTTTCCCAAGCATGATGTCCTTGTCCTCCAAATTGGTCTCTCCTGACAACATGTCCAAAATACTTGAGATAAAGTCTTGCTGTCTATGCTTTTAAGGCGCATGCTTGCTGTCCTTCTTCTAAGACAGATGTGTGCGTTCTTTTGGCAGTCCATGGTTTCTTCAATACTTTTCACCAGAACCATATTCAAATGCATCCATTCTTCTTCAGTCTTCTTTATTCAATGTCCAATTTTCGCATGCATCTGAGACCATTGAAAATACAATTATATAAGTGAGACCTATCTTAGTCCTCAGCGTAAACTCCATTTTCAGCATTGCTTAAGAGGCCTTCTGCTATAGATTTATGCAATGCAATGTGCTGTTTGATCTTTCATTTGGCTGCTGCTTCCATGAGCATTGACTGTGGATCCAAGCAAGATAAAATTCCTGACAACTGCAAACTTTTCTTCATTGATCATTAAGTTAACTTTTGGTCAATTTGTGAGGATTTCTGTCTTCGTCACTTTGAGTGGTTATCCACACCGAAGACTTCAATCCTTGGCTTTCATCAGCAAGTAAATCCAGCCCTCCTCATGTTCAGCAAGCAAGGTTAGGACATCTGCCTATCACAGGTTGTTACTTTCATTGTAGTACTTTATTTTGTTTTCCTGAACTGCACTTAGAAATGTCATATTTAGCTTTTTTATTTTGTGGTATATTAGCTACTACAAATGATATCTCAGAAGATAGCTATTGTAAAAGGATAAATGCCATAGCACAAAGCATTTCTCTCTTTGGAAGATCAAATTGATTTTAGTAAAATATTTTATGTCTTATTTCCCATTAGATACCTTGAAATGATTGAGACTCTGGTAATTTTTTTGTGGCTCATTTGCATTCACTGGCAGATGACCCAGGCATACCAATCCTAGTTTATGTGGCCTGTCTAAATTAGTAACGATAATTCAAAATGTTTGTAAATCTCAGTAAACAACTTTATTACAAATTCAGAGATATAATTTAAGAAATGTATTTTACTTATTCCGAGTTAATGAAGACTCTATACATAGAAAAGTTACAGTTTGATACATGTTTCTGGGATTAAATGAATAATTGTATAGATTAAGCCAACAATATATGTTACTATTAACATTCTGAAAATAGCATAAAGTCACATCATTTAAGGTACATCTATTTACACTGATTCAAAGGAGTGCAACTAATTAACACAGATAATAAACTATTTCCATCTGTGTTATAGCCTTGCTTTTATACTCTTCTGTGGTGTTTGTAAAGTTCAACATCAGCCACAATTAAAATGACCTGAGAAAATGTTTATGGGGGTGCAAGAATGCTGTGAAAAAAAACAAAAACTTGGAGTTTGATAGATCAGATTTATAATCCAATGAATTGAGCTACTCAACTCTCTCCAACTATCATATTCCTCTTTTGTAAATTGGAAATAATAGTTATAAACAATAGCACATTGAGCCAAGTATTCTGTTTCAGTAGGTTCACAGGTACATCGATGCAGAGGAACTGTGGCCCAGGACCAATATTTGACAGATTATACCTAGAAATCCAAAGTTGTGGCTATAAACTTGGAGAGCATGAATGTATTTGAAATATTTTCAATTATGAAATGTATATGAGTCATTAAGTCTAGAAGGCAGACTGTAAGAGTCAGAACTCTTAAAATGATCCCCCAAATCTTGCCAGTTGCTATACATATTCCAAATAATGCACTATTGAATTTTGGAAATGAGAGAGTTACAGATGTGTCAGATGTCAATCTATTGTTATGTTACGCTGTATTGCAGTGGTGCAGAGATTTTTGAAGACATAGTTAAAGGCACAAAGCAGTTGGTTTTTGCTTCACCAAAATAAACATATACACCCTTAAAAGAGGGACTAGATCTTTCCTCAGTAGATAAATGTCCTCTTTCTGGCCTTGAAGAAGCAGCCAGCCTTATTGTGAACTACCGATGGAGATGGCCTCTCTAGTTTTCAATGGCTTCAGACCTGCAAGAACAAGAGGCTGCATTCTGCTGAGTACCTAGATTTACTTGCACAAAGACCCCATGATGAGAACACAGCTTGGATGCTCTCTTGATTGCAGTCTTGTGAGACCTTGAGTAGTGGGCTCAGTGAAAGCGTGCCTAGATCAGTAACTCATGCAACTGTTGGATATTAAATGCGTGCTGCTGTACACGACCACGTTTGTGCCAATTGCTTGTGAAGTTGTCGAAAACAAAGACCTCCAGCCAGAATGTTCATGGAGAATAGAGAGCTGGTGTAAAAAATATGTGAATCAACTTGCTCAAAGCCAATTGCTGTTGAGTTGACGTCAAGACACGAGGACCCCTATTGGTCAAAGTAAAACTGTTATGCGTAGCGTTTTTAAAAGCTGATTTGGGGGGGGGGGGGAGTAAGTAGCCAGGTCTTTCTTTCTTCGAGTCTATAAATAGACTCAAGTATTCACGCTTTTGGTAAGCAGCTGAGCACATTAACTATTTTACTATCTGTGGGCCCCAAGAGGAATTTGTTGTAAGTTTTGTTAGTTGTTGTCAATTCCAATGTATGGTGACCCCAAGTGTGCCGAGATAACTGCCCCACAGCGTCTTGAAGATTAACCGTGACAATCTGGAAGCAGATGACTTCTCTTCTGAGGGACCTCTGGGTAGGTTTGAACTGCCAACTTTTCAGCTAGCAATGGAGGCCTTAACCATTTACTTCACCTGGCCAATAGCAAATGAGTGTTATAAGTCATCATGCTCATCATTCCTGGAAAGATGAAGTGCTATGGTGACAGAAGCTAGGTATCCTGGAAAAGAAGTAGATGCAAAACTATTACATGATTAAAAATATAGATTGGAAGTGGAAAAATAAGAAGGAATTCTGGAGTTCTTTTCCCATAAAGACACATCACAAACCAAGTTTACAGTTGGGTGGATCAATGACCTTTCTTCTTCCTGGAAACTATCTAGCCGAGTAAATTTTGACCAGATTAATTGTCAGATAGCTCATGACTGTGACTTCAACTTTATCGTAGCCAGCACGTCCTGGCGATACATGTAGTATATATATCGACTCTGACTACACCTGAAAGACTGGATCTTACCGGGTAGGTGCGACCAAAGTCACTTCAGAGGCCACCAAATAACATGTTTTTCTGTCTCTGGGAACGTCAATAGGTTTGCTGACATGGGACAGGGTGAAAGAGAAAGGAGAGGGATCGGATGAGGTCAACAGTCTGAGGAAATGAGAGTGGGCAGGAGTAGGAGACTGTTTATCTGCTTTTACAGACATTTTCATTTATTTTTTAGAAAATGTTACTCATCTGATTTTGCAATATTTATAGCTGTACTTATCCTTGTTTCTGATAAGAGAAGTACTTATATTTTTCTTTGCATTTCTGATCCAGGTTTTGTTATCTTGAAAGTCTAAACATTTGTCCATATACATGAACATTATATACTGGAAAGCAAGAGTCATCATCAGAGATACATGTTATTATAACTATGTAGATGTTTCTTTGGCAGTTGGAATTAATACAACTGCAGATCATAGTGGTGTAAATGTACATATATACTTTCTCATAAAGGTGTCGATTCCTGCCATCTTGTAGTTAATGTATAATTTGAATATTCCTGGACTCCAAAGTTATGGAACAAAAACCAATACCTGGAAAATATCTATGAATATCCTGAAAGTTTTGTCTTAGATTAATAGTCTGTAATTAAATTGGAAAGATAAATGTGTTTTTAAATTGGATTAAAATATTTTTAAAAAAACATGATGGACATTTTTAAAATAAGAAAAGCATAGTCTGAATTATTTTAAAATTTAAAAATATATTCTTTTGGGGAAATTTGATGCTTTAGTATTATATGTAATTTCCTTATAGTGAAATACCGTTACACTAGTTTCCAATAAGTCTGCTAGCTATTTATTTGGATTCTGACAGTCCAACACTAGTAATAAGAGACAGAACATAGATCGTGATACAAAATAAGAAGTATAAGGGCAATATGACTCTCGGTGGTGAAATGACTCATCCATTGCACAGTAACCCAGACCCTCCATCTCTTCCCTCTTGATTAGTCTCATATGCTTGTCACTTCATGGCTGTAAGATGGTGTGTCTCTTAGACAAAGCTATGTGGGTGGGTTATGGACTACAAAAGAATCAAGACTAATGACTGAAGAGATTTCCCGTAAGAAGCTTTGCCTCTTTCTTTCAGGAGGGATGGCCTTCCCATGCTCTCTGATCAGATTTCATTGGCTGGAATCATCACCTGGACACCTTTATTTTATAGATAAAGTGAACTTTTGAATATGAAGCCCATTGCTTCTTCAAACAAAATCAGCACGTTTTCAAGGGTGAGTGAGAAGAGATGACTTTGGCTGGACATTAAGTAAGACGCCCCACATTTGTGCACATGCCAATGTTTGCCGTAGTGCCACAGAAACCCTCTTCTGGATTGTGCAGAAAGGTCTTGTCATTGCTTAATTCATTTATCTGTGCTAAATCATGCGTATCAGACATAATTCTGTGAATTAGTAAGAATAGACTATGTTTATGTAAAGGTACTAAACAGGAAGATGTGCTGTTGGGATTTTTTTCAGTGCAACTCCACAAACTTTTGAAGATCTGAAATGCTCATGTATTTATTTATTCATGTACCACTCATTTAAAGAAATTAGTACTTGAACATCTACCTTGTATCAGAAGCTGTATTATTCAGGGTGGATATAAGGATGAGAAAAATATGGTGTAATGTCTGGGTAATTCAAATAATGACTTCTACTAGAAAGATAGATTCCAAATAAGTAGAGCCAACACATGCCAGCTACAACGGGGCAAGTAGGATAAAATGGCCCACAGTCCTATGAGGACCAGACTACACATGCTTCACTTAGTCACCAAAGTGAGGGATACAAGATGATTCTCTGTACAGGTCCCAGTCTACCATGAACCATGGTCTCTAGGAGGTTATAGTAAGCGATTATGTTTAGGACAAGGAGCCAGTCAGAAAACTAGGCTAACAATTATATTTTCAACCTTCAGTCTTTCTTTTACTCAGTTTGTTTTAATTAGGAGAACTATTTTGCACTATGTTTGGGTCAAGAATTAAGCTAGAAGCTGCTAGACATTCTTTTGGTTACATTTTTTGTAAGTATATGATCGTCTTCACAGACTGTGATGGAGATAGACATGGCTGAAACCTTGCTGTTAGTGTGACGGATGAGTAGAATCATCGATGAGGTATTATGTTCAAATTTACCCATCTCATGTAATTTAATAATCACCTGTTTTCCTGTTGTCATCTTTATATTTGTTTATTTGCTGCTATTACAGCATCCCCTTCACGAAGAGAACACAGTCACTTGGGCAACTTTTAGGAAGCACGTCACCAGGCCTCCATGGAGTATAATGGGAATCACCATTTATAACTGTGTACAAAATCTTGTGGGGAACAATATACTATGACCCTAGATCCTACTCTTTGGATGCATTCTAAATAATCCTTTTCACAGAAAGTGAGTTTCATATCCTTTGCATTCTTAAATCAAGGTTCACCCACTGGACATAAGCCCTCCAATGGCAAGTCTTGAAATACAAATGCCTCCAACAGTCACTTATAATTGATGCGTTTTGAGAGGACTGTTTGTGACAATCTTTATAAGTTAGGCGGTAGCCTTCAAAATCTCAACACGCCAAAGGGATATATGCTTGCCCATCGGCTCAGTTAAAGAAGCAGGGCACACCACCACAGAGTCTCAGGACACCCATTCTGCAAACCAGGCCACACACTTACTGTTCATGTTTCCTTTTACCCGGCAGAGAGTGCGCGCTGGAACAAGACAAGTGTCACAGTCCTGGCTCCAAGCATTCTCGTTCTGCCTAATTAACAGTTCTGACTTCTGCACACACAGCCAAGGCAAATAGCTACTCGCTCTGATGCCAGGTTTCAGGGGTAACTCCTTGTTACCTAAGACACTTTCCTCACCTAAGCACCAATGACTAAAATTCAGTCAATGAAATCAACGTCTTTTAATCCCAAATTAGCCGTGAAATCTAACATGGAAACACAAAAGCACATTCGACAGCCTTGTCCAATTCAAAGTCACCTCCCTACATGCGATGTCGCTTATTTCTCAATGTCTCCTGGAGTGGGCAGGGCCAAGGTCTTTGACCCCAGTGCACACACACAGCAGTCGAAGCTGCACAGATTTTTGACTAGGAAAAACAGGGGTCTCAGAGTTGTGTGGCTCTCTTGAGTTCTTCTTGATTTTATTCATCTTCTGAAGATAGATATGAAAAAGTCATTTTAATTCATAGGCAAACCTGAAATATGAAAAATGTTGGAACAAACAAACAGAAATGCCTTTGTGATTTTTCTGCCGCAGTGGAAAGAACACACACTTCTAAACTAGAAAACGTTGGGTTAAATTTGACTGGAAAGTTGACTGGCTGAGTTACTTTGGAGGAGTCCGAGCACGTCCTCCGTAAAAGCGCCTCACAATCTGTCCTAACAAATAAGTAAAATGAAAACGATGCATACCTCAGTGCACACTGCCTTGCTATCTAGGTACAATAGGGGCGATTTCTAGAAGCAGGATGGATAGGTGCAGTAAGAGCAGCAGTAGAATTAAATGAGATTTACTAATGGCTGTGCGTTGTTCAGGATCGGTGGGTTAAGCATTGTGTTGCTAACCAATGCATGGGAAGGTAAGCAGTCAGCTTCAGACACTCGGCTCTGAATAGGAATCTACTAGCTAGCAGTGGGTTTGGTCAGTTTTTCTGTACCATCTACGTTTTGTTGACTCTGTACTCCTATTGTCTACCATTTTCTGCCTGTTGTTCCATTGAAAATATTTTATTTAATCATTGTGCTTGAGACTTGTACTTTGTTTTCCTCCATCCATTTGCACCCTTTTCCTAAATACTCATCTACTTAATTAATGTTAATAAAAATCGCAGCTCCTCATGGGAAATCATCAATAAAGAGATACTTATTCAACATTTTCTCCATGAAAATATTACTCGGTTAAAGTGTCTCTGAAAAGATACTACTTCAATCATAGGAGAAATAGATTGTCTGTGCCTGTGCTGTGTAAAAACAAGATGGCTGCAAAATTCCGAGGACATAGTCCATTATCTTTGAATTCTATCTTTCCTCCGACTTTTCAATGTACCCTGAAGTTTATTATTGAAGAACTCTGAACTTCAGAGCCTCAGGAAATCAAAAGCCGCCCAGAGAACTAAAATGATATGCTCTTCATCTGGGCTCCTTTAGTAACCAAAAATTACAAAGGGAGAAGTTATTTGGGTGAGGTACTCTAATAGAGGTTTGCAATGAAAAGAACGGAAGATGACATCTGAGTTATTGTGCTATAGTACTAATCAGTCTGGCATAGGGCAAACCTCAAGAAGCTCTAAGCCCACTTTGAGAAAGCAATCCGTCCAATCAGTCCCTAATAAAATGTAAAAAAAGAAAAGGAAAAAAAAAAGAAAGAAAGAAAAGAAAATGATTAGGGCAAAGAACGTACAGATGTGCTTTATACAATTGAGGTATGTATATGTATGGACTGTGATAAGAGTTGTATGAGCCCCTAATAAAACGTTTAAAAAAAAAAAGAAAACGTGTTTGCGCCAGAAAGGAGTCAAATAGGCCTATGAATTTGATAAAGTGTTTTCTTGCAAAAAGGTACAAAGTGTAAACTTCAATTGATCACCACATGAGATTACAAACCAGTTCTGACCCCAGGGTACTCATGGGAAGCCAGGTACTTGAGGGCGAGTCTCAGGGCCAGAGTTTGCACCATCTTCAAATCCTGAAGACAGGCTCTCAGAGATGGTATCATCCACCTTGATCAAAAGATATCACACTTTCCGATACACAGTTTGTTCTAGCAGCGGTCAAAATGCCAAGGAGAGAGTGGCAAAAAAGATGATGAAGAAGAAAAAACATTAAAAAGACTATTTTCAAGATAACTGGGGTAGGAGCAGGACGAAGAAGGTCAAAGAGGTACAGATGGGTAGAACAAACCTTAGCAGTAGTAAGGTACGTGACCGATTTGGGGAGGGTGGCAAGGAAAGAAAATGTACCTTGTAAGTTCAAATTATTATTAGAGCTTCTTACTCAATGCAAGAGTAGCTAAGTCAGGCACTTCTGACATGTCCTAGTACTTCCATTCACTCTAGGGCCGGGCCTTCAAAGAGAAAAATACCAGAGAAATGGTGATTGTAAAATTTACCAACTTTGCTAAATAACTAGTTAGCTGAGCCTGGGAAATCCAGCACTGTTTTTCAAGCAAAATTTAAAAATTGGACAATGTGATTAAAACTTATTTTCTATTTGGATAATTTTACGAGATATTTCGACATTTGAATTTCACATTGACAACACCCAGGATATCCTTCAGTACAGAGAACTCTTCTTCAATAGATAAAAGTAGTATGTTTGAAAACAAAGATATTAGTGTTTTTCCTCTTTATATAGATCATATTTGGACGTAATAGACAACCATCTGCTCATCTCCTTGCCATACATTGGTCAGCCACACAAGAATGCCCCACTCAGCAGGATATTCCGTTCCCTCTTTGTTCCCTGAGGTATGTCACAACAAAAGCAAATGATCTAGAATCGCCGTAAGCCTCAATGAAACACCAACATTCAATCAACCTTAGCAAAGTTAAGGTACACGGCAAATTTTGGAGAACAATATGCCCCAGCTACATTAGGCATGAGCCCCAGGGAAGCAAGCATTCAGCCTTAGGGCTCGAATGCAAGGTGCATGTAGGGAGCTCCTGATCAGAGAAGCCAGCAGTTGGAACCAGGTACTCTCTGGGTATGCCCCTATCTACATGGAGCCATCCTATTTCTTACATTGTCTGTTCTCAGCACGGCTTCACATGGGCAAGAGTCACTTGTGCATGTGATTAGGATTTTGTCTCAGCGTCGATCTCATCATCTAAAAAAATACTAATCCCAACAGTCATTCGTGTACTCACGTCAGTCATTGAGAAATCCAGATAGAGATTGAAATAGAGGTCAGTAGTGCATCGGCGGTTAGGTTGACTAGTAAGTTCTAAATACCCTAATGAGGGATGGTTTTGTGTAGTCATGAGGCAAATAAGAAAGTTGAATCAACTAGTAATAATACAGCACATTTAATTTTTTTTCATTTCAGACATAGATGATCAATGGTATCATAAGTTCTCGTACCATTTCCACCACTAGTTCTTTGTAGGATAGAAATCGATTCTATAAACAGCATCACTTCTTGTCTTAAAAACACTCGTGTGTGTGTGTCAGTGTGTGTGTGAGAGAGAGAGAGACAGAGAGACAGAGAAACAGAGAGATACAGAAAGAGAGAAAGAGACAGAAACAGAGAGACATGGGGAAAAAAATCTTTCTTCTCTAGTAGCTCCTATCAAGATCAGATTTCTAACTTATTTGGAGAAGTTTCAAGCAAATTTACTTGAGATTTGGCAATGCCAAATTCTTGTGTCATGCAGCCAGCCACCCACTCCCTTCCCTCCATGGTGATTGTGACTCATTCCCCAAGTATTTGTCCTTGAGAATCTTGTTTTTCTTCATTTCTTCTATTTTAACTCCCTTTGATCTTGTTTTAATCAATTTAATACCCTTAATTGTTTTTTATCTGGAGACTTTCATTGCATCTATGTCTCCTGATATGGCCTATTCCCTGTCTGCCCATTTAATTTCCTCACAAAATTTGGACTAAAATAAAAGGGTGTTGCATGTGAACTAACAGGAGAATCTGTGAGAAATCAAAACTGCTTTATGTATTAAGGCCAAAGGCACTATTTTTAGGCATTCATATTTTTCCTCATGTTTCAAAGAATTTTGATTTTCTCAATTTCAAAGAAATTTGACTGTCTCGTGTTTTCTTCCTTTTAAATTAACAGTGAAATAATATATTTATAAAATAAATACTGTACTAATATGCAATATATTATAATCATTTGCATTTTTGTTGACAAAATTAACAAAGCACTGCTAACAAAATTCGCACCAAAAGACTAGATGGCCATGCTCATTATCCAAGTACAGCAGAAGTTTAGCTTTACTTATACAGTTAATTTTTATTATTTTTTAAAGTGACCATATTCTGTGGGACATCATATTGATACCTTCATATATCTGAGTGCTTAGTTTTTAGCTGTTGTGAGGATGGTATCGAAGGGAAAATAAAAAACAAAAGTTACGGTTAATGATTTAATCACTCTCCTGGAATCCGATTGATGTGATTACATAACTGAGAAATTTCTTTTCAGAAGTTACAAAAACTGTAGCAGATCATGTCACCCACGTAGAGAACGACCGATGGCAATAACCATGGGTTTGTTCAGGAGCACTGGCTCTGAAGGACGCTCCACCTTACGAGGCATCTGGGGATTGCCGGTTTTGTCCCTTGTACTCCTATTTCGCACTGCTCAGGACACGCCATTGTCATCTGCAATACTGCGCTGAAGGCAGCCTCTTTCTGCTTCCTGTGGGGCTTCTTCATACACATGTGGCAGGGGTGCAGACCACAGATACAACCCCCCTTCCTCACGGGGAGAAGAAAACTGCCACCCACTTGACCTCATCAAACAAAAATACAAATTCTGTTGATTCTGTGTCAATCACTGTGACCCAGAGCACGCTTCCCCATTTAAGTACTTCACCTTTTATATTTGCTCACCGCTTAGCTTTCTGCAAAGGTGACAAAAGCTTTTTAAGATCGTGGTTAGTTATAAACTAATAATAAATAAGGTCCATAAAGTCATGATTCACTGTTCAGAAACACTCACCGAGGAAGGCCTGCTGATGTTGAGAGTGCAGCTGAGTGGTGTTAATAAGGATTAACTTTCTGTCCTTTCTCATTGCAAGCACAAATACACTTTAAAATATATGCTGTCTTTAACTTTTCTCTGAACAGACACGAAAGTTGTAGCGTTAAGTAGTAAGTACAGTAAGAATAATTTGCAATGGTCTCTTAATTTAAAAATAAGCTTATGGAAATAGAAAGCTGCAAACTCCTCTACGTGATTGGGAATTATTGTTATATAGCTAATCCCCCACAATAAGAATCATTTTCAGCAATTCAAAGAGCTTGTGAGTTTATAGTGCGGGACTTACCTTTCTTTAGCTATCCAGTCAGGTCCCTTTCGATACTTCATCACTAATTAAGCAGAGTCTCCTTCCTTGTCTGCTGATGCTCATATCGAATTAGGAAACAATCCTTTCCCAGATCCTAAGCCACACCGGCCTCCTCATCTTAATGCAATCCAGCCCGTGTTGCCATAATCAACAACACTCACTGCTCTCCTGTGGTCTTTAACCTTTTTCATTCTCTCCACACAGATCGTCTTATGTCTCCTTCTTCTTCATGGGTTCCTTCATTCACACAAACAATGTTTCCATCAAGCACTGGTAAAGTACCTACGGCGGTTGGTCCTAACAATGAACATAGTCCTCAGGGATAAATAATAATACTTAATGTCTCTGGCGTAGACGGTATTATACAAGATAGATGTTTAATCACATGGGGACACAGTTAAGAAAGTGAAAGATAAGCGCATGTAGGTCGTTTGCGTAGTTGTTAAAGGCAACAATGAGAGAGTGTGTTCTATTAATTACGTGTGAGAGAAGAGAAGTTAATCCAAAAAGATGGCTTCTATCCTTTCTCAACAGTCAATGCACTCCCCAGGGAAGAGTTAGGGAAGAAAACCAACCAGCCAAACAAAGAAACCCAGGAAGGAAGATAGGCTGAATCATGTGCATCAAACCATATTGATGAAAGCAAGGGTAGTAGGAATGATGCTGAAGGAAAGGGTCACACGGGTGGTTGGAAGATAGTGTCCTCCTTTACATGCAGTTAGCTACATTTTTGCAAAGGCTGAAGATTCACCTTTTTTTTTCTTTCATAAAATATGTCTTATTTCCCAAGGTTGGTGTTCTATTCAAATATCCATAGGGTAATTTTTCTGAACTCTAAAAGTTCTTTATTTCTTTTTAAAGAAAGTTTCACCATAATCATTCTGGAAAATACAAGTTATTCTTCTCTCCAGGGGTGCTTCTGCTCTTTAGTTCTACATTTATGACTATAGGAGATGAGGTGAATTATGTTTTCAGCGTTTCTACTTAGGGCCTCAATTTAGCTAACCCACTTAAGAATCACCTTTCTTGTAAGATGCTAATCTAGTAAAGCAAAAATGGACACTAGTGACATATTTGAAAGTTAAATATCCACGGCTTGCGAAGAACAAAATATTCAAAATATGACATCATCCTTTCATCATTATCTTCACAAGTATCTGGCAAATTAAATAATTGAGTCTGTCTAAAGCATCCCTTCCCTGGGCATCCTATATGATTGGTAATGAGAGTTAGAGCTGAAATTTTACAAGATAAAATCTCTAGAAGAGAAAACGGAGAAAAAGAATGCCTGATTGGAGACACAACCGATAAATCCTGCATTAAGACTTGTTGTAGAGAAAATTCCTAAACTATCTAAGCCCCCGTTGTCTACCTGCCAAATGGGTCTCCTGATATCCATGTATTGCCTTTAGTTCATTCTTTAAGTTTCTTTAAAATTGCAATACTTTTGCATCTGCGCAATATGATTGTGCACAGAGCATCTGCCCCAAAGTTTTGGAGTACTCTGCAAATGTCCAGTGACTCGAGAAGACTAGAAAGGTATACTCATTAAACCCAGGGAGAAAACTTGATTGTTTTATGAGCGCTTCTTTTCTTCTGCTAACAGATGAATGCAGACGTACATTCTAGTAACTCAAAGACTAGAATGTTCACAGGAAAATTCATAAACGAGAGATCTTATTTGATAATTCTCATTGCCACTGACTGTCCGTCTTCAACATTCTCAACACTCTCTGTCTAGACCTACGTTGTTTTTGTCATAAGGACAAAAAAATCTGGGTGAGCCTGAATACATAACTAGATGCTCCCCCTTGTTCATTTTCGACCTCTTTGAAGATGAGACACAGGCTTTTAATCTAGAATATAGTTATTGAGCCATTTTTTCTCTGTCTTCATCCTATCACCATCGTCTCATGGACAGTATGGAAAAATATCAGTGTCCATCATTACCACAAAGTGGTACCCATTATTAACTATTTTTCTGAACAAGATAACAGCACACGATAAGCAAGTAGATATGGCCACCAGAATGCTAAGTAGAAGGAGTGCGATTCCAGGTAAGAGAGTGGAAGATAACATGTTCTTTACACCTGTGATTCTGTCCTATTGCTCTGCCATTTCTACCTGCTCTGCATTGATATTGCCTTGCATTGATCTTATCCGGAATTGTTTATCTATCTTTTCATCTTAGAAGCTTCATCCACAAAAACCTGCTTTATCAGCGAACTTAAATTTCAACCTCTAGCCATGTTACAGGATCAAATTAAACCACAGATAATTTTGTTCTGAAAATTGAGTGCCATCTGTAATTTCAATACTGATCGGGGGAAGAACACCCTAATTTTAGGGCCTTTGTTATGAATCCATATCGCGAATGTCAAATCAGAGTGTCGGTCTTGCATTCCGTGGAATCAAATAAAAAAAGTACACCATGCGGTTACACAGGATATGACAGCATCTCAGTGAGGCATTGGCGTGTGCAAAAGAAACACACACACACACACACACACACACAGGAACGGAGGAAAAGGACGACAAGTAATATTGGCTGACCTTTTCTTATTATTAATGTTCATTTTTTATATCTACCATTTTGTGCCCTTTTGTATTAGTTCGAGGTTTTAGGATCAGTGATGCTTAAACAAACCCTGAACTAGGCCTTCAGACTCTGTATTTTGCATATGTGGTTTTTAATCCGTGTCTCTGGCTACTTTTATGTTCTCTCCTGTTACTTATTTGCCTCGTTATTTAATTTAACATGGTAAGGCTTTTCCAAACAGGCAAACAGAGCTGTTTTACTGAGTAAATAGTTCCCCAAACATAAGATGACCTTTTCAATCTCTTGCTTCCATACCTCAGTATGAAATTTTTAAAAGTCACTTCATATTTTCACAACTATGGTTGTGTTCCAAAGGTTGTATTATTTGACAAAGCACTACATTTAAACGTGGCAAAAAATATTTTTTTTGCATTTTGATGTGAAAATCATCTGACATAGTCCTGTTATGTTGCTCTCACCTTATAGTACATTTATTACTAAAATACATAATTTGACATTTTAATATTGTCTGTTCTCCAGAAAACACAACATTCAAACACATAAATATGCAGATTTGTGAAAAACTTTTGAAATATCTTATTAAAATTGTTTTATATTGTGAAAAGAATTGTTATAATAAATGTTATTATATGCTCAATGTGCAATAAGATATATTTACAACCCATTTTCCAAGAATTCTTAACATATCTCACACTTATCAGGAAACATATTTTTAGATTGTGTTCTGTGTTCCACCAAACATCATTCAAATTTCATGTATTTTTTGTTTCAGAAAGTTGATAAATCAAAGATATCTACATGGGAGTGTGATCTACACATGGAATCTTGGGGGGGTGGGTGGCAAATGTGAAACATGGGGACTCCCTTGAGCCAAGAAACACAGAGAGGATTGCTTTTTCAGGTAAGAATCGGCAGGATATTTCTGGAGCCCAAATGCAAGTTGTCAGACTCAGTTAGTGACCTCCTCTGTTAAAAGACAAGCAGGAGTCATGTACATAACGAAATTGGATAAAGTACAGTATCAGAGAAAATGAAACCCTACCAATACCCGGGTTCAGAAAGGAGCGAGGCTATCTGTTTAGGCTCACCCACAACTGGATAGAAAAGATTTTTTTGGTGCTGTTTATTGAAAAATGGCTAAAACATATTGAGATAAAAAAATAAATTAAGAATATTTCCCCTACATTATCTCCTATCAAATATAGAAATACATCAAAATAAGTTTGGAGATATATAGTTGTAGATTATGATTGTGCTTGCATTTAGAAGGCTAGAGGATGAATAGGTTTAGATAATGACTTAATTTTTATCGCAGGAACTTGATTCTGAAATCATGACTGGTTTTGTGGTTGGAAGAAGTTGAGTTATTTTGAGGATGTTAAGTAGTAAGTTGTAAGTATCTGTTAATTTTACTCCTCCTTATCAATGTCTATCACAAAAGTATCAGTTACAGAAAGAAACAAATCAATTCTGAGAGAAAGAAAATGTTTATTCAAAATCACAGTATGAATTTTCTTTCCATAAGAGAGGAAGCGATGTATAAGAAGAGGAGTCCATCTGAATGGGTGAACAAATTTATATGAACTTCAAAAATGTGTGGAAAAAAATCCTTTATCGCTTAGTTCTCTTTCTCCATGAGTTTTTGAAGTCATATGCACATATACATGCATACATTATGCACATATATGATAAATGTTCCTAAAGTTTAACATCTATAAAAGGTATTGTAACTAATACATATCATGTGAGCTAAATTAAAGGTGGACAATATCTAAAAGTTACAAATAATAGAATGAGTTAAAAAATATGTGTCTATTTAGTTTTCCAAAAGTGAGCTAGGATATAAGTTCAATCTTAAATTAGGTGTAATGTTTTATAAAACTATATGCAAATAATAGTCATGGTAGAAATGATAAAAATGCACTAATATCAATATTACACCACTTTAAATAAAATCCAACAGGATTTTAAATAAAATGTATACGTGGTTAGCATTTAATAATGGTAAGTGGATTTGGGGGTAGGGGGCAAAAACATAAATGAAGTGACCTTGAAAATTAAACTCTTGGATCAATTTAATTTCCCAAATCTGAAACAAAACCCAATGAGTCAAGAGAAGAAGGAGCCCACCCCCACAGACTAGGTTTTATGTATGGAATATTTCACCCAAAGAAAGCAAATCAGAGTATGGCATAGGCTTTCAGATTCATTGCTACAGGATGCAAGCAGAAGGAAATGCTGTTCTTCTTAATTCAATAACAAAACACCCAACTGCCAATATTCCCACAGGTTGAGTAAACGCCCCACACAATTGCACTCTGCACACATGCTCATGTCCTAAGACACTTACAACCAATGTTCCATTGATGCCTGGACTGTTCTCTCTAGCCAGTGACAGCCCTGAGTGTAGGTAAATACAATCTAAAATGCATCAAATATAGTCAGAATTTGTAGTTAAATCTCTGTTCCTAGGTGATTGTTCTCATGGTGATCAGCAAGATCCATATTTTTGTTGTTGTTCATGCACTTTGAGTACCTATCTTATTCCAGCCTTGGTATGCCTGTGTACTGAATCATTCAGCCCAAGTGTTTGAGAACTTTGATTATGAATAAAAAGAATTTGAATTCTTTCTAGACGAGAAATTTAGATGTATCTGAGAAGCAGTAACATGCCTAAGATCATCAAGTTTGGTTCACTTAATCATATCCATACAATCATTGTAGAAAAAAAAGGTCAGAGGCCTAAAAGAACTTTTGTGGAGGTGTGCATGAAATAATGAGACATTTAATTTGTTGCAGACATTTAGCATTGAGATACTAATTATCCATTTTAGACAATAGATGTCATTATATTTTATCGGAGACTGGCCATTGTTTTGAGGAAAGTATGTTTCTCTTAAACCAATCCTTTTTCCATGACATAGTACATTTCCTGGATGCCCACTGACTAATATAAAACTAAAGGTCATTGGGATGAGACAAGAGTTTTGATCTTGGTATTGCCTGGTACTGGCTCATTTAAGTCCTTGAATATCTGTGATTCAAATTTCTCTAAATAGTTCTTATATGATGCCTTAGTATCAGCTCCAAGTATAGTGCTATGGTCTATCTTCCATCTGTTTATCTTTCTGTCTAACTGCAATTATTAAATGAACTTATAGTCAAAGTTCTGATTATGTTGTTGAATAAAAATTCTCCTTTCTGAAACATAACCAGATCATATTGTGATTTAAGGGCAGCTACACCCTGCTTTGGTTCTCATTTAGTTTTCTTCTTGGTCCGATTTTATTTTTAACATCTGATGCACTTTCTTCCCCTTAATAGCACTAGTAGCTGAATGGGATTTTGTATTTGAGCACTGGGAACTTTTAATACAAAAATTAAATAAATGTTTTTAATGGCAGTTTTGGAGAGAAAGGAATAGAAATATAACCTCAGAACGCTGAACCAAATTTAATTTTTGGAATACAACAAGTATTTTTTAATGTGTTGTTCTAGGTCCTGTAGAAGCTCCTATGACGTTGCACTCTTCATCATAGATTATTTGGTAAACATTTGGCAAAATAGGCATTTTTCACATTGCTTCAGGGCTTGAGGGCCTGGCTGCTAACCGAAAGCTGGAAATTCTATGACAGGCCGGGACATGGGTCAGGCAGTTCTACTGTGCCCCATAGACCCACTATGACTCGGAATCCACTCAGTGAACAATGGTCACGCTATTGTAAAAAGATTTCTCAATGTCACAATCAAGCTACCTGGTTGCTAATAATTCAGCAGAAAAAAATATTGCAATTGGGTTGCCTTGAAATCTCTCGTACCATTATATATCTATAGTTTTGTTTTTATTACAGTGGTTGTTAGTGACTTGCTTTAACCAGAAATCGCTTCAAGATTAGCTGTGGTCTCTATTTTTCTTCCTCTTAGCCGAAAGAAAAAAAAAAATTTTTTTTTAAGGCCAGGCCAAGGATAATGGGGTGGTTTTCTTTTATGTCTTGGCAAAAATGCATAAAATGCACCCAGGAAGCAATAAAATGTGGTGCACCTTGTTAGATTATAAATATAAAAACAAGAATGCTGTGGGGAGAGAGGGTGGTGGATGGGGCATGGGCAAAGTGCGTGCTAAACACCGAGCCATGCAGGCTGGCGCCACACTAAAGGGGCCCTTGTGGGACAACCTGTATGCACACTCTATGTGGCCAGATTGTGAATCATACCATGTGGCCTCCCTTCAGAGAAACCTTCAAGGAGTGTTTGTCAAGGAAGGGGAAAGAAGGAGAAAAAAAAAAAAGGACTTGGTATGGCTGGGTGGCAGTCACGCACATCTCACCTCTCACCGGGCAGTGACCTTCGTATGTTTTCATGTTTATCTAAAAAAGATAAAAGGTATGATTGCTCAGGAATGAAAACACGGGTAACATTCAAACAGAGGAAAGCAGAAACAGCAGTTTAAGACTATGAGGGAAATGTAAACCAGCCCTGAGAAACATTTGACCTTGCTTCTCGCTCTGCCGAGGGCATGCTTGTGTTCTATTGAAACAAATAGGACTGACCAAGCAGACGGTTTTGATAATGGGGAACAGAGCCGTCCAGGTGCACGGCTCACTGTCAGAATTTGTAAGATCCTAAAACTAACAACATGGTTCTAGCCGGGACAAATGGTTTCAAATTTTCTGAGCTGCAAAGAATGATTAGATTCAGGGATTTAGGCAGCAAATGAGTAAAAACACAAAGATTTGATTAGCTCAAATGTATGTAATGTTGTGTTCTGCCACAAAGGGATTATGTAGGGTTCCAAAAAGATGTAGTAATGAGAGGGAAAGAAGAGTCTTCTTTGTACAAAGTTTTAAAAGGCTAAGGAAACATATCACTTTCCCAAGAGCAACTAAAGATCGAATTGCCTTTGAACCTAGATACTGTGTGTCACTCGAGGTCTTAAGTCATATACACGTTTAGTATTAAATCGGAGTGGAGTTCCGACCTCCAGAAATGTCTTTAAAAATACAGAAGAAGCAATGTCAACTCCACATTGCTACCCAGGAGCTCAGAGAAGTGTCTGCATATCGTGGGACTACGTGATGGCTTATGCAGCTTCTTCAGCCATAAGTTTTCCATTGAAGAACAACAAAAAAGTAGTTAAATAAAAAAATCAATTTCTCATTTGATACAAAGTAAAGCATTACTTTCTTTTGGGATGCAGTACCTTTTCCCACTGTTGGTTCCATTTCCCATCATGCCCTTGACCTTGGAGGTCAGCTGTCATTGGAAGATGAAGCTCTGAATAAACAGAGAAGACCCTGTGGTGTCTCTTATCTCTGTATTTTGCCTCAAATCTCCGGGTGGAGCTTTAAATTATTCATCCACTAGGGCTCTCTCCGAGTTACACATCTCCATCACCCACTCCCCCTTCCACCTCCCCGTTTGTGAGTGAAGGCGGTATCCTTGGGAACCTTATCAGAGATCACAGATTCAGGCTCCAGAAATGAAATAAAAGAGGAAATTGGCTGTATTAGCATAAGAGGAGTCAGCCTGGAGTTGAATACACACATCACCCAGGAGCACACTGGCTTCTCTTATCAGTAGCTTTTGATCACGACTTACTTTTTTTTTTATATATATATACATTCTTTAATTCCATCCAGCCCACTCCTTTGTTCCAACTCATATGAAGGAACATATGAAATAAGGGCAGATGGCATAAGGTCCTGAATAGTTTTCAACACTTCCAACCTTTTCTAGGTTCAATAAAAACGGCATAAATAAAATGCTCCTTTTAAGATCGCTTTTATAGCATAACCCCTGTCTCCTACCCTCAGGGAAAAAGAGCTGTAACTGTGATTCCAGGCCAGGCGGGGACTGTAAATAGTAAAAGTTTGATTTGATGGATGTTGTGGCAAAAAGCTACAGAATCATTTAAAAAACATAATTCAAGATAGAGCTTAAATACAGTGACGCATCTTCTTTTCTTGTTGGAAGCACAGAGAGAAAACTATGGCCTTACCTTTTCCCTGAAAATATGTTTTCCCCCCTATTTTATCCTTCAAGTATTCGTCATTGCAAGGCCCTTAAGAATGCACTCTCATTAAGGATGTTGTAATTTTACATTTATAAAAATATAGAAGTACCTGCTCTCTTTATAGTTGTATTTCATCAGACTACTTTGTAGACAGGAGAATACATTAAAATGAAGGAAAAACGACCCCCTGATCAGCTAATATTAATCTGTTTTCTTTATAATACAAAGCATTTATGGTGCAATATACTTTTTTTCATTTTTGCTTAATATTTTCTTCCTCAAATTATCAAAGATAGCTCTAGCTTTCTTCAAAAGGATTAATTTTAGGCAGGTAGCATATAAAACATGACTTAACCAAATTACTAAAACTTTAAAATGGTCCGTTTCATTGTCTATTGTTATAGATCAGGTGGCAGGTGGGGGTGTTCTTGGTTTGATATTTCATGATCAATTTTATTTGTGTTTTTTTAATTTCAGAATTTACCATTATCTACTCCCTTAAGCAGAATCATAATTGGTATTGTGTTGTGTGTTTTTTTAATTCTAGGCTAAATGTTCAATTTGATGTAGCATTTTAAAGTTTTTAATTTGCTTGTTCATACTTATTCCATGTAAGGCCCATAGACGCTCTTTAAAGTAAATACCATCTTACCTTTCCACCCTCATCGGGACTTAAAAAAATAAAAAGAAGCCAAGTTTTGAATGTTTTCATGACGTAGAGAACATAACTCAGTAAAATAAAAAGGTAAGACCCCAGGTCAGATCTGATTCCTCAGGTCCTGTGTCTCTCTACAGGCGAATTTCACTATATTCCACTAGGGTACATGATCAGAAGACTGTCAGCCATATCCCCCAACCATGTGGAAAAACTGGTCAACAACACAATGATACAGTAGGAAGCTAGCAGGAGATTTTGACAGAATTAAAGCTGATGACCAAATTTTCATTCTTATAATATACTTGTTTCTTGGAAAAATTCCAATAGTGAAAAATGGTGTTTGATTTCAATTCCAGGGATAAAAAATTGGCTGAAAGGAACAGATAAAATTGGTATTATCTCCAAACATTTTATGACTGAAGTAAACAAGGAAATAATTAAGCTATTGTTTCAGGATAAAGAGTCCCAAGTCGAAGGTCTCACAATATAGTAGAAATATATTTTCAAAATTAGTGTTGCGAGTGAAATAGATAATTAAGATTTCACAGATTATTTTTCTTATAATCAACTCATCCACAGATGTTTACTCAATGCCTGTTATGCACAGTACTGAGAGATCCAGAATAAACAAATGCATACACCGGAAAGAAAATTTTAAGACAGCAATTTCACCTGTACACAAACAGGATGAAGACTAAAATGATACGAAAAGACAAATTAAAAAGTTCAGACACTGTATCCTACTCCTTCCGTACTTCTGCTCTTTATAAGTAACCACATTTTTTTACACTTTCCACTCTGTTTAGATGGCTTAAAGTTCCATTGCAACCTGATATCCTCTAAAATGAAAATACATTAACCTACTTTTCAGTACTCTAATAGCACACTCTGTCGTGAGCCTAGGAGTCTTGGTGGCAGCGTTGGACGAGAATCTGCAAGGTTAGTAGTCTGAAACCACTGGGGTTTCCACTTAGGTAAAGAATGGCAGTTCTACGCTGCCCTGCCTCTAACGTGGTTATGAATCGCTCTCTACTCCGTGGCAGAGTTTTTTGTTCTGATTCATTTGGGTTTGGGTGAGGAATTATTCATCTGCAGACATTATTTTAATCACTTGGTTTGTGCGTATGGTTTGAACCTTGGGAAGGAGAAAGTTTACAACCGAAAAAAGTTTACAGATGAAAAAGACTAAGGTCAAGATATGAAAGGGATGATTTATATTCTTGGCAGATGCTGCTGGTGTTCGGTGCTGGTGGCTTGGTCTGGTCTCAGAGCAAGCACAGTCTGCTCCTGTTTGAGCCCGTTGTTGCTCCCAGTGAGGATATTTCTCTTTGTAATGGACCATAACAACCATATCAACCATGGTATCCCATGTTTAAAGTATGGGAGACCAAGTCTCTCTACCCATGCTTCTCATGGGCTTTCCGGCTGTACTCTTCCAGCATAAATTTATTCATTTCCTGGTTGTCCATACACTGCAATACTTTATTTATTTATTTGCTGTTTTAACTAGAATTTTTATGCTGGAAAATATATGGGCTTCACAATGAAAATTCATGAGAAAAATCGTGTTTACATACACAAAATATTTGCGATGTTTAGTAAACTGTTAATTACTATGTGGTGTAAAAGTTTTTTGAATGTAAGTAAAGTGACCACAAATACTTATTGCATTACCGTTTTGAGTTTTATTATATCTCATAATTAAGCTGCTTCTATACCTTATGGGATACTAAAGATCTCTACATTTTCTTATATATTCATATTTCATCCTACTCCATGATATGATGTCTCAAAGCACATCATTGGCTTTCTCAGCTGTCTGCAAGTGGTTTATAGTAAATATTTTGATATGGATATTAATAATTTACCTCATTAGGCATTGAGTAAGCAAATACATGCAGTTCAAATGTCCAAATCTCACTTTATTTTCTGGATAGTACTTTTTATCTCACTGAAAATGTTCTGAAATTCACTTTCTCTTCTTCCTTCCTAGAATTTTGAGTGGTCTAATGCTAGTCTGCTGGAGAAGTGCTTGAAATATCTTATTTTGTGAATACAGACACTTTGCTCAGTATCTCGACCCTTTTCTGGAACAGATCTTCCCAATTTACATGGGGCTTTTAGTTTTAAAATTAACTTTAGATTTCTATGAGTTCCTGTTTCACAATGTGACATGCTCCCTTTTGGTCGCTCTTGTGTATCTGTGTTTTCTGCTCACATTATTTGAGAAGGCTAAGGTTACCATGCCACTGACCATCTTTTCAAGTTACTTTCTATTCCAATATTATTTCTTTACTATCCATCTAGTGCGGGTTCAGGGGGGAGTTCAGATAAACAAGTGTACAGCATCTGTCATTTTGAAGAAGAAATCTCCTAATAACTTTCAGGTATTTAAAAGATACTCAAGAGCTAAGAAGATGATTACTTAATCCTAGCTAACAACTATAGAAGAGCACAGTTTGCTATAAGTAATATTTTGAACATTTTTGGGGTATTATTGTTTCTACTACTGCTCCTAAATTTTTTCATGTTGTCATTGTGGATGTGTTACAGTCTGACATGTACAATTAATGAAAAGTGGCATATAACTAAACAATGAGATGGACTTAATTCTCTTATAAAAGACACTATTTCTGAACTGGCTGCGATATTTATACATAAATAAATACAACTAAGGAAAAAAGGAATGAGTATATAAAATTTTTATTTTAATGAACCAAGGAATAATGCTTGTCACATTTCCTGATATTGATTTTTATTTTGGGGGGGGGAGGTTAACAGTATAATTGTCATTTAATCCACACATTACTCAATTCACTAGTTCAATCATGACATGAAGCGTTGTTCAATCATGAAGAGTTACAAAAATCAATTTAAGAATACCCCCCAACAGGGTTACGTCACTTTTTAAATGTTTTGTTAAATGGGTGAGGTGGTTACGTTTTTTTTGTTGTTTTTTTACATTTTATAAGGGGCTCATACAACTCTTATCACAATCCATACATATACATACATCAATTGTATAAAGCACATCCATACATTCTTTGCCCTAATCATTTTCAAAGCATCTGCTCTCCACCCAAGCCCTTTTCATCAGGTCCTCTTTTTATTTCCCCTCCCTTCCCGCTCCCCCCTCCCTCGTGAGCCCTTGATAATTGATACATTGTTATTTTGTCATATCTTGCCCTGTCTGGAGTCTCCCTTCCCCCCCTTCTCTGCCGTCCATCTCCCAGGGAGGAGGTCACATGTGGATCCTTGTAATCAGTTCCCCCTTTCCAACCCACTCACCCTCCACTCTCCCAGCATCGCCCCTCACACCCCTGGTCCTGAAGGTATCGTCCACCCTGGATTCCCTGTGCCTCCAGCCCCCATATGCACCAGTGTACAACCTCTGCCTTATCAAGTCCTGCAAGGTAGAATTCAGATCATGGTAGTTGGGGGGAGGAAGCATCCAGGATCTGGGGGAAATCTGTGTTCTTCATCGGTACTACCTCGCACCCTGACTAACCCATCTCCTCTCCTAAACCCCACTATGAGGGGATCTCCAGTGACCGACACTTGGGCCTTGGGTCTCCACTTAGCACATCCCCCTTCATTCAATATGGTATATTTATCTATATATCTATATATATACACACATATATACATACACACATATATATATATTTTTTTGCATGATGCTTTATACCTGGTCCCTTTGGCACCTCGTGAGAGGTGGTTAAGTTTTTAACAAATCATTTGCAGGTCAGCAATTGCGGCTTACTTAGGAAACCAACTGCTATTTTTCCAGAAAAAAAAAAAGCATGGAGAATTATTTTCAATAGTGGCAAAATTCAAAGAAGAGATGAAAACTACAGAAAACACTTAACAGGTACTTTTTTTTTAAGCAAAAGGTGGCATTTCACACTTCCTATACTATTTAAAAAGTGGCCTATGAGTTAATAACCTTTTTAAATGCTAAATGAGCTTATGATTAAATTATTTTTTGAGATGGTAGTGTGGACTAAATTTCCTTTAGTAAGGATCATAGTTACTCTCCATTGGCATAGACATGAAACTATTTGGGGGGACAGATTGTGAATACAGTAAAAACTATCTCAGTGTCTATAAGGTGGATTATTAGGTGCCATTGAGTCAGTTCAGACCCAGAGCGAGCCTAAGCCCCACAAAAGAAAACACTTCCCAGGACTGTGCCATACTCTGATCCCCAGAGTGGAGCCAATTGTTGCAGCCGCTGTATCAATCCATTCTGTTGAAGGCCTTCCTCTTTAGCACTGTCCCGCTATTTTACTGGACATGATGTCCTTCTCTAGGGACTGGCTTCACCACACTGGATTCATCCAAAGCAGGTGATGTAATACACTATGAAATGTGTGTTGTTGTGTTCTACTTTAAACACTTATTTTTGAGGAGGTAAAGTTACTGATATTGCGATAGCTATGGTATGGGGCATAAGAAGGAGCTTTGAAGTCAATTCTTATGGATGGCTATAAATCTGTGCATAAAAAAGTCTTGCTTTGAGATTAGAGTAATTATTAGATTCAGAAATTACTTTATTAGCATAGGATAGATGAAGGTCTACAAGTTACTGTCTAATCATGATTCAAGACAAAATAAGCGGTGTGAAAAATGTGCGTCTGGTCAAATTGCAGTGGGTCTATTCTTACATCGTATTTTGACAAGAAATAAATCATTCATGGAAGTCTGTGTTTTCTATTACCCGGTGGGGGGAGTGGTGGGTGTGATTCTTGTATGATTTCATATGAAGAATAAGGTAGAAAATTGAGACTAACTATACAAATGCAAGCATCTTACACTACGTGGGTTATTCAAATTAATCATATGTTATATGGTTGATCTTGAACAACCTGAAGTGATCAGACAGGAACTCAAAATATCATGATTTTAATGACAACTATGACATTAGAACTTATTAAAATGACTAAAATATTAAATTTTATTCTTAGGTATCTAGGGCTAAGAATACATTAAAATCACACTGGATTTGGAGATAACAATCAAATAATTTAATTATCATGATTTTACTTTGTTTGTTATCAACATACTTTTTTATAGGTAAATTATAATTTAAGTGTTTGTTTGTATAGTTGAAATATGTTGAGTGAACCATAGGAGATTTTGTATAATCTGTAGCATAGTACTATATCAGAAGAATGACTTTCTGAAAATATAAATGACATTGACTACTACTATTATTATTAATAATAATAAACAAACAGTATTACTATTCCGTTTCTTTCAGATGCATTAATTAACTTTAAAGTTAACCTATTACAAAAGGTTCTACTAGTACTCATGAACCCAGTAATGAAACTCAATGACTAGTATACTGTCATCAGGCCTTCATTCTGGGCGACTCAAGTCAGGAAGAGGGTAAGTCTCAAAACTAGATTTTTGAAATGAATTATTAAGTCCCTTGTGCACCCTCTTAAAGAGGCTGGCAAGATGGACAACTTTTTTTCCTAAAATTATATTGAAATTTTAGAGCTGGAGGCCCCAAAGTTGCCTCCGACTTTTATTCTTCTGCAATTTTGATTTCCCTCGTTTTCTTCAAATGCTGTATTCACACATCCCTGATGAAAAAGGGTGAAGAGGAGCCACATGGAAGAAGCACACCAACCTGTGCGATCAGGAGGTGTCAATGGGATCAGGTAACAGGCACCGGAGGACTCAAAACAAACAGACAAAAGACAAATAACATATTGTTAAGAATGAGGGGCGCCAGAGCAGAGACCCCAAGCCCATCTGTAGACAATGGAATATCCCCTAACAGAAGAGTCCCAAGGAAGGGACCAGTCAAACAGGGTGCAGTATAGCAGCGATGAAATGCACAATATTCCTCTGGTTCCTTGAGGCTTCCTCACCCACCACTATCATGAACCCAGCCCTGCCTTTCACTTTGGGCTAGACCGGAGCATGTGGAGCATTTACTCAGGGGCAGAGAAGAGCTCACGACACACAGAATCCAGGTCAGGTCATCCCTCAGGAACAGAAATGGGAGTAAGAATACCAGGAGCACAGGGGGAGGAGGGAAGGAAGGAGGAACCTATTGCAGTGATTGGCAGATAACCACCCCTAGTGAGAGGAACAACAGAAACTGAAGGGAAAGGGAGACAGTGGTCAGTGAAAGATATAAAAATTAATAATTTATCAAGGGGTCTTGAGGATGGGTGGGCAGGAGGGAGGGGGGAAAAGGAGCTGATATCAAGGGCTCAAATAGGAAGTGAATGTTTAGGAAGTAATGATGACTTCATATGTACAAATGTGCTTCATACAATTGATATATGGATTGAGCTGTGGGAGCCCCCAATAAAATGACTTTTAATAATATAAAAGGGGTGAAAAGAGAGAGAGAGAGAGAGAGAGAGAGAGAGAGAGAGAGAACTCTGTGTACTTCAGAAAGAGTAATGCTTCTAGAACAATGAATGTGTCATCAGGACTATATTTGTCTCTGGATGGTACAAATGATTAACACCCTTGGCACAAGATGAACGGTTAGTTCATCCAGAGATCCTTGGAAGTGATGTTGAGTGATCGACTTTGAAAATTCAGCACACCAAGAGTTAGAATCGGCTTGATAGCAACCTTTCTTTATCTATTTTTTAAGTCAGAGTAATTACATTTAATTATTGAGGACGATTTCATCACGAGCTTTCTGAAATGAAAAGTGTGGAAGTTTTCAGCGTAGTTTGTGCTTCTTGTGAACGCCTGCCGCCTCTGGTTCCGTTTTGAGAGACAAGTTTAGCCTGCTTCCTTATGTTGCTCCTTGCATGGATCTCCTGGTTTATCCTCAACCCAGGGAAGTTGCTTCCTTACACTTCAGAGCATCCCCTGAAGAAATGCTCACTGAGCCCAGAAATTACGTGATTTTCCCAGATCCCTGGAAGCCTTGATTCATGGTGAACTGCTGTTGACAGGGCAGACACTGTGGGAAACTAGACCCAAAGCTCCCAACCAGTGACCTTCTGCCTCTGTGGTAAGGACGGTCGGTCGTTTGGCTATAAAACACATTCTCTGGTTTAAGGAACACACGAAGAAGAGAAAGGTTAAGAATGGGGCCGAGTTTCCCCTTTACTGCGGTCTGATTTATGGCTGAACAGCAGCTTATTGGTTGACCTTTGCCACTCCCTTCTTCCTGAGCCCAGCATCATAACAGCTGTGGAGATTTCAGGCAAGAGTCCCTTCCTAGCAATAGAAAGCGGGCCAGCTCCAGTGGACCACAGCTAGCAAGCCATTCTTATATAGGGGGCCCGTGGCACTGGAGGGCAGTTGAGGGGAGCTGTGGAGACATAAATGTGTATACTCCCTATGCCGGAAAAGGCAACACTTTGGGAAGGGGGTGGGGAGGGGAAGCCAGGGGTGTGCTCAATTGTGTGGGGCTGACTGGGAGTGCTGTAGGGATTTTTTGAGAGGAATAGTGGTGATGCTGGCATGGTGTGGAAAAGACGTCCCGTGAGAGGATTCCCAGGACCCTCCATGGGGCAGAGCAGCTGGTCAGCCAGGCATCCCATTTTCCTAATGCCGCTTAATTTTGGCAGGGGACTCTTAAGCTGTCCCCTTCCCTCTGGCCATCGAGCTCAGTGGTGTGAGAACAGCTATGCTCGCTTTTCACATGACTTAGCAGCTGCAAAATCCTTGCCAAATTTTGCATCAGTGAGGTACGCGTCCATGTGCGTGTGCGTGCGTACGTCCGTGTGTGTGTGTTTACGTGTGTGTGTGTTTACGTGTGTGTGTTTACGTGCGTGTGTGTGTTTATGTGTCACATGCACACAAGTGTTTTGTCTCTTTTGTTTTTCTTTCTCCTCCTCCGTACTGCCTGCATGAATCAGGGGTGGCATCAGAAAGACCCCGACATTTGCATGATTTGTGAGCAGCTCACACGTGTTGGCAAGGCCGGTGGCAGCTTAAACAAAAAGAGCGGCTGCCATAATTCCCAGATCTCTGGCATCCCAGCAGCCCCTCCTGCCTGCTCCCCTCGTGCCAACCAGGTCAACTGCACTGCCTCCCTTTAAAGCAACAGAATCCAAATACTCCTAATATACATAGCTCTATCTCACAGTTTCCCTCCATAATGTGAGCCTCCTGATAGGGGTTTCTTCTAATGTTTGGATTTATGATCACCGAGAACACCACAAACCAGCGGATGCAGCTCTTAAAGTTACACTACTTAGAGAATAAAATCCTCTTAAGACAATCATTAGTATATACACACACGCTTCTTTTCGTCAGGGGATTCTGACGATGTGGCACGCTCGCAGAGCTCCCAGCAGCTCTCCCACTGGAATGGAAGGATGGGAAAAATCTGGGAAGAGTGTTATGCTCTTCCAAGAGCGAATAGAAAAGATGGAATGAATGCTCCAGCCCCGGGGCCACCTTAAAAAAAAAAACCCCAAAGAAACAAAAACAAAACAAAACAAACAAACAAAAAAAACAAGGAAAGAGAGAGAATGTGGACAAGTCAAAAGAAAAGTTCTCAGACTTCCAGTTCATACATGTACAATGTATTCCAATGAGACATGTTTATACACGTCCTAGGGATTCGTGCACGGTTGCAGACAAGTTCTCTTGGACATACACTTTTATTAATGTTATTCACGTGTGTTTAATATTACAGTCCAATTGAGACAGCGGCTTCTGAGGGGCGCTTCTGGAAAGTTAAGTTTCAGACACAGAGGTTAACTTAGAAAATTATGTTGACTGGGCGTTGAGACTCCAACGGGGTGATGTGAGTAAAATCTCTTGAAGGACACAGGGCTGCCCTGGGGCGCATGGGGAGAGAGTTGTAGGAACATTGAACATGGCCCCGGCAAGGAAAACCAGGAGGGCTGTGCTGAGGATCTCTGATTTTCTCTCCCAACAATGTAGCTGCTCATGCTTTGCGTGAAGCGGGGGTTGGGGTGGCAAGGTTGTTTGAGGATGATTTCACGGCTGAACCTGACCTCATCCACCCCCAAACTCTGGACTTGCCTCGTCAGTCTTCCTCCTGTTGCTGTAACTCAAAGAGCAGTTCGAGAGAAGAAAGGTTGAGTCAAAGAGGAAAAAACTAACTTTTTAATGTGGTATGAACTGAAAAGCGTAGTATTCTTTGGGGGAGGGTTGCAGAGATGGAAATCCCTCCTTCAGAAGTGTACAGACCTGAGATGGTAGATCTATTGAGAAATAATAGCTTCGCATTTTAATATGTTTGTTTAATAAAATTTCTGTGGTTTGATAGAAATCATGTTTTACTTACTGTCATATATAAGACAATGATTCCACCTCCCCCCCACACACACATATTGGATGTTAGGTGGTACAGAACAAAGTCCCCAGAGACAAGAAGAAAAATGTATACCCTACATTTGCCTCAACTATGGTCTGGTGAGATAGTTGATGTATTCATGCAGGAAAAAAAAAATTAGACGGAGTATGTTAGTTTCCTTGTGTCGAAGAGATGGAGCTAGGTAACTGTGAAGTTGCCGCAGTTAGCAGAACTCATTGGAAGAGAAAAGCGAACGAACTGAAGGTGAGAGCTCTAGGCATCCCAAAAGGTGGTCCAGCTGAGCACTGGTCTGCCCACACCTACCAAAATCAGGCAAAAGTCAACCAATAGGAGTAATATCATTTGTTTGCTCACCATCTAGGGTAGAAGCCCTTTGTAATTCACAGGATATTGCTTTCATTTCTCAGAAGGATCTTGCCACAGTAGAAACTATTTTACCCTACTCTAAAGGCCTTCTGGTGATGCCCCCCCCAAAAAAAAAAAGTTTACACATAAGCCTTAATCACTGAAGAAAATAATAAGGCTCTTCTTAAAAAATACAACTTTTTAAAAGTTTAATAAATACCATTTATCCAACAATCCCACACTTAAAGAAATGAGAGCAGAGATATAAATAGACTCATGCACACCCACGTTCATCTACAGTACCAAAAGTTAGAAACAATCTAAGTGTTCAACGATGAACCAATGGGCAAACAAATGATGTCACATACACACAATGGAATACTTTTTCAGTGTTAAGTAATAATGACAAGTCTATGAAATATCTTGTAGTGTATATGAACCAAAAGGATATTTGCTGAATAATGTAAACCAATCACAAAAGGACACAGATTGTATGAGATTATTACTACAAAAATTCAAGAAAAGGTTTCTATGTAACTATTGTTTGATGGTTACCAAGGATCTCTAAGTCTGACTTGACCTCGTGACAGTGGTTTTCTAGAGAAGGGTGAAAGGAGGAGGGAAGATCACGAACTAGATGGTATCATCAAGTCAGTTCTGACCCATTGCTACCCTCTACAACAACGGAACGAAAACTGTCCAGTCCTGCATCATCCTCACAATGCTTCATATGCTGAGCCCATGGTTGCAGCCTCTGTGTCAATCCATCTCCTTGAGTGCCTTCCTCTTTTTTTTTAATGCCCCTCTACTTTGCCAAACATACTGTCCTTCACCAGTGACTGATCTCTCCTAATAACATGTCTAAAGTATGTAAGACAAAGTCTTGCCATCCTTACCTCTACCGAGCACTCTGGTGCTGTTGGTCCTTTTGGTAAGGATCATGGTATTTTCAATACTCTTTTCCAACACCACAATTGTAATGCATTGATTCTTCTTCAGTTTTCCTTATTCTATGTCCCATTTTACATGCATACAAGGCCATTGGAAACACCGGAGCTTGAATCCGGAACATCTTAGTCTTCAAAGTAACCTCCCTACTTTCAACACTCTTGTGCAGCAGATTTGCCCAATGAAAACCATCATTTGATCTCCTGACTGCTGCTTCCATGAGCATGGATTTCTTCTTTTATCACAATGTTGCCTATTGATCCAGTTGTGAAGATTTGGATCTGCATATTAAGCCGCAATCCTGGATGTTCACCAATAAGAGCTTCAAGTCCTCACCTTCAGCAGGTAAGGTGGTGTCATCTGCATATCACATGTTAATAAGCCTTCCTCCAATTCTGATGCTGAATTCTTTTTCATATAAGCCAGCTTCTCTAATGATTTGCTCAGCAAACAGATGGATTCAATGTAGTGCGAGGATACACACCTGTATACCTTTCTTGATTTTAAACTAGATAATATTCCGTTGTTTGGTTTGCACAACTGGCTCTAGACTCAGGTGCAAGTTCCTCATGAACACTTAATAGTAGGATGGATTAATTGGGGTCAAAGTAAAGGCAATGTACATCACTGGGGTGTAAAGGACAATATCACCAAGACTGAAAAAGACACTGAGAGATGTATAAGAATAACAGACAACATTGATAAATACTGTACACCAAGTCCTGCAATATCAGTGTGGCAATTGCATAACCTTTCCTTGGCTTTATGGAAGGGGTGGATTCTAGCCTGTCAATCAGGTCATAGCCAATGAAGATTGGCTTTCTCCTCAGGATTCTGGGAATTCCCATCTTCCTCCCTGCAAGACACATTCCTGTTGACAAGCCACATGGAGGTACACTGATGAAGCCAGAGCTCTGGAGCCAGAGGAGCCACGTGGAGACACTCCCAACCCCCATCCAGCACTGAGATGCATCCACTGCCACTGGATCCACAAGACTTTCCACCCACAGGCCTGTGATCATCTTGCATTCAGCATCATTTCATGTTTTATGTGAGTCTGAAGAGGAATTTATAGAGTGGTATTGGGCATAGAGGCTAATATTGGATTTATGGACTTGATCTAGACTGGGAAGGTATGTTTTATTAATATACAATTACTGTTTATATAAAGCTGCAGACTCTGGATTGGGTTGTTGGCAATGCCAGCTCTATGATAAGAGGAGAGAAGACTCTCCTTTGTAGCACACACAGAAGCTTGTAGGTCTGCTATTCGGCACTTGAGTTCTGCTTCTGAGGTTCTGAGATTTTTTTTTCTTTCCTTGATCACATTTTCTATTGAAAGGAGGACCAGCCAAACAGCTTCCCTTTACTTCTGATCCCCACGAAACTGCTGAAAAAGATCAAACACACGATCACCCAGTCTCATCATGCGAGTAGCTGTATTACAGTATCAGATGAACAGCAGGTCTAGAACAGTGTCTGATATTAGAGTAAGGCATTTTTAAAAAAGAAATGGAACCTCATAAAACATGAAATGGGATCCTATGGGTTAATCATCTAGAAGAAGAGGATATTGAGCTAGAGTCCATTGAGCCACTCCAGTCAATATATCCACCCTTACCACCTGAGGGGATTAATCCACTCTCAGTAAAACAACTCACACTCGGCAGATTAACCAAACTACTCAAACTGAAATGCCAGGGGGCTACATCTGTAGCATTGCCTGGGGGGGCGGGGGATGGGGAGATGCCTTACAAGATATTGATGAAAGCCCCCAGGCAACACCCCCACTCCCCATTATTTCCTCTAGACCTGTACCTAGAATTATTAAGTCTCAGAAAGTTTGTAAAGGTGAGGTTCGGATGCTGACTCAGGAAGAAGTGCACTATACTCATACGCCTCTGCTTGAGTTTTCTAACCCATATAAGTAGAAGCCTGGAGGATATCCATGGAAATGGTTACTAAAGGTGTGGGATACCGGTGCAACCAGTAATAACACAGAATATTTTATGAGTGGCTACATATGCAGATATGCAATCTGAACAGGTATGGGTAGGCAAACAGAACTATACCCATGAACATATGGAGCTTTGACAAGAATTCCTTTACATGTGTCTTTGTATATGTCCTAGAAATATACCCAGCTGTATAGTAGAGCAAAGAAGTGACACAGTAATGAAAACTTCTTTTCGTTAGGTGTCCCCAAGTTGCTTCCAATGCATAGAACCCTTATTCACAACAGAACAAACTATTGCCTGTCCCTTACCAAGCTCACAGTGGTGCCTGTGCTTGAGCTGTTGTTGCAGCCGCTGTGTTAATCCATCTCCTTGAGGGCCTTGCTCTTTTTCACTGCCTCTCCACTTTACCAAAGACTCCAGGGACTCGTCTCTCCTGACAACCTGTCCAAAGTATATGAGACGGAGTTTCACCATGCTGGCCTTGAAGGAGCGCAGTGGCTGTACTTCTTCCCTGGCATACGTGCTTGTCCTTTAGAACGTCCATGACACTTTCACGATTCTTCACCAGCACCACAGTTCAAGTGTATCAATTGTTCTTAAGGCTTTCTGATGGAAGGTCCAACTCTCACATGCAATTGAAGCCATTGAAATGCCATGAAAACTTAGTCAAACATCTTGAAGGAATGAATCCGTGAGCTGGAGCATTTAACAACATTTTTTCAGGGAACAGCTAAATCAGTTAACATAAATGTAGTTAGAAAGAAATATATTCAATATCTAAATAACTGGAAAAAATCTTCATAACTAGGGCCTAAGAGCTAGTAAGTAGTCATCCGAGATTTCTCCCAGTTTGGAGGAAAGAAGTGATGAAAATCAAATGCTCAAAGAAACAATTACCATATATACTCGTGTATAAGCCGAGTTTTACAGCACAAAAAAAGTGTGCTGAAAAACTGGGGTTTGGCTTATACACGGGTCAGTGGTAGCCCAGTGAGGTGTAACATCTCGCTGGGGCCCCCAGAGGTAACAAGACGAACACCCGTTATCTTGTGGGTGATTGGCATTTCTGTGCTGTTCATTCAAAGCCCCGCTGACACTGCAGGGCTTTGAATGTTTGTTTACTCACATCTAACCAATCAGAGCCGTCCTATGAGACGTGGATGACTCCAATTAGCAGAAGCACCCGTAGTGATTCACTTATGCCGGCAGCTGAACTGGTAAAGATGTGTCTGTGGCTACTCTCCTTCTCTCCCCTCTGGTCTCTGTGTTAATTCACATCCTGTATCCCCCGCCCACACAGACTTCCCCTTCCTCCTGGCTAACACGTCATGGGGAGAGGGGCATTACCATGAAATTTCTTTTTCAAAGTCTTGTTTTATTATCCTATTATAAATGGATACTCTTGAACCAAAACAAAAACGCCGGTCATATGAGGCTGGTTACAAAATGAAGGTTGTGGAGATAATAACATGCACAAAAACAGGACAGAGGAAAACAAAGCAACAGTTATTATCTCCACAGGTCTGTCTAAATAAGATAGGCTGGATGAACTGTCTGGAGGAAAAATAATGGGACCGACAGTTCCAGGGGGACATGGGATAGGGGGAGGTGGGGAATAAGGAAGTGGTGTTAACAAACCCAGGGACAAGGGAACAACATGGGATCCAAACTGGTGGTGAGGTGGTAGTGGCAGGGCTAGTAGGGAGTGATCAAGGGCTAGGTAATGTAATGAAGAGGTATAGCTGTAACACAGGTGGGGATGGAGCATGATAGTGGGGCAGGAGGAAAGTCAGGGGAAATGGAGGAAAGAGTTAGGAGGCAAAGGGCACTTATAGAGGTCTGGACAAAGACATGTACATGCAAACATATATATGAGGATGGGGAAATGATCTATGTACCTATGTTTACAGGATTAGTATTGAGGTGGTGGAAGGACCTTGGGCCTCTACTCAAGCACTCCCTCAATGCATGAATACTTTCTTCTATTAAATTGGCATTCTATGATGCTCACCCTCCCGACACAACCACTGAAGACAAAGTGGGTGAACAAGCAAATTTGGTGAAGAAAGCTGATGGTGCCTGGCTATCAAAAGAGATAGCATCTAGGGTCTTAAAGGCTTGAAGATAAACAAGCAGCCATCTAGCTCAGAAACAACAAAGCACACATGGAAGAATACACCAGCCTGGGTGATCACGTGGTTCTGAAGGGATCACTTATCAGGCATCAAAGAACAAAAAATCATATCATTGGGTGCACACCACCATGATACGATCGCTGAGGAAAAACAGGTGCATAAGCAAATGTAGTGAAGAAAGCTGATGGTGCCTGGCTATCATAAGAGACAGTGTCTGGGGTCTTAAAGGTTTGAAGGTGAACAAGTGGCCATCTAGTTCAGAAGCAAAAAAGCCCACATGGAAGAAGCACACCAGCCTGTACGATCACAAGGTGTTGAAGGGATCAGGTATAAGGCATCATCAGGGAAAATAATTCTTACCATAGTGAATGAAAGGGGAAGTGCAGAGTGGAGACCCAAAGCCATTTGTCGACCACTGGAGATCCCCTCACAGAGGGGTCTAGGGGAGGAGATGAGTCAGTCAGTTTGCGATGTAGCACCGATGAAGAATACAACTTTCCTCCAGTTCCTAAATCCTTCCTTCCCCCACACTCCCCACTACCATGATCAGAATTCTACCTTGCAAGACTGGATAGAGTTAGAGGTTGTACACTGGTGCAGATAGGAGCTGGAGGCACAGGGAATCCAGGGTGGATGATACCTTTAGGACCAGGGGGGTTTGGGGCGATACTGGGAGGGTAGAGGGTAGTGGGTTGGAGAGAGAGAACCGATTACAAGGATCTACATGTGACTTCCTCCCTGGGGGACGGACAACAGAAAAGTGGGTGAAGGGAGATGCTGGATTGGGCAAGATATGACAAAATAATAAATTATAAATGATCAAGAGCTCATGAGGGAGGGTGGAGTGGGGAAGGATGGGCAAAAAGAGGACTTGATGCAGAGGGCTTAAATGGAGAGCAAATGCTTTGAAAATGATGAGGGCAAAGAAAGTAGAGTTGTGCTTTATACAATTGATGTATATATATGTATGCATTGTGATAAGAGTTGTATGAGTCCCTAATAAAATGTTTTAAAAAAAGTGTCTAGAAAAAAAATGAAGGTTGTGTCAAGAGCTGAAGAGAGCAATAACAGTATTGTAAGTAGGGAATTCTGTGTTGACGAAAACAAGTGAGGGAGTGGCGGGAAATGAAGGCTGACATGGAACAGATTCCAAAGCTAAAAATTCTTGGAGTCCACATACATTCTCTACAAATGGCTAAGGATGACAAATATAAAGCACCAGGAATTGAAAAATTTGCTGCATCAGCAGGATGGTGTACCCACTTCGTGAATAGGTTTCGCCTACTGTGTTTGAGACAAAGATTTCCCAGCAATTGCCACAAGACCTTGAAGAAAAAATTATGTCATTCCAGTCATTTATTATAAAACTATGAAGGATTTATAATTATGACCTGGCAGTTATTGGGAATATGGATGAAACTGCCATGACTTTTGATCTTCCATGCAACAGAACTGTGGGAAGTTTAGGAGAAAAAACCACAGGAAATGAAAAAAAACACTTTACAGTTGTTCTATCATGTTTGGCTAGTGGAAATAAGCTGCATCCTGTCATTATTTTTAAAAGAAAGACCTTGCCTAAAAAGATCAATTTCCTACCAAGAATTACTGAGCGTGCACATGTTAAAGGCTGGATGGATGAAGACAGAACAAAAATATGGCTGAAAGAAATTTGGAACCGATGACCAGGAGCAGCCTTAAAGAAAAAGCCATCGTTACTAGTTTGAGATATGTTCAGAGCCCACCTATCGGATGACATAAAAAAGAAGGCAAAATCTAGTAAAGTTATTTGAGCCATTATTCCAGGTGGGCTTACATCTGTACTGCAGCCTCTGTATGTCTCTTTGAATAAGCCTTTTAAAGACCGTGTGCGAAGGACACTGTGGCATGAATGGATGTCATCTGGTCAAGCCCGACTAACAAAAGGAGGAAATCTCATGAAGCCTGACATAGAGTTAATAGCAAAGTGGGTTCGAGATGCATGGGAAGAAATTCCAGAATACATGGTTCGACGTGCCTTCTAGAAATGTAGTATTAGTAATGCTATGGATGGCAGTGAAGACTGCGCTTTGTATGAAAATGACAGCAGTGATGGCGATGACGGCAATCTCAGTGAGGACAGCGTCTATAATGACCTCACACCAGCTGAAGCTCTGCATTTGGATACAGATGATGATGAGGAATCCAGTTTTGAAGGATTTTTAACTCTTTATATTTTAGCTTAGTTGCTGATTGAGCTCAGGGAATAGTACTCTTAAGGTATCATATTTGATACCTTTTTGTTCGTGTTGAACCTATTTTCCACTTACTGTGCTGGTTTACTAATGTTAAATGACTTGTTGTCCTTTTATTAATGGATTTTATTTAAAATAAATATTTAAATACATTACCCCACTGATGTCTCAATTTTTAGTAATTTTATTTTCATTTTTTTGATTATTGAAACTCACCAATAGCTTCTGCATTTTCAACCTTATGCTTATACTTGAGTCAATCCGTTTTTCTGGTTTCCCAGGTAATTAGGTACCTCGGGTTATACTCGAGGTCGGCTTATATTCAAGTATATATGGTAGTTCAAACAGCTTGGACCATGCAAATGGTAGCTTCCTACCTGTAGATCAGAAGAGATTTACAGTGATCTCTTATCCTAATGACAATACTCAATGTCCCCCATCAACCAATCTAATTGGGAATACAAAATATCCTGCACAGAATGGGAGAAAATGGTAGAACAAAATTCAAAATCATGACAAAATGAGTCATGATACTGTTCTGATAGAGACTGGCAGAGTCCCCAAGACTGTGATGCTTAGACAACTCTCAAACCTGGACTTTAACTCAACCTGAGAAACACCTTGCAATCAAACAAAAGAGAGGTAAAAGGGAAGTAAGTGTAAGTATTCCTTAGAGAAATTAAATATATGAGGTAGCTCGTTTATTGTGCCAACCAAACATATATGGGGTTAATTGAAGGGCGGAGGGATAAATGGCTAGGTGAGCCTTTCTAGTTCACAGGTCTCTTGCTTTCTGATTGTCGGACCAGGGTGCAGCTGCCTTAGCCAGTTCCCTGCTTCAGCTTGCAAGGCTCACTTCCTACAAGACATCCCCTAGGAGAAGCCTCATGGATCTACCCCAAGGCAGTCCTGGGGGCTGGAGCAGCTGTGTGGAGATCTCTGCTAGCGCTGAGATGCTTACACATTCACTGATTCAGATTTCCTCCTGCAGTCGGCTCCATAGTGCTGTTTTTGGGTTTTTTTTTGAGATGGAGGAGGACTTTGTGGATTGGTGTTGGACATGTGGCTTAATCAATTAATGTTGGACTTGTGGGTTTGGGCAGCACTGGGTTGGGAGGTTTTCTTAATGCACTCTTAAACTTTATATAAAACTCTCTTTTATATATGAGTTTCTGTGGATTTGTGGATTCCTTAAAGTACCCAGACTAACGCAATATATAAGACCAGACAGGCAGCATTTTCTTCTAAACAAAGCTTAATAAGCATGGAGGGGAGGAAAGAACAATGGACAGATCAAAGGAACTCAGGGCAAAATGGGATGCGTGCTGTTAGGTGAAGAAATCAAAGCTAATGTTGGGAAATAGAATGTGTGTAAACTGTTGAAAGAAAAATAACTATTTGATGTACATTCACCTACACCACCACAATTACAGAAAAAGAGTGAGAATAAAAAATGTTCATGTTCTAACTGCAAGGATGAACGAAAAGAAGCACCTAGCAGCTTGGCCAAAGTCCCACTGCAGAAGTTGCAGAATGCGGCTTAAAGTGCCAGGACTTCCAACTGTATTCTCAGTCTCATGGCCCCAGCCACTCCAGTCCCAATCGCCACAAGGAGAGGATGCATGGTATCAGAGGGGCTCTCCAGAGGCTGCTCAGAGAATCTGCTAAGAGAAGCAGCAGGCAAGATCGCCAGTTCTCCAAAGTGACTTGACACCGGCAACCTTGCTTTCTGGAGCTGTCAGGCACCCTGAGTTCTCAAAAATCCAGTCCCCTTTCCTTTCAATTCCGCCTGGCCTAGTTTTCCCTGGGACTCACCGATCTGTTCGATGCAGCCAGGTCTTTGCATATGGGGAACTTAAGGCAAGAGGGCGTAATAGCCTGTCCAATATCAAATAGCCAATAAGTAGTACTGTTAACAAACACAGATAAAAATCTTAAATAACTACCATCAAGTTAATTTTGCCTCATAGTAACCCAGCCACCCTGGGTTTCTGAGAATGAAACTGCTAATGGGTATAGAAAGTATCATCTTATCCCATGAAGAGACTGGTGGCTTCAAACTTCTTACCTTGTAGTTAACAGCCCGATTCATATATCACCCAGGCTCCTCCCTATGACAATGATAGCCTAGAAAACTATATGGGGAAGCTCCACTCTGTCACGTGGGGTATGCACATACATACCTATTTTAAAGTATATGATGTATCAACTTCAAGTACTTATCCTTAGATTGTTTTGTTACTCCAGCATCTCGGTTGTAAATTCTTCTTTTTTATCTCCAACCAAAGGTTGTGTTTTTAATCAGCTGTCAGCCTCTTAATGCTGAAACATAAAACCAAAGAAGAAACCAGATGCTTGCCAATATAGGTTCAATTGATCATATGGTTGCGAATTTTAAACTCAGTGGGACAGAATGCATCTAGGTAAATACTGCGGGCCATCACACACCTGACTTTGGTCTTCTCTAATCTCTTGGTGTTGTACTGGATCTTATGATCTGCTTTCACTCTAATTGATTGAGGAAAGGAACAATTTACAACCCCATCTCCCCATCCCCCCAGCCCCAGATTTCCCCAGGTTCTTCTAATGTCTTAGGAAGAGACATTGTGAAGACAGAAGGCCACCACTCTCAGAATATGCAGAAGAAAGTAAGAGTAGTTGTATATACTTTAAAAAGAAAAGTTCCAATTGTTTCCAAGTGTTGTCCAAGTTTCAGAATAAAATAAAATCATATTTTACTAGTAACAATAATACACTTGGATATTGTACATTTCAGGTCTAATGTAACCATGTTGCATTATAGAACACCATTACATCAGCTGACAAAAATCCTCAGTTTACTAATATTCAGATTACAAGTGTGAACTGTATGATATGTGAGTTATATGCCTTAAATATATAGTCACACTAATTTGTTATTTACATAAAAATCAAAAAAAATTACTCTTGAATGGATTCTGAGTCACAGCAACTATTTGGGTGAGAATATTACAGCAACACAGGTGTTCAAGTCTAAAAATCTTCATGGAAACAGATTGCCGTATCTTTTGCCCACAGAGCCATCAAACCAAAAGGGACTGTGCCACCTGGCTTCCTTATTCACACCAGAGAGCACCACAATTCTGCTGGTCATTCATTTATGTTTTACATCACACGGAATCTTGCCTTGAAAAGTCACTGAGGATCTCACTGTTTTATATTCCAGGGACAAATACTCATTCTTATCTTATCATTCCGCTCTCGTCATTGTTCATTCATCCAGTCATCCACATCTTTTCACTGGCATGTCTCGCATGTCTCAAACGCTGAAATTTCTATCTCTAAGATCGATTTAAAATATTTTCTCAAAACCATTTTCTTCTTTTCATCTTTTTCCCCCAATTTTTTGAATATTACATGTTTTCTAAATGGTGTTCCTGAAAATATTTTGAGTCTATAAAAGCATTCTCCATTTATTAGTAATGGAGTCAAGGCAGCACAAGGTGGGCTACAAAAAACTAGATCACACTGCTCATTGAGCCTTGATGTAAAATTACTTAGTATCACTTTTGCTTGCTTATAACTTTTCTTAAACTAATATGAGTCAAAGGTACCAAAGCATCGTAGATTAGGGATAGGAACCAAAGATGCTGTGTAGCGTTAATAGCCTGGCAGTGCACATTATATACTGTTCATATATTAACTCAGCTCCAGTTTGCAAACTATTCCCGATAATGATCACACATATTCAGTCTATATGTATATAGGCATAACATTATGCATGAAGACTCCATATCATGTTTAAACAAAAGCTCATTTCTTATATTACTTATCTATTCCTATACTCTGAAATATTGTAACTCTTAGTCAGCTTGCAAGTTTTATATTTTGTTATTCCCACGTGATTATAACTTCAAGTGGACAACTTCAAAGGGAATTCATACATCATTAAAAATGACATCTTAAGATCTATTTTGAGGGACAGTATTGTCGTCTATATGCTTATAAGGAAGTTCAGTTTTTTCCTGTGTGATAGGTTGATTCTTTGATGACTGCATGCATGGGCATTGATTGTGGATCCAAGTAAAATGAAACCTTTGGTAACTTTCATAATTTATCTGTGTATACTGATATTCCTTATTGGTCCAGTCCTGTTTGCATTATATTTATGTTGTGAGTAACTTACACTTTCAGGGCAGTGAATTACTTACGGTGGCTCTTCTAGCCAGAGTCCCCCACCAAATAGCCTTTTCCGGATGAGTCTGGGTTGGTGAAGTTGGGGGAAGATATTAACAGGATTCTGCTGTGATGTTTTTCACAATCCTGCTGCATCTGAAACGAACGCTCTTAGAAGCAGGAAGGGAACCATAATACTAGCAAGAGCCAGGAGAAGTGTGCATCTTCTGATCCCTGAGATTTCTGAGCAGTGGGGACCTCCTTGAGCAAAGAAAAAAAGCTCCAACATCAGCGGCGTGACACAGGGGCCACAGCAACAGAACCAGGACACAGAACATAAGGTACAGCAGGGGACTTCCCAACCCACAGAGCATGGAAAGCTAAGTGCTTTGGGGTAGGAGGCTGCCTTAAGGAGTGGGGTGCCTGCGTGCACATAATTGGAGGAGTTGAGTTTGCTGATCCACAAAGCCGGAGTTCAATGTCTTTGGATTGAGGCTTATAGCAGAATGGCATGCATGCTATTTATTCATGGTCCTGAAAGGACTTTGTAACATATTTTAACGGAACAACTCTATCCTGAGAATTTCTACTTGAATTATAACTTGTTAACTTCTGTAATAGACTCTATAGTTGTTAGCATTGTCTGCTGGATTCGTGTGGCCATTGCAATGAGGGGATGAACCCAGCGATGGCAGTAGAGTGGTGTGTGATAGAGCAATAGCTGTTGATCAGTGTCAGCATATGCTTCGTGCTCTCTTCACTTGCAGCAAGCAAGATTATATCATCGCATATCTGGATATCACAGGTTGTTAATGAGTCTTCCTCTAATCATACTCTGCATTCTTATACATATAGTTCCAGTTTTCAATAGACAGATTCTTTTAGCATGCTGAAAATATATAACCAGGACAGACATCTATTTCAGATTTTAAACCTTCCTATGTACCCTTGTACTGATAGAATGACACCTCTATTGACCTCTGTGCAGGTTCTGCATAAGCACAACTAAATCTTCTGAATATCTTATTATATTCAACCTTTCAACTGTACAAAGTCCCCCGTGAACATAGTCTAATTCATGGAGGCACCATGGGTGTCATAGAATTTTTTAATTGTTTTTATTTTCAGTTATCTTTTATCGTGTTTCTGGTAGAATTCACACAGTGGGTTAGCTAAGCATTTGATCATGTTTGCACAAGTTGTTCAGTGACATTAGTCGCGTTTTATACAGGATGTCCGCATTCTCAATAATTGGCTCTTGCCGTTCTGTCTGTAGTACTCTTGTTACACTGCCCCCATCTGTGCTGTATAGAAATTGTTGATCTTTGGGTCTCATTGAGATTTTTTAACATTGAGTCCTTTACCCCTTTTATTTTATGCTATTCTTTTATTTCCCTAGAATTATCAAGAGGTAATTCCAGTCCAAGGAGTAATGCCTCCCAGAGGGTATGGGAAGGTGTGTGTGTGTGTGTGTGTGTGTGTGTGTGTGTGAATTGATAGCAATGATGATTGCATAAGCCTACTTGAGAGGAATGGATCACAGATCTGTAGGTGAATGGATAAATTGTATGTATAACATATGGCAAAATAATAATAATATTATATAATATAATAATAAGGGTTCCTGTGGGGGGATGGAAGGCGATAACAGGGAGCTAATATCAGAGAATTCAAGAAGAAGGAAGTGTTTTTTAAAATGATGGTGGCAGCAACTGTACAACTGTGCTTGATCTAATTTATTTATGGATTGTTATAATAATTGTAAGAGCTCCCAATAAAATCATTTTTTTTAAAGTTTCTCAGGGAAATAGATTCAGAGACACCTCCAAACTCCACTGATACCATAAGTCTGAATTTTGTTTTGTTTTTAATAATCTGAGTATTATTCTAGGTCCACCATTGTGTTCTTGATCTTTAATGTCAGTAGTGAGAACCACTGAGCATCTAGTACTTCTGGTGAGAGGGTAGACCAGGCTGTACTTGTGCAGGCTGTCAGAATGCGGACTTTGGCTTCTCTGGTTCTTTTGTTCCTAACAAGTAGAAACCAAGGATTGTACTTTACAGGACTATTTGCAAGCTTTCCCACACACTACTCAATAGGGATTTCAATGACTGATTTCTCAGAATTCAGATAACCAACCTTTTCATCTGCGATGCTTCTTAGCAAACTCGAACCGCCAAACTTTCTGCTATCAGTCAAGTTCAGTCACCATTTACACTAGAGACCCCATTTGCTTTTACATAGTTTTAGTAAAATAATGACATCAGAGCCTGAGCTCTTCCTAGGCTTTCCTCAGCAAGGAAGTGAACATATTTAATTCAAACGTGAAGACTGTGAAACCAAATAGCGAAAAGTTGGATAAATTCGTGGCTGGCGTTTCTCAGGATTTCTTGAGCTGCAGATGAACTCAGACCTAAAGACTCAGTTCAGGGAGCTGCCTTTACTGGCAGCCAAGGAAATCAAAGTTGTTGGTGGTCAGAAACCTATTATAATCTTTGTTCCTATTCTTCAACTGAAATCTTTCCAGAAAGCCCAAGTGGGGCTGGTACAGGCAGTGGAGAAAATAATCAGAGGATAGCATGTGGTCTGTATTACTCAGAGGAGAATTCTGCCTAAACCAGCTCAGGAAAGCTGCACAAAGCGGAAGGAGAAGCAACCAAGGAGACGCTGGGCACCAGGCCATCCACAAAACTCGGTCTTCTGAGCAAACCCGTGCACACAGAACTTGTGGAATGTTGGACAGCAGTGGCCTTGTCAAGGTTCATTTGGACGAAGCCCAACAGGACAATGTAGAACACAAGGTTGAAACTTCTCCAGGAGTTTAGAAGAAGTTCAAGGGCAGGGTGGTTATTTTTGAACTGACAGTTTCAATGGTCAACCAAATATGACTGCTTAAAATAATATTCACAATAGAAAAAAAGAGTCCAACAAAATAAAAATAAACAGGTGGGTGATATGCTGACACAAAACTTACACTAATTAGAGCAGAGCCAAAAGAACAACCCTACTAATAGCAAGAGGATAGATATAATTAAAATCAGAGCCGAGATACAGGAGAGGGAAAACATGAAAATGATGGAAAATGTAATGCCGCTAAAAGTTGATTCTTTGAAAGAATTAACAGAATTGATAGACCTCTGGCAACCTAACCAAAGAAAGGAAGGAACAAACGACATTTGCAAGGATGAGGGATGAAATGGGGGACATTGCAATGGACCCCAATGAAATCAAAAGGATAATTACACAGTACTATGAAGGTCTATATTCTAACGAATTCAACAATTTGGAAGACATGGACAAATATTTGGAAACACAATCCTTCCATAGACTATCATAGATGGATGCCAACAACCTCAACAGACCCATACCAATGGAAGAAATAGATAATGTAATCAAGGGATTACCAACAAAAATCCCCTGGGCCAAAAGGCTTCACAGGAGAATTCTACCAAGCATTCAGGGAAGAACTGACACCAATCCTACGCAAACTCTTTCAGAACATAGAAAAAGACAAAAAACTCCCAAACTCTTTCTATGAAGGTAGTATAACTTTGATACCTAAAGCGGGCAAAGGTGCCACAAGAATTGAGAGCTATAGACCAATACCCCTAATGAACAATGATGCAAAAATCCTTAACAAAATACTGGCCAATAGAATACAAAAGCATATTTAAAAAATAATTCACCACGACCACGTGGGATTCATGCCAGGGATTCAGGGATGGTTCAACATCAGCATTATTCACCATCAGCATTATTCACCACATTGGCAGGAAAAATTATAAGAACCACATGATATTTTCGATAGATGCGGAAAAAGCATTCGACAACATCCAACATGCATTCCTGTTTAAGACACTTAAGAAGATAGGAAAAGAAGCAAAATTCCTCAATATTATATAAGCCTTATTTTAAAAACCAACATGTAACGTGGTAATTAAATGAGAAAAGACAAAAACAATTCCACGGTAAAAGGGGACCAGACAAGGATGCCCCTTGTGCCCATTTCTATTTAATATCATACTGGAGGTCCTTGCTAACAACATAAGACAAAGGAAAGATATTAAAGGTATTCAGCTGGGGAAGGAAGAGGTGAAATTATCATTATTCACAGACGATATGATTCTATATATTGAAGATCCCTTAAACTCCACAAGCAGAGTGTTCAAATCAATAGAGGAATATGCCAGAGTGGCAGGATACAAAATCAAGAAACAGAAATCTATTGGACTGCTGTATGCATCACACAAAACCACAGAAGAGACAATTAAAAAGATAGTACCCTTTACAATTGCCAAGAACAAAATGAAATACCTAGGGATATACCTGACTAAAAGAAACAAAAGATTTGTATCAGGAAAATTATAAAACACTACTTTAAGAAATCAAGAGTGACCTCAACAAATGGAAGAATATCCCATGCTTGTGGATTGGCAGACTCAATATAGTAAAGATGTCAGTTCCGCCCAAGGCACTATATAAGTTCAATGCTATCCTGATATGAATATCACGATTCTTCTTCAAAAATTTGGAAAACCAGATTACCAACTTCATATGGAGGGAGAAGAAGCCCAGAAAAAGCAGAGAACTCTTCAAGAAGAAGGAAAAAGTCGGAGGGCTTGCTCTACCTGATTTTAGCACGTTCTATATGGCCACAGTAGTCAAAACAGTGTGATACTGGTATACTGACAGATATTCAGGCCAATGGAAAAGAGTTGATGACCCAAAAATAAAAACATCAGCATACAGGCAACTGATGTTTGACAAGGGCCCCCAAAATATTAAATGGGAAGCAGATGCCATCTTCAGTAAATGGTGCTGGAAAAAATGGATATCCACCTGCATAAATATGAAGCAAGACCCTTATCTCACTCCATGCAAAAGAATAAACTCAAGGTGGATCACAGACCTTGAAATAAAACCCCCAAACAACTAGGTCCATTAATGAGAGAATTGGGACAAACTTGAGAACCTTGGCACAGGGAATACATAGGCTATCAGAAATAGGGAAGGATACAAATACAGAGGTGTCACAAATAGACAAGTGGGATATACTGAAGATAAGACACCTGTGTACATTGAAGGACTTCACCAAGAGAGTGATAAGAGAGTCCACCAACTGGGAAAACATCTTTAGCAATGACACAGCAGACTTATTACTAAAATCTACAATACTTTGTGAGCTTACAATAAGAGAAAAATTAATTGCTCACTGAGGAGGTGGGCAAAGGACCCAAACAGAAGTTTCACAGAATCTGAAATCTGAATGGCCAATAAACATTTGAGAAAATCTTCCCGATCATTAGCCATAAGAGAAATGCAACTATGATATACCACCTAACAACTATGAGATACCACTTAACAATGAGATACCATCTATCTCAAAACAACTATGAGATACCACCTAACACCCTCAACGATAGCCCAATGTAAAAAACCAGACAGCAGCAAGTGTTGGAGGGGCTGTGGTGAGATAGGAACTCCCTACCACTGCTGGTGGACCTGTAGGTATGTACAGCCACTATGGAAACAGATTTGGTGATTTCTCAAACAGATGGAAATTTAGTTATCATATGACCCAGCAATTCCCCAACTGGCTATATACCCAGAAGAAGCAAGAAACAAACCACTGCCAGACATCTGTGCTCCAACGTTCTTTGCAGCACAGTTCACAATCACAAGGAGTTGGAAACAACCCAAATTCCTATCAACAGACGAATGGATTAAAAAACCGTGGTACATACATACAATGGAGTACTATACATCACTAAAAAGAAGTGATGAATGCATGAAGCACATCACCGCATGGGAAGAACTGGAGAAAATTATGCTAAGTGAAGTACGCCAAGCACCAAAGGACAAGTATAACATGAGAGGTAAGTTTACACACACACACACACACACACACACACACACACACACACATATATATACACATATATATATGAGAGAACAGAAAGGTAAGTGCAAAAGGGCACAGGGAAAAAGCTACTGCACACAAACACTCCAGGGGTGAGGTCCCGGTAGTATGGCAGGGGCCAGACCAAATCCAGGGATACATATGGTAGCCAACTAAAATGGGGGTGGAGGGAGGAAAGGGGAAAGGAAAAAAATATGTGTGATGGGGGAATAGGGCACTGACCCACCCAAGGGGAGTGTATTGTTTATGTCTCCACAGGGAAAGAGGGACCAGATATAAACCCAGGGCCAGACGAATGCAGTGTGCTGGTAAGGAGTGGGAAGCCAGTGGAGGGGCCTGAGGGTTTGGCTCCCATACCAGCAACGTGGACAACTGCCCCTCACCCCAGAAGAATTTACTTGAGAGGATGGCACTGACGCTGCAGCTAGGGGAGAGGGACCTGTCTGATCAGAGCAAATGGAAGCAAATGAAGGGGGAGGAAGAGAGAGGGGAGCACAGCCTGGCCCATCAGGCCTGGAGGACAATATCCTGGCTCTGAACAGCCAATGGACAGAGTGAACAATATGGCTGATCCCACTATGAGACATACCTTCTCTTGATGGCTCAGGGACTGACGGGGAACAACACTGGACAGGGGAGTAATAAGTCATCCAAAATCAGTGGCAGGGAGGGTGGGAGAAACCTGTTAATGATTCAGCAAGGGCAAGGTAACCAAGAGAAATTACTGAAACCAAAATGAAGGCTGAGCATGATAGTGGGACAAGAGGAAAGTAAAAGGAAATAGCGGAAAGAACTAGGAGACAAAGGGTATTTACAGAGCTATAAAGACTGGAATGTACGTATGTAAATATATTTATATGAGAGTGTAGGGAAACAGATCTATGTGCATATATTTATAGGTTTAGTATTAAGGCAGCAGATGGACATTGGACCTCCACTCAAGCAGCATAATCTAATGGGGTTGAAGAAAGCTGATGGTGCCCGGCTATCAAAAGAGGTAACGTCTGGGGTCTTAATGGCTTGAAGATAAACAAGTGGCCATCTAGCTGAGAAGCATCAAAGTCCACATGGAAGAAGCACACCATCCTGTCTGACCACGAGATGTAGCAGGGACCAGTTATCAGACATCAAAGTACTAAAAATCACATCAGTGGGTGCCCACCTTCCTGAGATGATCCATAAAGACAAATGTGAGCAAAAGCAAATGTGGGGAAGAAAGTTGATGGTGACCGGCTATCAAAAGATATAGCATCTTGGGTCTTGGATGCTCCAAGATAAACAAGTGGCCATCTAGTTGAGAAGCAACAAAGCCCACATGGAAGAAAAACACCAGTCTGTGTGACCACGAGCTGTCGAAGGGATCAGGTATCAAGCATCAAGGAACAAAAAATCATATCATTGTAAATGAGAGTGAGTGCAGAGTGGAGCCTCAAAGCCCATCATTAGGCAACTCGACACCCCCTTACTGAAGGTTTGTGGGGAGAAGATGAGCCAGTCAGGTTGCAGGGTAGCAATGATGAAACATAACTTTGCTCTAACTCTTAAATGCCTCCTCCCCCCCACTAGCATGATCCCAATTCTACCTTACAAATCTGGCTGGACCAGAGTAGGTACATTGGTACAGATAGCAACAGGAAACACAGGGAATCCAGGACAGATGACTCCTTCAGGACCTGTGGTGAGTGGCGATGCCTGGAGGTGGAGGGAATGTGGGGTTGAAAGGGGGAACTGATCACAAGAATCTACGTATAGCCTCCTCCCTGGGAGATAGACAACAGGGAAGAGGGCATGGGGAGATATCGGACAGTGTAACATATGACAAAATAATAATAATCTATGAATTATGAAGGGTTCATGAGGTAGAGGGGAGTGGGGAGTGAGGGGGAAAATGAGCAGCCGATATTAAGGGCTCAAGTAGAAGGCAGATGTTTTGAGAATGATGATGGCAACCAATGTATATATGTGCTTGACACAATGGATAGATGGATGGATTGTGATAAGAATTGTACAAGCCCCCAATAAAATGATTTACATATATATATAATATACAGAATAAATACCACTGCTTTAACACGAGGTCCTCTGAAGTACATTGGGCTTCAGAAAGTTTGTGGGAAAATGGAATTAAAACATACTGGAATTGTTTCACAGCTTCCTGAAGCCTTTGCACTGCTTGGGGGAATGAGTACATATGAGTAAAGGTGAACAGACCTTCCTGAAAAGTAATCAGCATTTAAAATTTGTCAATGGGGCATAAGCAAAATATAAAATAAAATAAATGGAAGTTTGTTACTCTGTACCCGCAGAGTTTATTTGGTGTCCTCTTGCTTCTTTATTATTATTAACATAATTTGTATTTAATCATTTTATTGCAGGCTCCTACAGCTGTTATCACAATCCATCCAGCCATCCATTGTGTTAAGCATATATTTAAAAAATTTTCATCCTTAAAAAAATCATTTTATTGGGGGCTTGTACAACTCTTATCACAATCCACATATACACATATCATGCCAAGCACATTTGTACACAAATTGCCATCATCATTCTCAAAGTACTTTCTTTCTAATTGAACCCTTGGTATCAGCTCTTCATTTTTTCCCCTTCTCTCCCCTTCCCTCCCTCCTCCTTCATGAACCCTTGATAATTCATAAATCATTATTTTTTCATGTCTTGCACTGTCCGATGTCTCCCTTCATCCCCCTGTCTGTTGTCCATCCCCCTGGGAGGGGGTTATAGGTAGGTCATTGTGATCAGTTGCCCCAGCTTCCCCTTACCTTCCTGGTATGACCACTCTCAATATTGGTCCCAAAGAGTTTATCTGTCCTGGATTCCCTGTGCTTCTAGCTCTTATCTGTACCCATGTACATGCTCTAGTCTAGCCAGATTCGTAAGGTAGATTTAGAGTCTTGATAGTTGGGGGAGGAAGGATTAATGAACCAGTGGAAAGCTGTATGTTTCATTGATGCTATAGTGCACCCTGACTGGCCAGTCTTCTCTCTATGACCCTTCTGTAAGGGGATGTCCAATTGTCAAGCACGCTTATTATTAAAGATTATTCCTTACCACAATGGTCACCCTTGATAAATGCATATTTTTATTGCAGTGGCATTTGAAACTTTAACACAAGAGGATACATGGAGATATTCACCCACAAGATTTAACTTTTTATTTTATTTATATGTTGACTACCCCCGTAGCCAAAGTTCAAACACAGTTATTGCCTGGGAAAATATAGACTTAACAATTTAATCTATGTCCATAATTATATATTAATTCAACAATATGTATTTTTTTCTTAATGTGTGTAGGATGTTGGAAGTTTGTCTAGCAGCATCATTCCAAAAGGTTTTGTTCTTTAAGGTTCTAATTGAGGTTGCATGAGATAGCTCCCCCACTACTTCCTTTTCTGTACACACATGGCATCTGATGCTGGCTTTTTGCCAAAAAATATAAAGTTCTGAAAGAGTCAAACATTTACCTCCAGTCATAATATCTAGTAACGTAACATCTATAGAAGAAATTTAGAGCATGGTTCAGATTCTGAAAACAATTTTTTGTTTTCCTAAACTGAAATGCCAATCGTTCCCCCATTAATTTGCAAACCAGCTGTTCAGTGTTCTATTGTTCTTCAGAACGACACTTTAATGGGAATCTCCAGAAATCACAGTTCCATGACAAAAGAAAATAGTTTGAAAAGAAGCAAAATACCTTTAGATCAAACTTTCTAGAGAAAGTTAATACTCATCTCAAAGAAGCTTTTAAAATAAAATGTTAAGGTATTAATATGCATTTTATTTCCAATATTTGCAGAAATGAATATGTTATCTTAAACCTATCAAGACCTAGTGCTAAAGTTAAGAGGTAATATTCCAGATTATATTTATATAGCTAATACTTGATGTATTCTATTTAAGATTATTTCATTATATGATTTAATTAATAGGTAAGATAAGGCAGGATCTAAGTTTAAATGACTCTAATGCAGTAATGGCAGTAGTTGAAGTAAAACATACTGAATTTTCTGTAAAGACTCTGTTTGAATTCTCTTATTTACTATACAGCAATAAAATAAACCCTTCCAAATGGAAAGTATTACAATTAAATTATCTTTAATTAGAGAAAATCCCTAACTAATGAGACACATGACTTATCACTATTTTGAGATGTGTAATATTATTTAAAAACAAAGTATCATGAAAGACAAAAACTCCATCTACTACCACACATGGTAGTGTTGTTAAAATGTTTTATTTTTTTAAATATACGCATATAAGGTTGACTGAGTGTTGAATCTCCCGAAGGCTTCTTTTAATTATTTCTTTTTAAAATACTATAGTTACACTGAAGAAGCTGCATTACCATCAGACATAAGGGTTGGGTACTTTATTTCTTAGGAGTGCATCTCATGTCAAATGTTAATGCTCCAAGTCAGCGGTTCTCAATCTTCCTAATGCCGTGACCCTTTTCCACAGTACCTCATGTTGTGGTGACCCCCCCCCATCAAAACATCATTTTTGTTGCTACTTCATAACTGTAATTTTGCTACTTTTATGAATCAGGTGACCCCTGTGAAAGGGTCGTTAGACCCCCAAAAGGGTTGCAACCCACAGGTTGAGAACTGCTGCTCTAGGCAGAGGACGCAAATAATACCTACAGGAATTCATTGAGTCCAAACAGCCTCTTCTATGTGTCAGGTTTTTAATATTGATCATTTGGCATTTACCAATCCAGATACACTCTGCTCCAATGCAACTAAGAGATCCTTTTCTTTTTTTAAATAATAACTGCCTGACTCTTAAAAGGGATTAGAGGAGATCCATTTTGGAATCATCTTACTCTTTTTCTGTGATTATTTTCTTCTTTGTCGTGGTGCTTTCCAATGATTGATAACTGCTTGTAGGAATTGCAGAAAAAACATAATAATATGAATATATAAAAATTATATTCATAAGTAAAGCTCCACCTTTCAGTACAGTGTGTCTATGTGCCCAGTTAGCTATTAAGAGCAGCATTGACACGTCCCCCTACCCCAAAGCACAAGTCTATATTATTCTAATGATGCTTTGCCTTCACCCTTTTTAGCAATTTCCCAGCAAAATGGTTTGCAAAAGCCTTTCATTTTATGCTCCAGGATATTCCCCAAAATACCTGAAAGTACAAGAATTAGCCAAGTAAATACTTAGAGTCAAAGACGAATCTACTAATTTGGGGGTAAAAGGTGCAGTGAAGCAATTGTATGGGGGAGCAACTAAAATAGGGGGAAGGGGGAAAAGGCATTGGGAGGATAAGGGCACTGATCCACCACAGAGAGGGCACTGTTTATGTCTGCACAGGAAAGGGAGAGAGGGACCAGACCTCAGCCTGGTGCGCCAAGCCTTGAGGTCAACATACTGGCAAGAAGCAGTGAACTAACAGAGGTCTGCAGGGACAGGCCAGCCCCTATCCCAGCTAACTTGACCCCACTCCCCAGAAGAGTGCACTACAGGGGACAGCACTGAAGATACAGCCCGGGGAAAGTGGCAGGTCTGCCCAGACCACATGGGAGTAAACTAAGAGGTAGAGAAAGGGAGACAGAGAGACAGAGAAACACGGGGGGGGGGGGGGGGGGGGGGGGAGAGAGAGAGAGAGAGAGAGAGAGAGAGAGAACAGCATCCTGGCCCACCCAGCTTTGAGGACAGCATTCCTGCTTGGAGCAGCCAATGCAGAGAGGACTGACCTTAGTGCCACCCTCACCACAAGACACAATGTCCCCTTAGGGACCCATGATGTTAAGAGAGACACTGTGCAGGAATTGTGCTCAGCATGACCCCCTCACACCAGAGTGCAACACAAAGGGAGGACAACAGAGCATCAAGGGAAGCAAAGCAATAATATCCCCCAGGAATTCTGAAAATAGATTCTGGACGCAGGGGACAGGGCTTGGGACTGCATCAGACCCGATCAGAAGACATAAGGGTCAGCAGACAAACCTGGAACATTCCATAGGCTTTCCCCCCTCCTTTTCTTTCTTCCTTTTTTCCATTTATTCTCATGTTTATCTACTTGTGTATAAGCCGAGGTTTCCAGCACATTTTTTATGCTGGAAAAGCCCCCCTCGGCTTATACTCGAGTGAGGGTCCACTATCTACGGTATTCTCTGGTGCAGCGGGGGTGGGGGGGGGTTCTCTGGTCTCTCCCACTCACCTGGGGCACCTGCAGCCTCTGTGGGTGGTCCGATGACTGCTGATATCACCGCTCTTCTTTTCTCTTGCATGCAGGCAGCGTCTGTGTTGTCTGAGCCCTACTGGGCAAGAACCTGCCCACTTCTGTGCGCTGGTACCCTGGGCGCACCACATCCTTCTCAGATGCATGTGGATGCAGCGGTTCTCTTCTCCTGCTCCTCTCCAGGTCTGTGACCAATGATGTAGCCTCTTCAGTCTGATCCATGCTAGGTCACGCCTTCTTGCTCCGCCCAAACATTGCTGAATACAAGTACTGATATATTTCTGGTCTTGGATATACAGTGCTTTTATTTACAGCACGTAGTCTGCTATATTTTATTTTTTATTTTCTTATTAGCCCCTATATGGACCCAGTGTTGACTATGTTTATGACTTTGACCATTATTCCAGGTAGACTTACATCTGCATTGCAGCCCCTAGATGTGCACTTAAATGAGCCTTTCAAAGACTGTGTGCAAAAGATGTGGCATGAATAGATGTCATCTGGTCAAGCCCCACTGACAAAAGTTGGAAATGTGATTAAGTCCGACATAGAATTGATAGCAAAGTAGGTCGTGATGCATGGAAGATTCCAGAGGACATGGTGCATCGCGCCTTCAAGGAATGTGGCGTTAGTCATGCTATGGATGGCAGTGAAGACAGAGTTTGTATGAGACCGACAGCAGTGATGGTGGTGACTGCGAACTCAGTGATGATGACAATGTCTGTGCTGATCACCCCACACCAGCTAAGCCTGAAGTTGCTCAGACATACAGATGATGATGAGGAATCCAGTTTTGAAGGATTTTAACTCTTGTGTTTTAGCTTGGTTGCTGATTGAGCTAACAATATGATGCTATATTGTTTTTGTTGACCCTCTTTTCCACTTACAGAGCTAGTTTACTGTTTTTCTTTGAAATATATATTCAAAAACATTTACCATACTGATGTCTCAATTAATATAATTTTATTGGTATCTGTTTTTATTTTGAAATTTACCAGTAGCTGCTGCATTTCCCAACCTAACCTTACACTTGAGTCAATAAGTTTTCCCAGATTTTTGTGGTAAAATTAGGTGCCTTGGCTTATGTTCGGATCATCTGATACTTGAGTATATATGGTATATAAGATATGGAGGATAAACAATCTCAAGGAGAAAACAATGAGACTGATAGTTCCAGGTGAACAGGGGAGAGGAGCAGATTGGAAGAATGGAGAGGGGAGCCAACAAACCCAAGGACAAGGGAACAACAAAAGATCTAAAATCAATGGCGAGGAAGGCATTGAATGCCTGGCGTGGTTCCCTCAAGGGCAATGCAGCCAAAAGGAAGTACAGAGAACCGAATGAAGGTTGAACATGATAGTGGGACAGGAGCAAAGAAAAAGGAAATAGAGGAAAGAACTAGGAGACAAAAGACATTTATAGAGGTATAAACATAGGCATGTACACATGTAGATATATTAATATATAACAATAGGATATAGGCCTGTGCACATATATTTATAGGTTAAATATTAAGGTAGCAGATGGACATTGGGACTCTGTTCCAGTCTTCCATGAAAGCAAGAACACTTTGTTCTACTAACCTGGCATTCTTTTATGCTCACCTGTCTGACACGAGGACAAAATGGGTGCATAAACTAATGTGGTGAAGAAAGCTAATGGTACCTGGCTATTAGAAGATATAGCACCTGGGTCTTAAAGGCTTAAAGTTAAATAAGCAACCATCTAACAGGGAAGCAACAAAGCCCATATAGAAGAAGCACACCAAACCGTGTGATCAGGAGGTATCAATGGGATCAGGTATAAGGCATCAGAAAACCCCAAACAATCATTTCAATGTAAAAAAGGGGGAGGTTTTAATGGACCCCAAAGACTATCTATAAATAATTGAACATCCATTACATTGAACATTTAATGGGCTGAGTGAGGAACGATCCAGCCAGGGTGCAGTAGAGCACCTACAAAATGCGTAAGGTTCCTCTAGTTCTTTAGTACTCGCCCTACCCCACCCCTCGCCTGACTATCATGACCCCAATTCTATCTTACAAATCTGGCTAGACCAGAGCATATACACTGGTACAGATAAGAGCTATCAATACACAGAATCCAGGACAGACAAACCATCAGAAACAATAATAAAAGTAGTGATACCATGAGGGTAGAGGGAAGGTGGGGAGTAGGATGAGAAAGGGGGAACCAATCACAATGATTGATATACAACATCCCCCCAGGGGGGTGAACAACAGAAACTTGGGTGAGGGAGACAGCAGATGATGTAAAATATAAAAATAAAAATAATTTACAAACTTTCAAGGGTCCACAAGGGTGAGAAGGGGAGGTGGGGGAGAGGAGCTGATACCAAGGGCTCAAGTAGAAAATGTTTGGGAAATGATGATGGCCACATATGTAAAAATGTACTTGATAAAATTTATATATGGATTGTTTTAAGAGCTGTAAGAGCCTGCAATAAAATGATTTATTAAAATTTAAAAGAAAAGAAATTGAAGCTTTTCTCATGTTTTCATTGAATGAATAAACAACTAGTTGAGGACAGCGTTGTCAAGTAATATTATTTGAGTGGATGTTTTCTGGAAAAAGAGGGGTAGGTCAGTAAAATGAAAATAATAACTGCAGCAATAGTCATGTATAACATAGGAAGTCAGAGGAAATATGACAGAAGTGCCCAGATGTGACATCATCAGGCAAGTACTGGCAATGGGATTAAGGGAAAGAATTGGAAGAAAGCCCACCCTGAGAAGTAGAAGAGTATGGTGTCCATTTAAGGTAAGCAGTCTATTCATTGGAATCTCTGATTCATGCAAATGGTTAACACACTTTGCGGCTAACCAAAACATTGGGGGTCTAGTCTACCCAGAAGCACCTTGCAAGAGAGTTTTGGTGATCTTCTCATGGGCACAGTTGAACTCTGGCACACCTGTACTTTTCATGCGTGAGAGTCAGCTCATCAGCGACTGGTAGGGTCAGATTACACAATAACAGAGTTGGCAGGGACTGATTTGTATTTACTTACTAATCTATAATGGAAAAAAATGTGATTCTGCTTCTAGGTGCAGCTGACATTTGCCCCTCCCTCAATTCCACAGGACTTTTCTAAAGAAACAAGGTCCCCTTTCAGATTTATAATCTGTGACAGGGATGCTGTGCTAGTCTGGGTACTTTAAAGAAACAAATCCACAGAAACTCATATATAAGAGAGAATTTTATATAAAGGTTAAGTGTGCATCAAGAAAACATCCCAACCCAGTGCTGTTCAAACCCACAAGTCCAATATTAACCAATTAACCCATATGCCCAACACCAATTCACAAAGTCCTCCTCCATCTCACATAAACAGATACAATGATGCCAAATGCAGGAGGAAAGCCAAATCAGTGAATGTGTAAGAATCTCAGTGCTGGCAGGGGCCTCCACACCGCTGCTCCAGCACCCAGGGCTGTATTTGCGTAGATTCATGCGGCTTCTCCTTGGGGATGGCTTGCAGGAAGTGAGCCTTGCCAGCTGAAGCAGGGAACTAGTTAAGACAGCTGCAACCTGGTCCGACCATCAGATAGCAAGAGACCTGAGAACTAGAAAGGCGAGGCTCACAGAGCCATTTATCCCTCCGTTTATTGGCCAATAAACTAACTACTCAGATAGCATGCCCAGTAGTAATGGAACATATAGATTTACTTGTTGCAGATTTAATGTGGTGGAAACCATATAACACTGTCAGTGCAAATTAGCAAATGAGCGCAAGTAAGTCCTTCCTTACATTACTTATTGGGTAATTTACCCCTGGGTGGTAGTTTAGGGTGTTTTGGTGGGGACATGGTCTATTAAGTTGATGTTTCAGAAATTTGATGGAGACCAATAAGAAGAGACATGTAGTTATGAACAGAATGCATACGAAAAGGTTGTAAGGTCTCAATCTTTGCACAGAGACTCATGACGCACTCTCCCATGATTAGGAGCATTGTAAGAGAAGAGGCAGATAGGAATTAGAGTTATTCAGACATTTATCCATCATTCATTCATTATTTATTAAACAAAGTTTGCATCAGTATGAAGTCCTGGTAGGCTAGTGTGTTACACTTTGGGCTGCTAACCACAAGGTCATCAGTTCAAAACCATCAGCGAAGAAACCACCTCCTACGAAAGATAAAGCATTCTATTCATGTAAAGACTTAGTCTCAGAAGCTGAGTTAGTTAGTTTATTGTGTCAACCTGGCTGATAAACACATGTGGGGTTAATTGAAGGGTGGAGGGATAAATGGCTCGGTGAGCCTCGCATTTCTAGTTCTCGGGTCTCTTGCTTTGTGATGGTCAGACCAGGGTGCAGCTTCCTTAGCCAGTTCCCTGTTTCAACTGGCAAGGCTCACTTCCTGTAAGAAATCCCCAAGGAGAAGCCACATGGACTTACCCCTATGCAGCCCTGGGTGCTGGAGCAGCCGTGTGGAGACCCCTGCCAGTGCTGAGATGCTTACACATTCACTGACTTGGCTTTCCTCCTGCAGTCTGCATCATTATGTATGTTTTGTGAGATGGAGGAGGACTTTTTGGATTGGTGTAAGACATATAGGCTAATGTTCAACTTGCGGGCTTGGGAAATACTGGGTTAGGATGTTTTCTTGATGTGCACTTACCCTTTATATAAAACTCTCTCTTATACATGAGATTCTGTGAATGTGTTTTTCTAAAGTGCCCAGACTGACACAGACTCCCATGAGGGAAGTTGTACTCTGTCCGTTATGGTTGCTCTGAGTTAGATTCGGCTCAGTGAGAGAATGTGGTTTAGGGTTTGGGAAGACGTCAGGAGCCCTGAAGATACAGGGCAGAATATCTTGGCTGCCAACCAAAGGGTCAGCAATTCAAAACTACCATCTTCTCTCTGGGAAAGAGATCTGGGTAAAGATCGACAACTTAGACAGCTCTTATAGTTGGTCTACTACATACAGTGGTGAGGCTACAAGTCATAATTGAGTTGGCAGCAACTGGCTTTCAGTATGTTAGACATAGACTGACTTGTTATGATCTTAGAGTCAAGGAAGACCAATAACATGCAATGTGGCAAGTGATTTAAATGATTCATAGGATCATAGAGATTGTAGTGTCTCATTTGGATTTTAGGTCTAATGAAAAGATTTATACTTAAATCAGATATTATGATTGAGCTCAAAACTTCTCCATGGATAAAGAAAAGAATATTACCATTAATTTTGCTTTCTGCTTTTGTCCTAACTGCTCGCTGTATAGGAAAGTCCCTGATAAGTGGGTTTTTGCCTATATGAGCTGGCTATTATCTTAACTTGGGACTGCAGCCTAAAGAAATGGTTTTAGATGGTTTCAGTGTGATTACGGAAAAAAAGACTCTTCTAAAAAATATTCACACACAGAAATCAAGAGCAAAGGAAAGAAATTTTGACTATATAGATTTGGCAAATAAGTATTTCAGTAAAATTAGGAGCTTAACATGGAGAAAAAAATAGATTAACTAGTATGCATAAGTAATTAAGGGTCAGACAGATGAATTTAGATAATTTTTCTAAAAGGCTCTAGGGAGTCTTGAAATATTTTTTGAGCATGATATTTGTGTTAAAATATCTGCTCTGAGAGCAGCAGACACTATAAATAAATAATAATAAAATGAGCTGAAAGAAGCAGGGTGCTAAGTCGGTGGCTGTAATATGTTCATGCCAAGTATCTGAATTTTGGGAGCCATGCAGACTAGAGAGTAGGCATATACAGAGAGGAGAGAGACTTTACAGAATATGTCATTAGTTGGATATAGGATGGCAAATGGATAAAATGAAGAAATGATGGAATGTCCCTTCACCAAATAACATAAAAAATAATAAAGCATTACAAAGGAAACCAGCTCAGCATACTATTTTAATCTTTAGACCTAACCTTATGCTCTGAGCATCCCTGGTGTGGACTGCAAATGTGCTTCATATGACTGCATCTGGGTTCTGAACAGGTGCTATCTGCTTAAGTGTCTTTATTTAGGTGAGCTTTTATTTTATCAGCATGTCATCTTCATCTTAGGCTGGGTTCTCTAGAGAAGCAAAGAGAGTGAAGCTTATGTAGGTTTATATAGAGAGACATTTATGTCAAGGGAATGACTAACTCAAGCAGACAGGTTCCACGTTATGGGTGAGATGTCAGGCTAGAGATTTTCCTCAGTCCCATAGCTGAGCTGCAGGGACTGATGATCCCCAAATTGGTAGGTGAAAAGACAAACTTCTGGTTTCGGACGCAAATGAGCCCAAGGCTGGCATGTAAGATGGCTTTCTTTTGACAGTGGCTGTGATTAGTGGGTATTGCAGCAGATCACTGGCTTAAATCCAGGGAACCAGAAGTACAAGGAAGAGGCAGATGCAGGAAGCAGCTCCGACCAAGAGAAAGCAGGTAGGCCACACAGGAAGGGATCTCATTTTGAGAGAATTAGTCTGGAGGACAATCTCTCTGGCTTCCCTAAGGCCCCCAGGCAGGGGCCAGACAAGTTATCTATGATCTATCCTATTTCCCTATGCTGACACCAACCGTTCCTTCAAAACCACTCTACATGAAATCTGGGTTCAATAATTTGTTGCAATGACCACATAGAACTCACAGAGAATAGGCTAAATTACGGGGGGCTATTAGGGATTAATAGGTTACCACAAATCAGGACCAGTAAATAGTAAGGATATAGTCATTGATCTCCTAAGCCAGCAGCCAAGTCTCTCTCGGGTTCTCAGCCTTTTGGCCACATGGCAATCAAGTCTCTCTCCAATTCTTAGCCTCCAGCCATGTGGTTCCTTGGCCTCTCTGGGCCAGGAAGCCAACCCACCTGTTACTGTGGACTAGAGTTCTGTACTCTCAGGGCAGAGAAGGAGAAGGCACCCCATAGTCTCAGCACTGCTGCTCTGAGTGTCCATGCCAGTCTGTGATGCATCTGGTCTCCGCGGCCTCCACCACTCTGAACAGAGATCTTGAATATTCTCTTCAGACAAGCCTGGGGTTTCTTTTCTATGTCAATGATGCTCATCCTTACAGCCAGTGTGTTGGTAATGAAAAGTGATCGATCCTCTTGATTACTGCTGCACACACTCGGTATGCATGGTCCCACCTCACCATTCCGTGTGAGTTACAGACTTGAGTAGAAGAGCTATCTTATGAAATGTCATGCCTCTCACAGTGTCCCCTGACAAAGCAAACTGTCACCCTGAACCATTGCCTGGCTTTACCTGGTTGGCTTAAGGCACTGAAGCGGGTTGCACAGTGAAAAAAGAAAGAAAGAAAGAAAGAAAGAAAGAAAGAAAGAAAGAAAGAAAGAAAGAAAGAAATTTCACTTGAGCACAGTCTTCCCTGCCCCAAGACTCAGAATCTTGGCCCAACTGAATCAACACAAAAATAGTTGTTCCCTTGTCATTCAGGAAACTGTACATATCTCCTTAAATAATATATAAAAAGGAGACATAAGTATGAAAGTCATATTTTCTTCTAATATAATACAGTTCACATGCATATAATCTATATCTTTTGGTTTATAAATGAACAAAACAAAATGTGATGCATGCCTCTAAGGAGGAGGAAATACTCAGGACCATCATTGTCCCAGTGTTTACTACCGATCATGTGGCCATAGCTGGTGTTTAGAAGAACCGCTTCCACCACCATTCTGCATCCCTTTTGCCCTCACCAAGCACTACAGCTGGCCATGATTCCTTGCTATAAATAATTATTTCTGGTTTGAATTTTGGGCATCTCCCCCCCTACGTGAAGTCCAGTGCAGAGCAGACTGTAGGTGCAAACTGGAAGAATGATGGTCATGTGATAGACATGGATAATCTGGGCATTTGGGCCACTTCATTAGGCAATTTACTTGTGCCTTCAAGTCTCGGTCAAGACTTATCTCACATATACCCCTTCCATTGAGTGATGGGGTCCTGCTGGTTACCTCCAACTTGCTGACTCTGTGAGTCAGAAAATACACAACTTATGAAGGCAGCTAGCACACAGGGTGATTGTTGACCCATGGTTAGGCATTCAGTGTCTCTTAGCCTGCAAGCTTCCAGGTCACTGGTACATTCTCTATAGGGAAGGACCTCTCTTTTGTACTGTCAGCTCTTTCAATAAAGTCAAATGCTTTCTTCAAACCACTCCCTGATAGGGCATGTGTTTATTTTTCAGCATATTGATATTATAAGCACGTACAACACCAGTATGTTAACAATTGCAACATTTATTTTAGCTCCGGTTTCCATCTGAACATTCTTTTCACCATCTTTAGAGATGGAAGTCAGAGGAAACCCCTCTGGGCAATTCATTTGTTCTTCATGAAGGATTTCTTATTTTATCTTCACCTGGATAACAGCAGTGGGTTTTCCAATCTGCTGGTCAGATGATACTTCAAATTTAATATCTTCTACTTTAAAGTTATTGTGAGTCATGGAAGATAGTCTGAGTTCATGTTTGGAACACTGAGGAAATGTACCCTCTCATCATCTGTATTGTTCATGAGTCCATCAGGAGGGACTCAGTTGAGAAAACTACTAGTTTTCACAGAACATGCAATTCTATCCAGTTGCTTTTTTTTTTTTTAAAGAACAAACTCCTCCTCAGATTAGGTGATCCTTTGATGAGCATTCACAGGAGATCCACATTTCTCTTTTTATCCATTCAGTAAGATCTCTCCACATACCTCTTTCCCTTACTTCCAATCACCAATTCCTCAATCAAATTCTTTCCAAGTCCCTGATAATCTGGCTAAACCGTTAGTCACCACCCATGGATCAGTATACAACATACCCCTGGCCAATTATCCTTCCAAGCAAAATGAACATAATGCACTGCGTGAAGTACTTCATTTTTGTCCTTCCAGGGGGAACCAGCAAGAGCCCGGAGTGCTGCTGCTGTCTACTTTCAAGTGATGTTTGCATGTGATGCCGGGCCACGTATAATGGAATAGAGTGTTCTCTTCCTCCGTCCACTGATCATAAGGAACTCTCCATCAGGTCACTCCATCATTCCATCAAGCCAGCTGCTATTGGGTGATGGGAAAGGTGTTCAACAAAACCTAACTCACTGCCATCAAGTATAGACCGACTCAGCAACCCCAGAGGAGCACTGGGTTACAAACTGCACTGTCATCCACAAGAATATCCGTTTGAAGTCGCCAGTTACTTTGTGGGATAAAGAGGGGACTTTCTACTCCCATAAAGAGTTATGGTCTCAGAAACTCACAGGGGCCAATTCTACCCCATCCAATCATGTAACTGCAAGTTGGCATCGACTCCATTGCCAGTGAGTTTGAGCAACCTTTTAGGACAGAATAGAACAGCATCTTGCGGATGCAAAATAGCTCATCGTTTCCCTATAAAGCAGCTGCTGGGTTTGAATTACTCACCTTTCAATGAGGAATAGAGCAGAGGTTTGGAGACGCTTTTCAGACAAGATGTCACATGTTTGAGACTGGAAAGAGGATGTAGGGATTGCTCAGAGTAGCAGTGAAAAGAACAAAGGTTTTGGAGAGGGTTTTATGTAAAGGTGCAAGAGATTTACACAGATTTGTTGTGCTAGGAAACCTGAGGAACTGGAGAAATAACCTTGCAGAAGAGACAAAAAAGGTGAGCACCCAAGTGGATGGATTAACTTTGTACATGAAAAAACTCAAAGCATGGAAATGACGAATGCTTCACTATATAGAGATTAACCATACACACCAGGAAGAAAAAAAAAATGGAGAAACCGATGTATGGGGAAGGAGCTCTTAGGAGAATCTCTGTTATGTAACTTTTATTTTCTATGAAATACTTCATCCTTATAGTCGAGAAGGAGTTATACTGGTTTTAATAAAAGGCATACTTATTGGATGAGTGGAAGGGGACTTTGACTATCTTATAATTTCTTTGAGTTATTTTACTATTAAATAATTAATAATATATGTGTTTTCCAAGTTTGATTCAAATGACCTGTTGAAATATAAGACAGAGGACAGTTGCCCCCCAGAGTTCCCAAGGTCACAGTATTTACAAAGGTGGACTGCCCCATCTCTCTTCCCGAGAGTGTCCAGTCAGCAGTTGAGCACTGTAACCGCTGTGACATCAGGGCCTCTTTTTACATACTTATACCTTTCAAATTTATACCTCTCGAGTCTATGATTCACTTCTAAACTGAGAGTCAGATATTAAATTGTATAGTCATCATTTCAATGATAGAGGGTATAGAGAGGCGGTAGCATTTAAATATGTTAAAATAAGGATTCTGGAGTCAGACTGCATAGTCTTGAGTCCCCAAATGACTACTTCTTAACTCTGCAGCATGAGATGCTCTTATTTAACGAATCTCACCCTCAATTTTCTTATCTGTAAAAAAAGGGTCAAAATAATGGAAAGAAAAAACCCCCAATGTGTTCATCCAAGATGTGTAAAGCTCTGCCTAACAAGGAAGCATATGGTAACTATTCTCCTTTGATTCTTACCCACAGGCAACTGCATTTAACACATCGCAAATAGGTTCCTTTATTTTCTGTCATCACACCTGTGCAATCACTCTGCTTCTCCCTCATCTCCATAAATGACATTGCCATCTATGCAGGAGCTCAAGCCACAACATAGTCTCCGTGTGTATGGATACCCTTGCTGTCTCCTTCCCTACACTAATCCAGTGTCAAGCCAGTGCTTTCAGCTTCACATTGATTTGCTCCCTTCCACACCCTTCTCTAAGAAATATATCATCTTGAGACAACTCTACCAAAAGAGATCTTAACTCCTCACTTATCTACCAGACTTTTCCCATTCAATTGAACTCTCCACATTGCACTAATAGTAATTTCATTGGGCATAGTACAGCCCACAGATCCCGTTCACACAACTTAAAATATACAATGGCTCCCAGTGACTCTTAGTACAAAATCCAAATCTCTAATATGTCAGACATGAGCCTGCCAACTAGCCTAAACTTGTGCATGCTAATTTTGCTGTTCTTACTCATACTGTAGCCATTATCCTTGCAGGATGACTGTTTTCCAGTCCTGGCAGATGGAAAATAACCGAAGCATCTTCCCTGGTGTAAATACACCCAGTGACCTGGTGTCAGGAGCACCCTGTCAATGCTTCAGTCCGAGTGTTCTCTTCTGAGGATTGTGACCTGAGACATCTGTCACTGAAGTATGCCTATGAAGCCCGGTTGTGATTTCCAAACATTTTAATATGACTTTTGAATTCTCTATAATTCAGCAAACATTTTGCCATGAATACTTTGGCCTTAAGACGTTAAATTTGTTTTTCTGTGACCCCTTAACCCGAGCCATATGTTTCACATTTATTTTCACTTCAAGGGAAATGACATTGTCTGAAATAAGATAAAGCTTCTTGAATGATCACTTCATTTTTTCCAATATTGCATCTTTCCTTATCCCTTCTCCTTGCCCCCTCAGAAATATGTTATAAAGATGAAAAATTGATTTGTACTTACTTCCATGCAGGAGTTAGAACGGAAATGACTATATTAAATCTCTCATTGGCCCAATTGACACCACGTGTTTTGCAAATGTGCTACTCACAATCTTCTGTACATGCTGTACACACTCAGTGCCCCAAACCTGATGAATACATTGGGCCTGAGACTGCTTAGTGTCAGAACTTGCTTCTGAGCAGTGAGTTTGGTTTTAGTGTTGCTTTTACTAGACTTATACTTTCTTTTATTTTTTTCTCGGTATTTTCCTGTGGGCAAAGTGTTTTCTGAAACCATATATTCTACTGCCCATGAAGACTCACAGATATTATATAACATGTTTGTCACTAGAGAAAGGGACTGAGCGCAAAGATCAATGTCAAAGGTGATTGATGAGGTTTTCAGTCTTTCTTGCCTCCTCCTCTTTCTAACGATCCCTGATTGGGTGATGTTTCTTTAGTAGCCCCTGGGGGAAGAAGTCCATCTACCAACAGAACTGATGAACAAGTAAAAATCTCTCTGCAAATGTGTGAAGTCAGTATATAGAAAAGACATGTGGAAACAGTAATGGTATACTATATATAATTGGGTTAACATATGACTATAAATAAGCACTTCAATCAGATATTTAGCTGCCTTGACAGTGAGTTTTAGGTGCTAAACTATATTTTGCTCAGGTTCTTACATTGGACAAATATTATTTACTGGAGACTGCCCCTTACACCTTTTAGGTGGCTAGTACCTGTGAATTATTTTGTCATTGAGGCAACGTATAACATGAAAGAAAATTACATCTCATTAGAAATTTATCCCTGGTATAACCATAAAAATATATGTGATCCATAAACACATAATACCCCCTTAACTCTACCCTCTCTTTTAATGATAAACATTTATGTCAAAACCCAACTTGTTTTCATGAGATTAATAATGTTATGTCCCAAGATCCAATAAACTAATTAAATAAACTCTATATTAAACATGTATGTAGTCACATTATGTAATGATTGTTGGATAGCCATAGAAAACCTAACATGCATTTAAAAGTTGTCAATTGGCAAAATTCAAGAAGTCGTATGCTTCCATCTCTACTAAAGTTCCATATCCTTTAACAGAATTATTAATTTGATTGTTTAATTGAGAGACATGTTATCTATAAAAGAATAAGGCCAAGGTCATTACATCCAGTCAAGACAGAAACCATAGTGTCCTCCCCACCCCAGTCCACTGGTAGAACCTAGGAACCTAGATTTGCTTTGTCTTGAGAAAACAATTCCACACATGAACCCCTGCCCCAGTTCCTTGGTCGATCTAGAACATGGCAATGGCTTTATACAAAACACTGCATGTCTAGTCCTTTTCCTCCATTTTCAGTCAAATGATACCTTCTTAAACAAGGAAGAAAGAAGAGCTCCACAAAACTGCTTTCAAGAATAAAAAAGAGCTGGGGTGGTGAGGGGAAGACTCCCTGCACTGCGAATAACTCAAGGGAAGGCCTCAAGTCTGGAAAGTAGCATTTCTAAACACAATTTCCCACCCGCTCTGCCTGTGAAGACAAAGCAGAAAGGCCAACCCCAGAATCTGAGAAGGTTATAACCTCTCCCTGAAGTGACCTTGACTTCTGGACCAAGAGTTAGCCAATTTTTTTTCCCCTCAAAATTCAGTGGAGATGGGCCAAAAGCAATCCTTCTGCTTCCAGAATGGGAGATTCTACTGCCTAAGAGTGATTTTGTATTATTGAAGAGAATGCTTTCTCGGCTTTTCACTCCCATCCCCCTAATTTGTTATTCAAGATCCAGTATCTTGTTGCTATGTGGGTTTGAGGTAAGGTTCCCAGAGTCTTGATCACACCACGGAATTATATTACCACAAGAGAGATACGGATCATTCCAAGTCAGTGTGTCAGCTTCTATAATTCTGTTATCTTCCCGACTGTGGAAAGGTATGTTTGACCCAGGCAAATATAGTAAAGGAGAAAAAATAATAATAGGAATTTGCCAACTCTAAGGTCACTGAAGTGGAATAAGTAAAAGATCATTGTCCTATAATTTTCCCTAGAGTTAAAGATTTTTTTAAATAAGATTTTTTTTCATAGGAAAGCTTTGGTGGACTCTTTTCACAGGAAATATTTTTATAGTTATTATTTCATTTTGACCATATGAATTAAGATCTTGAATCGCATTCTCAAAAAAAAAATCACTTCTAGAGCTAGTGCAAACCACTTACATTTGTACTGCTTGGGGACCTCTTCTTTTAAAGTACACTTTATAAATACTCAAACATGCCCAATAGTGTACTATGCTAAATCTTTAACAAATGCATAAGAGTTCAAAGATCTGCTTCATTGCTCCATCATAATTTAGCTGACACAGAGAAAGAGTTGCTAATTGGGCATAGCATGCATCCTCTTTCTTTTGGATTCCTGTTTAGCTCCTCAGTTTAATAGAAAGGGCTTTGAACCAATGTAGTTATAAACCATGCTACCCCTTCCTTACGAACATAAAGATATAGAGGGTTTTTTGTTTGTTTCTTTAGGGAATGATTTGCTTTATCCTAGTTAAAATCATGATGACATAAACTATTAGGTAGGTATTTAATAATAATACCAAATCTGTGGAGTGAAAGGCACGCATATTCTTTCCTCTCTCAGAAAGCATTTCCTATCTCTATTAAAGCATTAACTATCATTAATCTTAGCTTTCTGATTGCATGCATTTTTCCACTGGTCCTGGGCTTTTAGAGACAGGAACACACATCCACACAATATATACATATATCTGTGTATTTTTCATCATTGTTTATAGTATTCAGTATATAGTGGGTGCCCAATTAACATTAAATTAATGCAAAGATGAAGTCAGAAAAACACAAACCACTGATTCTTAAATAAACAGTGCCAGTCATTCCATTTGAGGAAGGAGGGAGGCGGGGTCAGAGTGGGGGCACTTATTACATGTCAGTGACTTCCTAGTTTCACAAGTAGATATATCCAAACACTAGGTGAAAGGCTATGCTCAGTGCATGCCAGAAAGGAAGTAAAAAAACTTCTGGGAACCTGGTTCTATCAAGATTTCTAAGCTGACCTCCAGGGCAACATGACTGGCTATATTTAGATAAAATGCTGGCATGCACACTACTAGGGGTTGATCTAGCAATAGTTACTTAATATCGTGTGCTAATAATGGACTTGAAATTGTTGAGCCTCCTTGCCATATAATTTTAATGAGAATACAATTAGAAGGTCAAAGGCATTGTCTCCCAAAATTTATTATATATATAATATATATATATAAATATAAATGTTTGCTTTCACTTTCAAGAAGGAGGGACTTTCAAATAGCAGAGACAAAACAGGTAATGGTAGACCACACAACTGACTTTGGAATGGTGTCTCCATTTCTTATCCTAATATTCAAGAAGTTTTAATAGCTCCCCACATTTTATCATGTCTTATATTATCAAGTTCTCCTCGCTCTACCAAGAACTGCTCTCTTGAATCAAGTTATTTACTGTTTCCTAGACCCATATTTCTAAGTGTCAGGTTGCCCCTGCTTTAAAACATTGGCACTTAATATGCATATATTTCTACATAGCTGAATTCTTCTCCCTCTGGATAAAAATCTAAACTAGTAACCACATTGTCCCTGCTTGACTCAGTAGAAGTAATCTTGTTCTATATTGAATATACAAAATATTCCATATGTCCTTCTCTATTAGCATTGAAATAATCTGTGTTGTATTATGATGACCAGACAGTAAACTGTTTGAGGCTAGTAAGAACTACTCCAGAACCATCTCATGCCTTCCCAGTGGGATGCTATCTACATGTGCTCAATGTAAATAAATATGTGTATGATATTAGAAATATTTATGGAATAAATGAATAAATATACATTTAAGAGGTAGCATCATATGATAAATCATAGAGAATGTATTTATAACTCCAAATCCCAGAAGTCCAGATATGAATATGGAATTTGTGGCTATATATAAATAAGAGAAATAAATATTAATTTTTCAATACAATAAATGAACAGAGATTAGGAGAGAAATGTTCATTATGCATCTTGGAATTAATAAGAATGTCTAGAAAGGAATATGGAAGACAAAAGTCTTCAGCTGACCTTAGAAAAATACAAAAACTGCTTGATACATAGATACATACACACATATATTCACGTGTATGTGTGTGTAAACACACAACTCATCATATTTGGGGTTTATACAAACTTCTATAATAAATTTAATTAAATGGATATCTGGTTCCTGAAAGCTTTACTATACAAAGGTCTAGGTGTATTGGAAGAATAAAATATTTTAAATGATTTCTTTCTGAAATAGAATTTATTTCCTTTTTCCATTGTTCTACAAGTACTTGCTTCTTGACTCTATGAGAGATCTTCTAATTATAACTGATTCTGTAAACATTCATAGATTAATATATACTTTTTGTGATCGTTAGCATTTTCACTATAACATGCTCAATGTCTGTTCATCAAAAAATAGCCAAATGTTCCTAGAGAAAAATAAAGCATGAATATAAAATGGTTGTAGAATATTTTTATAGCTATACTTTCTGATAAATCACTGAGATGTATTAATTTTTTCAACGATAGGTAAGATTATAAGATCGTATACAAGAAAAGTCAACAATTTTAAATGATTTTAGAGCAACAGAAAACCCTGGTCACTTTGAATGCCATTATGTGAATTACAAAAGAAAGTCTAGATATGTTCTAAGGTTTACATATTTTCAAATAGTGAAGTAAAAATGAAGGTTATTAATACGTGTACTTTATTAATACAGAAATGTCTTATCAGGAAAACCATGTAAAAACTCATAATAAATGCTATTTTCATATTGCCCAACAAAATCAAGCTTTAAAAAAAAGCAACCTTAACACTGGTCATTTAAAAAGATCAAGATTAGTAACTTGGTTAAATCACTTTTTCTTAATTTTCCAGAAAATGGTCACCTGAACATTAACAGTGAGGTTCATTATAGGTTGCTCATATGTCCTCACAGATGGGGCCACCATCAAACTTTAAAAAAAATGAATAATCATCATTGAGGAATAAGACCTAACATTTTCTTCCTTGTTCCTTCGAGCTAATAAAATCCTTAATTTATGGTTAAAGATGCCAGTTCCTTCAAATTATGAAAACAGTAAAATTTTCCCACCGAATGGAATGAAAGGTGGAATAGGGAATCCGGGAGACAACAGGTGGGGTTTAGTTCTCACCCTTGATGCAGCGGCGTGGTGTCTGGGTTCCTATAACATTAATCGTTGCTGTGGTCAGTTGAGTGGAGTCAGACTCATTACCACCACTACTGCTCAGAGCAGACTGTTCCATTGGATATTCCAGGCTGTGGCCTTTACAAAGTAGATCACTGGTCTGAGGCATTTTTTGAGGGGATTTGAAGTAACAATCTTTAAATTAATAGTCAAGTTGCTGGATCATTTGCACTTCTCAGGAACTCCATGCCTACCACTGAACTCACCCTACATAGAATTAATTATCCGGTATTCATTTTTTTTAAAGTCTATCCAGTTTTTAAAAATTATTATTTGTAGTAAAGGGACACTTTCTTTAAGTATTGAATAAGCAGATGTATGTTGCTACAATAAAACAATAAGGTGACATTTTTCAGATGCCATTGAATTGTCTAGATTCAGTTTACTTTATGTTTCATTTAGAAAACTAGACTCTGGTGTTAGCAGAGTAGATTCAGAAGTGCTGTAGAGGTGAATTATAGTTTGAGAACAAAAATTGCCTTATGTCAGACAAAAAGAGTAAAGAGATGTTTGAGATATATACCTACTGTTTTCATTTTTATTATTTGAATCCTGAAGGCCCTGAGAATTTAAGCTGAACCCTCCTATACTGATATATGAGATGCTCAAACAACATACGCACACAGAAAACCCTGAGTGTCATGCATATCGAGACCAGAGCGTTATCAAAATGAATGAGTGTTACTGTCACCTTTCTCCATCCTTTCTTTCAGTCCCTCAGAACGAGAATTTCTCTACATTCAAGGGTCTTGAAGAAACCATCCCTAAAGTTGGGGAGGTCAAGTAAATTACCTTATTTGTGAGGGACTATCTTGGACCTGTCAGGAGAAAAATGAAACTTTTTACTCCCTTTAAGGTTTCCAGCTTCAGACACCCAAAGGAACAGTTCTTCTCTGCAGGGTCACAATGAGTCAGAATTGACTCGCTGGCAGCAAGATTTTCCCTCATTCTTCTTAATTTTGGGATATTGGGCTTACGGGAATCCATATTTTCAATATTAAATGGGGAATGTAATTTCCATAATTTCTGAAAGACATTCTATGAGAGCTGAAAACTCACTTTGTTTAAATTAAATTAGAAATGTTTATTGAGTGAAGAGGAATATTCCTTTCAAGTGTAATTCATCCATTGATTGCTATATCGGTGGTGATGGAAGTAGAAAGGTAAACATTTCTACCTATAGGATAATATTGTTGTCAGAATTAAGAGACATGCAGGCAAAATATCTTGGATCAGAAATCACAAGGCAGGAGAGAGAACTGGAGAGTCAGATCGCACTGAAGAGACTGTCCTTTTGTACTATGCTACGTACCATTGTCCACTCATTTGGATGGAGACTTGTCTTTCTATCTAATTTCATCATCCCATTTTGCATAAATCCATAATGCATAGGACTATTTAATCATAGAACTACCTAAGAATTTGTGACTATTAATTAAATATCTATCAGATGTCAAGTTGCATGAACAATATTTAAAGGAATGGAGTATTGTTTACGCCTCCAAAATCACAGAAGAACAGCATAATTGCTATCTTTAGAGCTTCAGTAGGGACCAAGGAGTAGCAAAAGAGATGTTTGTGGGCATATGGTACAGTGTGTGTATATATATATATATATATATATATATATATATATATATATATGTGTGTGTGTGTGTGTGTGTGTGTGTGTGTATGTGTATGTATATGTATATGTATATGTATATGTATATGTATATGTATATGTATATGTATATATACATATTCAGGTGAAATAAATAACTTTAGATTTCTGCTGACTGAAACAAAATTTTAAAATCTATTTAAAGCAAAACATCCCTTTTTCTGGAAAAAAATTGATTATTTTATAACAGAATTTCTTCAGAAATACAAGTGGTTGTGGGCTATTTGTGTATTTACAAATATCAGTAAACTAAAATCTCTTAACACTTGAATCATTAGACTTTATGAATGAAAAATGAAATGATTAATGAGTGAATTATCTAACTCTGACATTACAAATGCTCTATTTGAATTATGTGGTAAAGACTAAAATTGCTGGTCTGTAAGCCAAAACTATGTATGTAGGTTAAACATTTTCAGACTATGAACTCTTTCTCTTTTCGTAGATGCCACACATTTACATGTAGATTAGGAAGTCTTCAAAATGCTTATTTAAAAATTCCAGAATCATTTAGTTTCATTTTCCCCTGAACTTTTTGAAGTCCCCTCATATAAGAAAGTGTACATGTGTGGTTATATACACGAGATGAGGAACTGAATGAAAAAATAACATTAAAAAGCTCTAATCAAACACAATAAAACAATCCACGAGATTCACTTATGAAGCTTGTGATAGAGAGGTAGGGGAAGGTGGGGGAGAAATGTAAGTGACTTCACTTGATCTTGACCTTGAGTGTAATTGCTTCCCAGGATATGTGAACGTGTGAGTGCAATTTATTTTTTAGATTGAGCTACAGGGGAACGGAATGAGTTATGAACTAACTTGAAGAAATATATGGTGTACAGATAGAGTTGGGAAAATATGAGAACATCAATTGACAAGGGAAATGCCAAGGTTGATGGGGATTGATTAGAATGAAGCTTGTCACCGAATCTGAACCACTAATCAAGGACACAGTCCCCATCGACTAGCTTTGCTTCCCTGTCTAATTTCTCTAAGAGGAAGAACTTTCAGCCACGCCAATTTTCATAGAACCATTTTTTTTTGCTTCCCGACACAAAATTTGAAAGGGAACACCCTTAAATATGGGTCACCTGGATTCTGTCGAAGATTGGCTTCTAGCTAATTTGAGTAGGATTTGGAGAAATGTACTGTTTTCGTGTCATTAATAGCTCAAGACACTGAGAATCCCTGCTAGCTAAAAGAGCTAATCATTTCAAATAAGGCTCCTAAGCAAATTACAGCGCATACAATGTTATTTTCCTCAGTGAATAATGCTATTATAGTGGGTACCCCCAAACCAAATCAAACTTACTGCCACTAATTCTGGTTCACAGCAACCCGACAGGACAAAGCAGAATGGCTTCCTAGGGCTACTGAGGCTGCACTCGCTGCAGAAGCGAGCTGCCTTGTCTCTCCTTTGTGGAGCTACTGGTAGGGTCTGTCAACCTTTTTGGATGGCAGCCCTCTGCTTAACCCACTGCACCACCAGGGATCATTTAGAAGAAATCACAGGAATATATATTGACCACAATGTTCCCTTTATGTTATCACAATTTCAAAAATCACATTTGATATTGTTTTTTACCTAGCAATAAAAACACTTCTATACACGATGCTTATTGCAGCATTTTAAGAAGAAAACAAAATCATATTGCCTCTTAAGATAGTGAAGATATATAAGTAATAATAGGAGCCCTGGTGGCATAGCAGTTACTTGTTGGGCTGTTAACTTAGCAGTTCAAAACCACCAGCTGCTCCACAGGAGACAGATGAGGCTTTCTAATCCTGTAAAGATTTACAGTCTTGGAAACTCACAGGGGCAGTTCTACTTTGTCACAATGAGTTAGAACTGACTCAGTGGCAGTGAATGATAGTGATATGAAATTTAATTATGTAGATAATACATCAATATTCATTCGTGTGCCTATATGTATATATGTTTGCATAACAGAGATTAGGAAGAATAAATGCCAATCATTAACAATAAAAATAAAGGAATAAAATGACTGGAAAAAGAGAATAGAAATTTTTAAATACATCTATTTTATTGACATTGTATAGCATTTCAGTTTTCAGAAATAGGTATTTAATAATTTTATTGCCAAGAACATAAAAGCTCAAACATACACACATATTTCAAATGCAATAGTTTAAATGCTATTCGCAGAATTAGCAAATTGACCCTTTGTACTTGGGTACCTGGCACCATATAAATGGGTACTAAAAATAATCATCTCTAAAAATAATCATCTCTAAGCAGGCTAAGGTCATCTCTAGGCTCAATCTTGTATCCTAAGGGAGCAAAGATTGAATTTCTATATATAACAAAAATGTTAAATCACATCACTTTGTAGATAATGATAAATCTCACCAGGCATAGCCAACCAAATCCAGACTTAATCCATTCTCAGAATTTCATCTACATTTGCGTGAGTTTTAAATTAAATAATGGACTGACTGTGTGAATGCAATCCATGCATTTCTTTTATACTTTTGAAATAGCAATACAGCCTAGTGAAAACCTGATGGGAGAACAGGGGAGGGGGGGTGAGTGGGGTAGCGGGGGACGACAGCAAGGGAATGGGTGTTGTGTGAGATAGGAACTTAATGAGATAAGGGAATATGTATTTTTGTGAGGGGGAAAACTTCATAACATTTTTCATATGAAACATACACAAGAATAATGGAATAGATTGTATCTTATGAAATGTGGCCCGCAGTAAGCTACTGTTGCATGTCTTCCTTCCAGAGAAAAGGAATGAATTGGAGACATTCACTTACAATGAAAATTGTCTGTATTTTTCTCAATTGAGAGAGTTCATTGAGACTTCATAGAATGGTTTTATTACATATTACATGGGAGGGAAAAAACACATTATTCTTTTTTGTTCCAATACCAACCTTTTATCAGGCACAACAATGCAGTTCCACAGCAGCTGTACTGAGAAAGAAGCTGCTGCAGATGGAAGTAGTCCGGGTGGCGTTTCTTTTTGGCACATCCTTCCACAGCCGGTTCAGCAGCTGGAGAAAGGAGCCAAGGACTATCTTTACAAACCCAACTGAAGCACTGCCTTCGTCACCTACCTACCATAGTGCAGCGTCTCCTGAGTTTGTATGTCCCCTGCCCAGCCCCAACTATTCATTAGATGCAGGGAGAGGACAGTGAATATTATGTTATCTAGTGGTCATGCACCAGAGATTTGAAGAAAAACAGTCAGCAGATGCGCAAAGATTTAGCAAGATATCATACACGAGCTATTTTTTCTGTTGAAACAAGAATTCCAGACTCTGAACACTTTATTGCAACCTGTCATCTCACCCACATTTTCAAGGAAGGCTCAAGTCTTCTAAGTTCTCCTTCATAAATGATTCTCATATTTCTTCCCTTGAGCTGTTCTTCAAAACCTCTGAGGATGGTCGAAAGAAATTGTTTATTCATAAAAACTGTCTGCACAACCTTTTCTCGTGACACCTCTTCAGCAATCCTATCAGCAGATTTTTTGGTAAATCATACCTTAAACTGATTCTTAAACAGACTTTGCACTGAGTCCTCTATGACACAGTTGACACAGATTTTTGTTTTTCTACTTCTGTTTGTTCCCAAGATTAGTATGAAATGTTTTCCTTTCCATTACTTTCTCTTAAAAAATATTTTTGTGGTTTTGAGATTTCCTCTAGGTCAGAGATTCTTAGGACCATTTAAAAGCATGCAAACATTATAAGTAATTTTATCATTTATTTCTGATAACCAAAATAAATAATTGTTTACTGCCAAGGTCTTAGATGATTTTTCTAATTCATTTTGCTTTACTTTCTTGGGTGTAAGAAAGCTTAAGACTCAATGGCATGGTAAGTTTTGTTGTAGCTGATGATCTTACTGGTCCTGTTTAAAGATTTTGTGCATGATTTCTGCATTGTGAGTCCTCAAATATTTGCTGTCCTTCCATGTTTTATTTATTTGCATTTGCCAATATACGTACTATTCTAGCCTTGCCTGTATTTATTTATTTATGTCGGAGATTAGACTTCAGGAGAAGAAAACTGGATTACTCTTCATCCTTCATAGCACGCTGAAAATTACTTATTTTTTTTTAATTAGGAAAGCAACACGTACCTTGCAAGCCTACAAAGATAATACATTCTCAGACGTTGGCAATCATGCACGATGGCAATAATGTTTAAACCCGATTGAGCACAGTTTAACGATGGCACACACGGAGTGGCTGTCAGGTGTAATCTATGTTATTATAACAGGTTTTAACCGTACTTTGAGCCTATCAGACCACCCTACTACCTCTCATCATTCAAGATTACAAAGCAAACCAAACTCCCTGCCTTCAAGTGGATGCCAACTCCTTTTACAATGAGCTTCCTATGCAGTAGTAGTTTAAAGAAGCAGAACATCTCGTCTTTCTCCTGCAGAGAGGCCGGTGGTTTCAAACTTCAGACCTGGAGGATTACAGTTCAAAGCATCACCATTCTGCCACCAGGGCTTCTTGTTCAAGAGGACATGATGCTAGTTCTGTCAAATCTGCAAGTGCTGTCATGTTCTCCATCATCATAATGGCTATTGTGGTTGTTCTGAGTAATAGCTTTTAGGAGGGAAAAAACCCAACTAATATATTTGAGATTTTTATGATTACTATAGCAGCCCTGATGGCAATGGGCTGCTGACTGCAAGGTTAGCAGTTCAAAAGCAGACAGCAGCTCTGCGGGAAGATGAGACTTCATACACCCGTAAAGAGTTACAGTCTCAGAAACTCATAGGGCCAGTTCTAGTCTGTCCTATAGGGCCGCTCTGAATGAGAATGGACTTAGTGGCAGTGGGTTTGGAGGTTCTTGTTGTTGTTTTAATGAAAAACATTGCATGAATCTGGTTTGTACAATTTGCCTAATCAAAGATCGAATACCATTTAATGGGAAGTTCAAAGTGGTAAAGAAAGGAGAACTTGCTATGAGACAGTTCTTGAAGTCGAATAACCAGGCACCCTGATGGTATGGTGCTGAAACGGTAATCTTTATGGTTGGCAATTTGCGACTGCCAGTAGGTATGCTGGAGAAAGACTGGCCTTTCTTGTTTCAGGGGCAGTTACAGTCTCAGGAACCCACAAGGGGTCACTAGGAGTCAGCATTGATTCCATGACAGTGAGATTGGTTTGCTTTGTTTTTTGGCTTGAAGTCAAATAAGGTGGTGTGTGGCCTACCCATTGGATTGCCAGCCATGAGGTCTGCAATTCTAAACCAGCAGCCGATCCTAGGGAGAAATATGAGGCTTTCTACTCTTGTAAAGATTTACAGCCCCTAAAACCCACAAGGCTGTTATCCCCTACTGTACAGGGTTGCTATGAGTCAATATCCACTCAATGTCAGTAAGTTGTTTTGAAGTCAAATGGCCTTTTGTCAGAATGATTTGATTTCTTTTTCCGCTTCTTCTGAAGTATTTATTCAAATGTAGGGGAAAGAATAGACCCTCCTTGTTGGGATAAAATCAAATCAAGGCCCATTATATTATTTAGTACAAATTTCATTTAAAATTTTAAGGACTTCTTGCAGGATTTTATGGTATTTGCAATTTCTGGATCACCACAGAGTGGAAGTAAATTGTGAAGACATTTTTCAAGTTCAGGAACACCCAGAAAAGGTAGAGGGCTTCAAACAATGTAGATTCTTCTCTGACTCTAAATTATAGGGTTTTATTATGCCCTGTAAAATATGTTCTTTTTTTTGTAAGTGAAGAAGTATATATCTTGGGTGTAATGCCTGGTTTCATTAGGGGACTAGATATCTAAAGGGTCTCACTCCTAAGCTGCTAGAAATTGAAGTTCGATTCCAAAGAGGTTGTAACACCAGAGATATCATTGATGGCATCTGAAGAATATTCTCTGAAAGAAGACAATATCAGAAAGATGTCTATTATTTAGTAGACTTTGTAAGGGATTTGCCTGTTTGAATCATAACAAATTATGGACCATATTGCTAACTATGGGACTTCCAGAATATGTCCTTGTGCTCATGCACATGCATCAAGAGGTGAGCGGCAGTCGACCAAACAAACTAGGGAATGGTGCGTGGTTTAAAATTAGGAAATGCATGCTTGTTTATTCTCATGAAAAGTTATGCCGGAAAAATCATATGACAAACCAGACTGTATTAAAAAGAACAGGGAATTGGGATTGGAGGAAAGATGATTAATAGTGTTAGATATGCAGCTGATACAAGCTTACTTGCTAAAATCAAGGAAGACTTTAAGCACTTGCTAATGAAGATCAAGGACAACAGCTCTCAGTATGGATTGCACCTCAGTATATAGAAAGCCCCAATCCCCACAACTGCACCATTAGATGACATGATAAATAGGCGGGCAAAAGACAGACTTTGGCAAGAATTCTATATTGCTTGGATCCACATTCAGTGCTCATGGAATCAGCAGTCAAATCAAAGGATATATTCTAATAGGTGTCTACTGCATAAAACCTCTTTAAAATGTTGAAGATTAAGGATGTCATTTGGAAGACTGAGGTGCATCTGATTCAAACCATAGTACTTTCACTCACCTCCTATTCATTTGAAATGTGGACCATGAGTAAGGAAGAATGCAGAAGAATGGATGCATTTGAATTCTAGTGTTTGGAAGAATACTGGAAGACTGACATGAGAACAAACAAATCTACCTTGTAAGAAGAAACACCAGAGTGTTCCTTCGAAGTAAGGGTGGGAAGACTGTTTCTTGTCCTTTGGACATATTTTCAAGAGAGATCAGCCCTGGAAAAAGACATCTCATGCTTGGTAATAAAGAAAGTACATGAAAAAGAGAAAAATCATCAAGGAAATGGATAGATCCAGTGGCTGAAACAATGGAGTCAAACATAACAATGACAGCAAGAAGGACTCAACTCTACTGCAGTGTGTAAGAAGCTAATGGATCTTAAGTTGTGAGGTCAGAAGTAATCATTTGATGAGAAATCCAACAGACAGTTTACTGGCTCTAGTTAATGATTGCCTAACAACAGTATTTTCATGTGGGAGGGGAGAACCGGGAGGGAGGGGGAGAATGAGGAGCTGATCTCAAGGGCTCAAGTAGAAAGCAAATATTTTGAGAATGATGATGGCAATGAATGTACAAATGTGCTTGACACAATGGATGTATGTATGAATTGTGGTAAGAATTGTACGAGCCCCCAATAAAGTGACTTTAAAAGTATTTTCACAAAATACATTAAGGAGAAAAGCTGATTTAAGTAAAACAATAGTTAATGTAAGCTTTATAATGCATAAATACTGGATAAATGTAATATGGCAAAGTAATAAAGCAGCAAGCTGCAATTAATTTAACACAAACTCCTTTATTTACTAGTATAGGATTGATGGAATACAGAATATCTAGGATAATTACTAAGAGAAAAATAACCAAGACACGAAGAATGAATAAGGATAGATGTGACTAAAGTTCAAAATGAGACATGTAAACTCATAATAACATGTGCAATATTGAGGGGACAATTTTGATATAGGAATAATGAAACCTAAATGTAAAATTACAGTGATACTTTACAATGCCATCTTGCAGGTAAATAAAAATGAAAATAATCATCTAATATTATATGATATAATTTCTATCTGATAAAATAATACAATTTAAAACCCTGAGATTATTTAACAAAGAATAACCATTCCATATAAAATACTTTGCTCTGGGAGAAAACTTTTTTGGTAAAGAAAAAGTAATACAAAAAGAAAATCAAAGATTATAAAATATTGTATAAGGGGTCTTGTTTTATGATCTTAGGCAACACTGTGCACTTCTGTTGCAATCATTTACTTCCTTCCATTAGAGGAGGTGAATCGGAGTCCCTTAATCAAATGGACAATCTAAACAGGAACCACGGTGGTTTTCAATTGGGAGAGGTCTAGCCAGGTCTCAACTTTCTAGAAGTTAGCTGCATCAGGGTTAATAAAGAGAATTATAGACAGTTCTTTCTAATGAACCAGGAAATCTTTTAGCTAATATCTTAGTTAGTAGATATTGTCCTCTGGAACAACATCAGGCCAATTTGGAGAACTTGATTTTCAGTCCTCAAAGGCTCTTTTCACCTAGGCCTGTGTGTTTAATTTGGGTCTATAGATAAGCTTCTGTCTCTGGACCAGTCAGCTCTAACATCGGATTTCTGGAAATCGTATTCCAGTTTCATGCTATTACCATTCAAAACATCACAGTGTTTTCCATAACTGCAGTATGGTTTATTTTTGTGTAAAGACACAGTTTGGTCAATCAGAGGGCTTCTGGGGTCCCACTTGATTCTAGCCCCAAGAAGAGTTACTTCTTAGAAGAGTTACTTCAAGAAGAGTTACTTCTTAGAAGAGCGCTGCTTGATACTCGCCTTCAGGAAGACATCACTGAAGATAAGGGTGCTGCAGCAAAGTGTGACGAAGAGAGCAGACGGTGGCTGTCTGTCAAGGGGAGTAGTGTCTGGGGTCATAAAAATTTGTATTCAATCAAGCATCCATCTGAGTGAGGTGTCCACTAAGTGCACATTGAAGAAGCACACCAACCTGTGTGATTCAAAGATGGTACTACCAAAATAAAAAAATAAAAAAAGAACGGAATGGTATCAGAGCTCAACTTGTGAACACCCGCTGTATAAAAGGCTATGGAGGACATTGGGAGCCCCAAATCCATCTTCAGAGTATATAGTTAGATTAAACCTCTGGCCACAGGTGAAGGATTGGAACAGCTTTACTTTTTTAAAGACACTATTGCAAATTTTATTATGATAGATCAAATCAAAGTATAACATAATACTTGGCCAATTGACTTCCCTCTTGACCCAGCATTAATAGGCCTAAACATTTCTCACTTGTTCCACAACAGAAATTTCTTCTCTGGTTTTGTAAATATTGTTGGTGGTCTTTTCTTTATTACTCCTTATATTTACATTATTATTATTTTCTTCTTTCTGTGAAGTTTCTTTATTGGTTAGATTTGGTTTTCCAGTTTATGAAGCACAGAGGGTTCGATGCATAGAGATATAAACTGATGTAATGTTGTATAGGGGAGAAGGGGCGAGGGCGAAGGGAATTGTGTTGCAAACAATAAACGCAAGAGCAGGGAGAGAGAGAGCACTAGACGGGATTGTGATAGTGGATTGTATACAACTCTCTTTAAAGTGACTTAACAATGGATGTGGGACGCCAACCAGAGCCAATATGACCCCACCCTAGAAGTGTGTGCCACAGAGAACAATAGAAGACCTTCAGGTGGGGGGAAAGGAGCCAACTTACCAGTCCTACACAGAAGCAAACCAAGAAGGAAAAAGAGAAAGGGACATTTGGCCTAGACTCCATATGGGCACACTAAACCTAGAGGATGAGGTCCCTGCACGGAGCTGCCAAGGCACAGAGAGGACTGTGGGTCCACCATCAACTCAAGACATGTTGTCCCCTACCTGGGGAGTACTGTGACAGAGGACAATAATGGGGACACACTGTGGGGAGAGAGCGTGGTCTGAATCCTCTGCAGTGGGACAAACCAACAAGGGAGCATAACAGATCAGCAATTGGAGCAAAGTCAAGCCACAAATCCCTAAAGAGTCCTCCAAATAGACTCCAGGCTAGTAGGGGTAGCTCCTGGAACTCCCCCAGGACCAGCGGGGAGAGATTCATAAAGGTCAGTGAACAGATCTATAACTATGTATGATTTATTTCTCTTATTTTTTTAACCTTTTGTTTTCTTATTATTTAGACCAGGGCATTACTGTTTTGCCTACTTATATAAGGCAGACATGGAGAGTAAGCTGGGGGAGAAAGCAACAGAATCAACAGCCCCAGAGGGTGCTGTGGGAGAAGGTGGCAGGGGCAAGGCCATAGAAAGGGGAACAACTAGGGAATTAAAACCAACATCTAAGAGGTGGTAGAGATCCTGTAGGTATTAGAGCAACACCAAACTAGCTGATGAAGTACTAAGAGGTGGAAGAAGGGGGAACATGATGATGCGGCAGGAGACCAAAGAAACAGTAAAAGCTCTAGGAAGCAAAGCTGTAGGTCAGTGGTTCTCAACCTTCCTAATGCCGTGACGCTTTAATACAGTTCCTCATGTTGTGGTGGCAACCCCCAACTATAAAATTATTTTTGTGGCTACTTCATAACTATAATTTTGACACTGGTATGAATTGGGTGACCCCTGTGAAAGGGTCGTCCGACCCCCAAAGGGGATGTGATCCACAGGTTGAGAACCGCTGCTACAGACAGAGGTATTAAAAAAGGTGTGGTCAAAGCACAGAGAGGATCGCAGGGCCAGCCCCACCATGAGACAGGACTGCGTGTCCCTCACTGACATAGCACTAAGGGGGACAACACTGAGGACATGGTGTGGGAGATGTGTCCCATCCGACCCCTCAGCACTGGGCGAACACTGAGAGTGTACAGCAGACCAGCAAAGGGAGCAAAGCAACAAAGTCCTGGAGGAATGCCAAAAGTGTACTTGGGGACTAGGGCGTGGCACCCCAGCAGATCGACTGGAAGACACTCATAAAGGTCAACGGACAGACCTGGAACTGTTTGAGGGCTTCTCAGTTTTTACTGTTAGTTAGTTGTTCTTTGGTCTTTATTTATTTATTTATTTATTTGTTTGTTTGTTTGTTGTATTACCTGTTGTTGATTTAATTTTTGGCTTCTTTTTTTGGTATGTTTTGCTCTGCTTTTCTTTTTGTGCATATTATGGTCCATGAATATCTATCTGGTCAAGATAGGAAGGGTGAACAATCCGGAGGAGAGGACAATGGGATTGATGGTTTGGGGGGACATGGTAGAGGGAGAGATGGGGGGAATGAAGGGGGCTCCAACAAACCCAGGGACAAGGGAAGAATAAGTGATCTGAAATTGATGGCAAGGAGGGAATAGGATGTGGGGGTGGGGTGCGGGGCAATCCATGAAGGGCAATGTAGTCAAGAGGAGTTACCAAAACCAGAATGAAGGCCGAACATGATAGTGGGATGGGAAGCAAATAAAAGGAAATAGAGGAAAGAGCTGGGAGGTATAGCACAGTTATAGAGGTCTAAATACAGGCATGTATATATGTAAATACATTTATATACAATGACAGGGAAAAAGAGCTACATACATATATTTATTTATAAAGTATTACAGTAGCATATGGATATCAGGCCTGCACTCAAGTACTCCCTCAATGCAAGAAAATTTGTTCTATGAACACGGCACTCTGTGATGTTCACCTTCCCTAACAGTATCACTAAAAATAAAATGGGTGCATAGCAAATGTGGGGAAAAAAGCTGATGATGCCTCGCTATTAAAAGATATAGTGTCTGGAATCTTAAAGGGTTGAAGATAAACAAGTGGCCATCTAACTGAGAAGCAACAAAGCCCACATGGAAGGAGCACACCAGCCTGTGTGATCATGAAGTATTGGTGGGATCAGGTATCAGGCATCAAAGACCCAGAATGAAACAAACAAAATGCATATAAATAGGAATGAGAGGAAGAGCAGAGTGGAGACCCAAAGCCTATTAGTAGTCATTTGGACACCCCCTGTCAGATGGCCACGAGGAAGTGAAGCATCAGTCAGGGTGCAGTATAGCACCGATGAAACACACAACCTTCCTTTGGTTCTTTAATGCACGCCCCTCCCCGATCCACTATCATGACCCCAATTCTGTCTTACAAATCTGCTAGACCAGAACAAACATACTAGTACAGATAAGAACTTGTGACAAAGGGAATCCAGAACAGATAAACCCTTTAGGACCAATAAGGGGAACAATCAGACTAGGAGGGTAAGGGGTGGGGTTGGGGAGCAGTAAGGGGGAAGCGATCAGAATGATCAACCTATGGCCCCATGGCAAGGGGACAAACAGCATAACTGTGGGTGAAAGGAGACAGCTGCTTGTGTAGGACATGGGGGAGGAAGAGAATTAAATTATCAAGAGGGAATGGGGGAGGGAGGGTGGAGAAGGAAGGGGGAAAAATGAGGAGCTGATGCCAGGGACTCAAGTACAAGAAAATTTTTTGAAAAAGATGATGACAACATAGGTACAGATGTGTTTGACAAAATGTATGTATATATATTTTATTACATATGAATTGTGATAAGAGCTGTAAGAGCCCCAATAAAATTATTTTTAAAAGAGGTGTGTATTTACTATGCTCTTTGGGGCTTCAGATACAACTTCAAAGAATAAACCCAAAATACATGGGCTGAAACTTCACGTTTTCTTGAGACAAGACTAGAATCCAATGAAATGATTTTCACTAGATGGGAGCCATGTCAAACAATGACTTCTTCGAAGTTTTCAGAGTGAACTGAAAATGAAGGTATATGAGAAAGAAACCATTTTAACACAAGTGTGTGGTGGCTCAATTTTGAGAGAGATAACCTGAGGTGACCCCTGGAAGATAGGCCAGTAGAGAGCCCTTCAGTGGCCCCACAAGCTGATCACACAGTAGAAACCCACAGTTTCCACGAGCTGGGACCACCAGAGGAAACACATCTTTACAATCTCAGTTTTGACATCATTGAAATGTCAAAGACTAGTGAATGACCACTCTCATAAATAAAATTGAAAAGGAGATGTATTTGAAGTTCAGAAGCAGTCTGGGTTAGGGGCAATGTCTCATCTCAGAGAGTCAAGTAAGTTGTCCCATTATGGGGAAGGCAAGACTTTTGAATGATGAGAACAAATATTTTTGACAATGGTATTATTAGCATATTGGCACTTTTCATACAATTTAATAGTTCAGCTACATCAAGAAGAGTTGAACAATCATCATTATGACCAATTTTAGAATATTTTCTTCATTTTTTATTGTTATTTTCCCCTCATTTTCCCCCAACCTTCTCTGCCAGAACCCTAAGGAACAATTAATCCAGTTACTATCTCTATAGAGTACCTATTCTGATTTAACATACAGAAAAACATTTAAAAAAATACAAAAACTTACAACAATAAAAAGTAAAGCATATCAAAACCTCAACTGAAAAGAAATCACAGAATGTTAAAAATTGGAACATAATTAAAGGATCATTAGGGAGATCATTTGATAGAGTACGAAATTTTAACCTAATTGTGTCTGCAGCAATCTACTTTCTAATGCTTTCTGAGTGTCAGCAGGGCTATTCACACCTATCTAGTCTGTGGTCAGAGGGGATTCACCAGAGGCTTAATCCATGTGCATTTCTCTCTTCACTTTTTTTTAAATTTAGAAGCAATCCAATTAGGGGCAATGTCTGAGTGCATTAGGCTTGGTTGACTAGAAGCATCTCCAGGGCTCTCAGTTTGGCTCAATGTGCCTTGAGAACAGGAAGATAAAGCTGAGAGAGAGAGAGAGAGAGAGAGAGAGAGAGAGAGAGAGAGAGAGAGAGAGAGAGAGAGAGAGAGAGAGAGAGAATCAGCTGCTTCCCTGGAACCATATATCTTTGTCACCCTCTAATCAAGCTGTGATCTGACTGACAGGCTAAATTCTACCCATGTAATCCTATGGGAGTCATGTTGACACCAAAGAAACCTAACTATCACAGTGAGCCCCAAGCAGGGGCATGTCATAAGAACTAATTTTTATTAGAGTAGAGCTATAATTAAGAGGAAGCCCCCAATCCATTCATGCATCTATGGTTTATATATGTCTCTGCTTCACCAGGGGGACATCATTGTCATTTTGTGTTAGAGAACATGAGCATTTATCCCCCTTGGGAATCACTTTCATGGCCACCAAGTCAATATCTGACTCATAACAACCATACAGAGCAGAGTAGAACTGTCCATGTGAGCCTCCATGCCTGTAAATCTTCACAGTCGTTAAAAGCCTCATCTTTTCCCCACAGATTTGGCTGGTGGTTTCAAACTGTTGACCTTGAGGTTAGCAGCCCAATGCGTAAATCTGCACATTAATAGTATCATTAGTTTAGCCAATGGTATAGAATTTAAAACACTTTTGAGAAAATATAATTAAAGGAACATGGGCCAACTATAAACTGCCCATGAATTGTGTTTTGACTTGTGCGGATTAAAGTCTTCATTGACTAGACACTACACGAACAAGGAGGGTTTGTGATAGAGCAAATCATCTAATAATTTTCATTCACAACAGCAGAAACAGGCCCACCGGATTAATAGATATCATAATGAAGGAAGGAGGGCATTGCAGTAGTAAGTATATGATAGTTGTAGCCACTTTCAGTGGGTGCCCTCAAGGCAAGGAAGCAGAACCAAAGTCTACTAGTTCTATGCCCTTGGGCTGAACAAGGATTTACTGAAATGAAACATTGCAAATCTAAATTGCCTGTGAGGTCTAAAGGGACCTTATATGTATATAACAACAATGGTGTGTGCTGACATAGGGGTTAATGTTTGGCATGCTACTGGATTAGTTTCAGTTTGAATTCTTTTGAAATGTAAAGGTAAGCCATCTAAATAAGAAGTAGTGAATCAGAGTTTAAGATTTTTTTTTAAGAGCAGGTAAAGATAACGATTGAATTATTTGGTGGCTATCATATAATACATATTTGATAACCATTTTAACAAGGAAATCCAGGGAGAATTTGACTAGTACTTCTTTTAGCATAATCACAAATCCACAGCAAACAAACTCACACACAAAAGAAAACAGAACAATAACAAAAATGCATCATTTAAGTTAGTTGGTTGTCAGCTCTAGAGTTAACATTTGAAGATCCTAAAATAGCAAAGAAAATTAACAGCATTCAGCCTTAGAACAACTATTTAATTTTACCCCAAATCTTCAGTTTTAAGATGCCAGCTTTATTCTAAGTTTTTATAGCACAATGAAATTATTCTAGGTTTTTATGACACAAAATGAAAATATCTTCACCTTTCTCTCATGCCATCTCAGAGACTAATTTCAATTTCATCCCATGCCATTCCATATCTGACCACCTGTGAATGCCAACTCTCCATATACTTTATCTCTACTTTATACTGCAAACTGCTTAATGCCAATAATTTTATCTTTGGATAAATTTTATACTGAGTTGATCAAAGAGCTAGAGGTAATTAGTGGCTTTATACCATCTTTATCATTGTCATTTTTCATACAGGTATATATCAACTTGACAATTCAAATATATTGAATAGGTAAATGGAGAACATTTATTCATTTTATAAAAGAAGTATGCCCCGTTCTTATTAAATCGTTCAGCCTTTAACATTTATCAAGGTAAGAGGACTTTCAGAAACATATAAAATTTGAAAAATACAAAATGTAATCTAAATCAGGTTGGCAATGTCTGCATTCTGAGTATCTTTTATAACTTTAATCTTCCTGTCTATATTCAACCTGAATGTGTCTAATATACTTCTGGAACATTCTTCCACCCCTTTCAGGAGATTAAGAACCTTCTCTTATAAACATTCGAATTCTGGGTTTACTATCTAGTTTCATACACCAATTCCTCTTGCTTCCATCCTCTGTTGTATGTAATAGAAATTAAATTAAATGCATCATTTAATATTCTAACCTTACAGGTGCAAATTATAAATTGAAAGATAATTCATAAGACTCCCACCCAGGCAAACAATGTATTCTACTTTCAGCATAATCACTTTCATTGTACTTGATCTTCATCTCCAAGTTTTCTTGAGACTCCCTTTTTGTTCCGCTGTCATAGAGAAGCTAAAATTTTGTTTGGCTCCAGATAGCTCACCACAGTTTATTAAGTTCTCAGCAGGCACCTCACAGTAATATGAGCAGATTTTAGATAACTTGGATGGCAAGCTACACCTATATGTGATATATAACCAAGAAAACACCTTCAATTAAAATGTGATACATCCTTATTTCAAAGATGTTACCATGTGAAAGCATATGGTGCAGACAAGCAGTGAAATATGGGAATAAGTATCCTCTGGCTTGCAATGCTCTTTTTGTGTTTGTAGGAGTCCAAATCTTTAATCAATGTGATGCCTGCCACATTATAGACCTTTCCTAATTTCCCTCATCCCACCGGCTTCTGTGATTCAGAATAAATCTGGCTGGCTCCAGTAGGGTTCATCCTGAGAATCTATGCCCCGAAGGGTTACAAGGTTCACTAATTTCCCATATTGTTGGCTTTTTCAAATAACTCTACCTTAGACTCTGTAGTCGTTACATAATCTGCTGTCAATTTGAGAATATTAAGAGTGAAGGGTTGGAGTTCAGCCTGTCAATCAGATTGCTGCTTGATGGCCTCATCTGGAAGTGTCAAGGAGATAAATAGCTTGCTGCAGGTGGGACAGACTTACTTCCTGAGATATTACTGATGAGATGCCTGATAGATCTATGCTGATGCAACCAGAGTCCTGGAGCAGAAGAAGCCAAATGGAGATCCACACCAGCGCTGAGATGTTTCTACCACCACTGGATCCCCAAGACTTTCCATCTACTGGCCTGTGATCTTCTTGCATTTGGTGTCATTGCATGTGTTTTGTGAGTCTGAAGAGGAATTTATCGATGGGTACTGGGCATATAGACTAATATTGAACTCATGGACTTGATCTGAACTGGGCTGGGATGATTTATCAATATTCAATTGCTCTTGGATAGAATGGATAGAAAGCTCTTTCCTATACACATATGAGTGTCTATGAATTTGTTTCTCTGGTGTACCCGGACTAACACAGTCCACTTCCCCAGTTGTCATGGAAGTCCTTCACTTAACCTAGAGATTGTGCTGAGCACAGGAGGATTGATTGGAGACCGAGAATTCTGTATGGCCCTTTTGAGCTCTTTCTGAGCCAGAGCAGAAACAAATCTTACATCTTATATTTTACCTAAGTTGTTCCTAAGAGGTGAGAGAAAGGCAAGTCTTTCTACACCCATAAAGAGTTACAGTCTCAGAAATCCACAGAGGCAACTCTACCCTGTTCTTTAAGGTTGCTATGAGCTGGAATCGACTAGATGGCAATGAACTTGGTTCCCAAGACAACCATCAGTTGCCCTGTGCCTTTACTTCTTAGGCCCTTCATTCACCTCCAAAGAAATCTGTTTGGAACCAATGGTCCCGCTTTCATTTCAGTTAGTTGATTCTCTGAACTTTGACTCTGGGATCATCCCTTCCCCAAAGCAGCATTTAAATTCATATGATGCTCCCAGTAGTGATAGACGATGTATTTCAAGATTAACACAATGTCCTTTGAAGGAAGGCAGGGGCTGGAAACATGAATGTAATGATTTCTCCTCCACCACAATCAGCATGAGGTCCTGTTGTGATGATCAAAATCCAATGTCAGTGAGAGGGGAAAAAAATCATTGCTTCTGCACTTTTCCAGACTCCTAGGTCAAGTTTCCCTCTAATGGTTAGTGCAGTGTTTTATGTTTAATGTAGACTCAAAACTCAACAGCTATCATGGAATTCTTTTACACTGTCTCTTAAATTGATGAGGTGCATGACTAACAGTGTAACCCCCCATTGAGCTTGGTGAGAGGCCCTGGTCGCTGTTTTCTGCCCTGGTCCTTGAACTGTTGGAACCCTGGCGAATGCTTCTCTCTGAAGCTCTCTGAGAGAATGGCAAAGTGAGGAAAACCAAAGCTACCAAAGAACTTGTTCTTTTGTTCTTCCTTCCAGGCTCAGTAGAACAGGAAATGCAGAGAGGGTTAAAATGAGATGTTTCACCATTATTTTCAGCCCATATAAAACAATAGAAGAAATGTTTGCTTTGGTACTGTCAGACCAAATTTGAAACTTGTATTTGCCCCAAGAGTCTTAGTGAAGTCGTGGGTTACACATTGGAATGCTAACCACAAGCTCCGCATTAAAATCAATCAGTTATTCCTCAGGAGAAAAAATAAACTTTACCCTTCTGTAAACGTTTAAAGCCTCAGACACCCATAGGGGCCGTTCCACCCTGTCCTACAAGGTCACTCTGGGTCAGAATTGATTCGATGGCAGTGAATTTGGTTTTGTTTTGAGGTCTATTAGACCTTAGACATGTCTTCTAATATCCTTGAGACTAATTTACCTCTTGTTAAACAGGAGCCAACTGCAAGGTCAGTAGTTCAAATCCACCAGTTGACACATGGAGAAGGAGTCCTGAAGGTGTCGTGGTTACAAGTTGGGCTGTGATCCTCATGGATGGCAGTTTGACACCACCAGCAACTCCGCAAGAGAAAGACTGGGTTTTCTACTCCAGTCAACAGTGCCAGCCTTGCAAACCCCCAGGGAGTTGCTTTGAGTCAGCATTGACTCAATGGCTGTGGAGTCACTCCATAGGAAAAAGGATAAGCTCTCTTCTCCGGTAAAGATTGACAGCCCAAGACACCCTACAGAGCCTTCTTACTTTGTCTTACAGTGTCAGGATCAATGGCAGCTGGATAGTGTTTGTCTGTCTTGTCTGCACCATTCTAGAGCATGGGGGAAGAAAAATTTATTTAAATGGCCCAAAGGGTCTTGTGAATGCAAAAACACTACACACTTGAAAGCTGTCATCATATCATCATTCCAATTGAAGCTTGCTTGTCACTTGGTCCACATGCTCCGTTCCCTTTCCTTGTTATTGTGGGGTTAACACTCCGAGCCTCTTTACCACATTAGGATTTTCTGACCTTGCTTTGAATGGTAGTGTGTGGATATGCCTAGACTGCCAGAATAAAAGTTGCTCCTGCAAGGCTCAATTTTTACTAGAAACAAATGTATAAAAAAGAAAAGAAAAGAAAATGTCTGAATTTAGGCCGCAAACTTAAAGCTGCTGCAAGTTTGTTGAAAACTAAAGGCACCATTCTTGCTATATAAGCCACCTCTTGCCTCATTTAACTTTAAATGCGCATTGCATGCTATTCTGCTATTCTACGTGAACAATAAAGCCACCCTCTTCGCATACAGAATGGTATCCCTTATTGCACATTTGTATTCACTTTATCCATATTTTTCCATAGAAAAATTTCAGATAGTGTCATTGAAAGACCTTTAAGCAATGGTCAATCCCATTTGGGATACGTTTACAGGAATCCTTGAATTTTCTCAGCTAAAGAGGAGAACATGCTGTAGAGCTAAGAAATCTATTCAACTTAATACCAATTTTATACCTCTTTTCAATCCCAGACTGAATTATTCTTTTTCCGTTTTTCAGGAATAAAAAAAAAGACAACAAAGAAGCAGCACTTCTTTCTCAGCAGCATAGGAGGGCGGCACATCTCCAGATCATTAAAGGCAAGCGTATCTTCTTGATATAATGAGGATAGGAGTCATCTGCACTAAATCTGATCTGCTTCTAATTCAATTAAATCATTACCATCTTGCTTTCACCGATTCTCTTGCCTACTGAAAACCGTGCAGGGAATGTGTTAAATAGCCATTGTAGAATCCCGTGTGCCTGACAAAGAGGGAGGGGGCACCATTAAATGCTAAAACGGGGAATACATTGCTGATTTTTTCCCCTCTTTTAACAAATGTCTGGGAGGGTTATAATGTATTAGATTTTTTTTCCAGAGGTAATCTTAGATGTGGAGTGAATGAAGTGAAGTCTGTTATCAATCCATAACATCTGCCACAGTGTCAAGTGATGAAATGGGTGACTCCAGAGCCCAAGACAGCTGGGACGGCTTTCTTAATGCAGGAGGGTATTGTGCAAACAAACAGGCACTGATACCGTCTATGGTTGTCACAATTATTCAGGTTGGTGATACATCTTCCTGTATTAGCTGCTTGAGCAGTTCTATTTCTTTTAAAAGTAAACTACTGTACAACAATCCCCATCCTGGCCGGTGAGACAGTGAGCATAAATAGAATAAATACCCTGGAAATACAAATAAAATAGAAATTGGAATTTATCCCCAAAGCAAAAAACTGAAAACAGAGGCAAGAGGAACAACAAAACACCCAGACCAAAGGTGGAGGATGAACAGTAGCAAACCAGAGTGAGGAACACTACTTAAAAACAAAACAAAGCCAGCAAGCACACAAAACTACCCACACAGTGCTGCTTGCTGTACTGTCTTTACTGTGCATAACGTTAGAATACTTCATGTTAAACGTATGAAACACTCTTGGGCTATTTAATCTTAACTCATCTACCACGGAGGATGTTTTTTGTGGATCAGCATCTTGAGAATGATTATGAAATATAATGAGGCCAAAGTTTTAAACATTGAGGAAACATTCTATGAAATCAAGGAAAGTAATTTAGTAATTAATTTTTATATCCCTCTATAACCGAAAGAGCTGCTGTATTTAATTACAAAATAAAGCTTGGTTTCATCCAGCGACTCTTTCTGATATATACGTAACATATTCCGATTGTAGTTGCAAATTTTACCAGCCCTCACTTATCAAAGAGTCTCAAAGTCAAGGTCAAAAATGATATAATTTATCCTCAAATATATAAACTAGACAATATAGAATCATGACAAAATAAAATTTTCTGTGTGCTGGGCACCAAGAATCACCGAAGACAAGAATCCTTGAAGCAAATTTAGTCTAACATGATTATTATATAGACCTTAAAAGTAATCTCTTAGCATTAAAATTTCTGGAGTAGACCATTAATTTGGGCTAGTACTTATTCTGTTTTATAAATCCTGCTTAATTGTGTACTGCTTGTATACCTATGTTGCTATTAGTTACCATCAAGTTGATTCCAAATTGTAACTGCGTGCATAGAGATCAGAACTGCGCTCCACAGTATTTAAAAAGCTGTGACCTGAGGTGCCTCTGGTGGGTTTGAAGCACCAGTCTTCAATATAGCAGTAATGTGCTTAACTGTTTCGCCACTTGGGTTCCTTATTTATATACCTACAGTGGGTCCTAGAAAATCAAATAAAAGTGGAACATTATGTCTGAGTTACTGAGGCCTGATTGAGACAGGACAGTTATTAAAAATGAGTAAAAAAACCTCAAGTGTAAATAGATATATATTTATTATAAATTTTCTAGAAAGTAAGTGTTATAATTTATTGTAAATTCTAACACATAATTCCTACTGTGTATTCATTCAAGGCCAAATACTGTTAGGCTTCAACATAGCTGTCAGTGCCCTTGTAAAGAAACAATGATATCTTATCCACCCCTGTATCTCCTATAACTCATAACAAAATTCTTGGCAAACTGTAGCTATTCATTAAATGTTGATTCAATGATTGTACTTGTATTTTTTTTTTGGCTTTGAAAAAGTCACAATGAGCTCAATTATCTCAGAAATCAGGGGTAAATAACATGAAAATACTTTCTCGCCAATGCACCATTCAGTCATTCATTCCACACCTATTTGTTGAGCCTCTCCCATGTGAACTGCTCACTTCTGTGTGGTCAGGCTAAAATAGTCAACAGGAAGAGAGCATCCCTTGACCTTAAGGAGGTTACAGTCTGTTGGGAAAAACAACAAAACAGAAACAAAAAAACAAAACAACCCCTGATCTTTTGCTAATACACATGAGCATTAAAACCAAACTGAACTCTTGCTATCAAGCAAATCACAAGCCATGGTGACCCATGTACAGAGAGTAATTGCTCCATAGGGTTCCATTGCTGGTCATTTTCACCAACGAATATTACAAGGCCTCTGCCCCCCACCCTGTGTTGTTTCTGAGTGAGTATGAACTACCCACCCCTAGGTTAGTAGTCCAGCAAACACCATTACAGCAAACAGGGGCTGCATCATGGATATTACGATAGAGATGGATAGATAGATAGATGATAGTAGATAGATAATAGATGATAGATTGATAGATATATAGATAATATATGATTGATAGATAGATGATAGATAGATAATAGATGAGAGATAGATAATAGATGATAGATAGATATATAGATAATAGATGATAGATAGATAGATAGATAATAGATGATAGATAGATAGATAGATAGATGATAGATAGATAGATGATAGATAGATAATAGATGAGAGATAGATAATAGATAGATGATAGTCAGGGGACCGATACTTACATGCAAAAGAAAACTTAATTTGTATATGAAAAAATCTTATGAAAACATGGGCGATTTATCTAAAGAAATAACTTTGCAGGAAAGTCCAGAGGAAAAGTAGGAGTCACCTTTACAAAGGTATGTGTTTCACATCTAAAGCTCACTGCCATTGAGTCCCGGTGTAGTAGAGGGAAAAAGGCAAAGGAGGACAGGTAACTGGAGTACAAAGATGGACGAATAATTACTCGTGAGGTTGAAAAATAAGTAAGGGCCAGATTGAGCAAGGTCTTAGAAGCAGGAGTGATATTAAAAATATTCAACAATCTCTACAGCACAGACACTCTAATTTTGAATGGATCATCTATCCTGAACCACAATTTTATTTCCAACTTTAAATAAAAGAGAAAAACAATTAACCCAAAAAACAATAAAACAAAGCAAAAACTGTGTAGCAATGGTTTTATATGAGTATTGTATTAGTCTGGGTACTTTAGAGAAACAAATCCACAGAAACTGATGAATAAGAGAGAGCTTTATATAAAAGTTAAGTGCACATCAAGAAAACATCCCAACCCAGTGCTGCCCAAGCACGCAAGTCCAACATTAACCCATATGTCTGACACCAATATGTCTGACACCAATCCACAAAACACACACTATACCGCTGACTGCAGGAGGAAAGCCGAGTCAGTGAATGTGTAAGCATCTCAGTGGCAGGGGTCTCCATACGGCTGCTCCAGCACCCAGGGCTGCATCGGGGTAGGTCCATGTGGCTTCTCCTTGGGGGTGTCTTGGAGGAAGTGAGCCTTGCCAGCTGAAGTATTGTTAGAGGCAACACTTAAAGACCAGCCTTTAAGACAATAGGTGCTATTCTTTCTGATAATGGGCACCGTCTGATTGTTTTCACCACACTTTGCTATAACATCCATATCTTCCATGATTTCTTCATGAGGGGACGATAGTGGAAGCCAAAAATCTATTTGCAGTTCCCACGTGGTCAAGTGTCTGGTGAATCCCCTCTGAGCACAGTCCAGCTAGGTCAATAGCCTAGCTAATAGAGAGTATTGTAAAGCGGGTTATGGCAGATTTCGTTAGGTGAAAATGTAACACATTATTTGATCTCCCTTTGGACCCATTTCAAATTTTTTTTCAGTTCTGATTCTTTTCTATGGTTTTTTTTCTATTGATATTTTTCTGACATTTTTGGATTTGTTTGATATGTTTTCTGAATAGGGATTTCAGGATAGGTAAATATGTAGCGATAATAACTAGATTAATAATTTCTGAGGGGCGTGGCATGAGAGGTTGTAGGGAAAAAGGGACTCAACAACAGTGAGTATGAGAAAAAATAAAATGTCCTATAATTTATTGTGGCAGTTTTTGCACAACTCTTAATATGATTGAACGGTTTATTTATATGATATGTGAATTATATACCAATAAGATTATTTTTTAAAAGCGAGTCCTAGAAACTCACAAAGGCATATCTCCCCTGCACTTTATGGTCAATCCAAATGGACTCAGGGGCGCAGTGAACTTTTGACTTTGAAGTGCATGTACTGTACAGAAAAAATCTTAATATTGTCTTCAAATGGGGAGGGACTTCAGCCAAGGCATAGCAGTTTATTATTAATATCTGATGTCTATTTTGATTCTGCCATAAAGATGGGATACAACTTCAAGAAGACTCATTTCTTCTACCTTATTCTACTTTGCCATCCCCCCATAGCACTTTTCCTTCCATAACAAACCTTTAACCTGTAATTTCTTGTCCATTTGGTTTACTGTCTGTATTTCCCCACTTTAAAAAATGCAAAACAAGGAAAGGGGTCATCATCTGCTTTGTTTATTGATCTATTTCAAGACCCGAGTACAGTACTTGGCATATGGTAGGCATTTAATAGATACTTTTTAATTGGACTTAAGTGATTTGCGTTGCTCCTTCATTCAGTGGTGGATTATTGCTGTCTGAAGGGCCAAGCAGGCTGCAGATCTCAGCTGGTGAAGGAGCTTTGACTATCCTGTGGTCCAGGCTAGAAGTGTACATATCTCATGAAGTTTTTGTCCATTGGAAAGCATTTAATTACAGCCACATGTTGTAGTTACATAATATTGTGTCAACTTGTGGGTATTAAGAGTGAAGCGGCAGAGGCTAGCCTGTCAATTAGGTTGCAGCTGGATGATATCTCCTTCTGGGCAGGGTCTTCTCAGGAAGATTCTGGGAACTTCCTCTCTGCCTTCATTTTCCTGTTGGCAAGTCACACTGAAACTTGCTAAGACCTGCAAGGAGCCTCTCTCTCTCTCTGCTTTTCCTTCCTGTTGAGGAGCCACACTCAGAGAGCTGGAGATGCACACCAATGCTGAGATGCTTCAACCAAAACTAGATCCAGAAGACGTTTCACCTACCGGCCTATGATCTTCCTGCTTTCAGCATCATTGCATGTGCTGCATAGTGTGAAGAATTTATGGACTAGTGTCAGACATATGGGCTAATATCAGACAGGACTGGCCTGGGATCATTTCTCAATATATAATTGCTCTTTGAAATAAAGTTCTCTCTTCCACACATATGAGTGTCTCTGGATTTGTTTCTATAGTCAACTCAGACTAACACAGTCATGCACTACAGCAAATGAGGCTGGAAAATGTAATAAAGGAGGTAAAAATGTTTTCCAAAAAAGGTGAAATGTGTTTTTGTAGCTAACTGACTGGTAGTTGTGTAATCTGTTGTCAATTTGAGAGTATTAAGAGTGAAGGGGTGGAGTTAAGCCTGTCAATCAGGTTGCAGCTGTATCTCCTCATTTGGAGCCACTAAGGAGACAAACAGCTCACTGGAGGCTGGACATTTGCTAACTACCTGCGAGACAAGCCACATGGAGCTATGCTGATGCAGCCAGAGCCCTAGGAGCTGCAGGAGCCACGTGGAGACCCCTGCCAGTGCCGAGATGCTTCTACCACCACTGGATCCACAAGACTTTCACCCATGCCCTGTGATCTTCCTGCATTCAGCATCATTGCATGTTTTTCATGAGGCTTAAGGTGAATTTATAGATTGCTATCAGATATATCAGACTTATGGACTTGATTTGTACTGGACTGGAACATTTTCTCAATATACAATTGCTCTTTTATAAAGACTCTTTCCTATACATAAATGGGTGTCTACAAATTTTGTTTCTCTAGTCTACCCAGACTAACACACTAACAGTAACTGTTACTCTGACTGTAAAAAAATGTTGCTGAGGCTGAAGTATTCTTTGAATTGGTTGTATGCTATTTTTCCTTGCAGAGGTTAACATAACAGCAAAAATAAACTACTTAGTGTATTTCTTTTGTAATCTTTCCAAGAATGATACTAACAAATATATAGAAGAATAAAACATGTCTAGGTATTTACAGTATAAAATTAACATCTAATTTGACTTTTCTTAAATAGATAACTATTCATTTGCAATTTTGCTAATTTGATTTAATGCCATTGGTACTCCAAATAATATGTTTATAATTTAGGAAGGTAACAAAGAAATTGTTACTCTTTGCATATCCTGAACGACTAAAAAGTATTTGGAAAGTATTCTAGAAATGGAAGGTAATACCAAAATTATAAGTAACAAATTCATGCCAGAAAATTACATGCTTGTTAATTTTCCAAGTAATTGTTTGAGATAAGTATTATCACTAAATATGTATCTGAGCTTTTTAATAACATTTCCAACATGATACAGCTCATAGAAAGTAGATGCAGAATTTGCATCACTGTTGGTTCAAATCCAAAACTGAAGGAAACTGTTCTAAATAGTTCCACAATCCATTCCTTTATTCTTTATTTAGACATTAGTGTATAAATGAAAGCAATTAGGGATGCAGAAATCTCATCGGTATTGTTTACAGCAATATTTTAGTCCTTTAAACATCTCTAACAAGGCAGAGAATTCAATAAATCTTGGTTGGATGAGCACACAAATGGCTGGATGGTCAACTTTATCTTGGGAAAAACACTGTGCTGGATACTATTGGGATGTAACTGAAGGACCATTATAAAAGGACTCTAGTTAAAAAAATAAAAACCTCCTTACTTCCATCCATTGAGTCAAGCACATTTGTTGCCATCATCATTTTCATATGGATTGTGATATGAGTTATACGAGGCTCCAATAAAATGATTTTTAAAAATTACTCCTTACTTTAAGAAGCAAGGTTGTGATATTTAAATATCACAGTTTGTTAATAAAGTCTTCCTCTAATCCTGATGCTTCATTCTTCTTCATATAATCCAGCTTTTCTGATGATTTGCTCAGTATACAGATTAAATCAGTATAGTGAGAAGATAAATCCCTGAAACACACATTTCATGACTTTAAACCTTACTTTAAACCATGTATTAATTTTCTGTTCAGACAGCTTCCTTTTGATCCAAGTAAAAATTTCACACAAGTATCATAAAGTGTTCTGGAATCCCCATTCCTCTCAAAGCTACCCACAGTTCATGATGATACATGTAATATAGTACATATTTGGGCTTTTTTTCAGAAGACCAAAGAATAATTGATGTATTTCAATTGTGAAGATGGCAAAGAATATTGAAAGTACTATGGGCTGTCAATAGAATAAATAAATCTGCTCCTTAGAAACAAGAATGGCCGGACTTTGTTTTACGTTCCTTGGACATGTTGTCAGGAGATACGATCCCCTGCAGAAGGACGTTATGCATTGTGAGAGTCTAGGTACTTTAGAGACACAAATCCACAGAAACTGATGAATAAGAGAGAGTTTTATGTAAAAGTTAAGTGTGCATCAAGAAAATATCCCAACCCAGTGCTGCCCAAGCCCACACGTCCAACATTAACCCATTAACCCATATGTCCAACAGCAATACACAAAGTCCTCCCCCATCTCAGAAAACACACACTATGACACCAACTGCAGGAGGAAAGCCGAGTCAGTGAATGTGTAAGCATCTCAGTGCTGGCAGGAATCTCCACAGGGTTGCTCCAGCGCCCAGGGCTGTATCGGGGTAGGTCCATGTGGCTTCTCCTTGGGGATGTCTTGCAGGAAGTGAGCCTTGCCAGCTGAAGCAGGGAACTGCTAAGGCAACTGCACCCTGGTCCGACCATCACAAAGCAAGAGACCAGAGAACTCTAAAGGCGAGGCTCACAGAGCCATTTATCCCTCTGCCCTTCAATTAAGCCCACATGTGTTTATCGGCCAGGTTGGCACAATAAACTAACTACCTCATGCGTGGTAAATAGAAGATTGGTGCAAGACAGAAAGGCCCTCAGTGAGATGGATTGACAAGTGGCTGCAAAAATGGGCTCAAGCACAGGAATAGGTAGGGGAGAGGTGGGGTGGTGGTGGTCAGTGTTTCATCCATCTAAAGGTCGGAGCAGATTTGATGGCACCTAACAACAAATCAAAAGAGACTTAGATGGTGGAATGCAAAATAATTATAAAAATTAATAATATACCCCACAGAAAGAATGTATAGAAGTGTCTTCCCCCACTAAAATCAAATTTAAGAGACTTGGGTAGTGCTCTTAAAGATGTTGCCAGATGTTCTTAAACTGAGTCACATTTTGCAGAATAGAATGTCAAAGAAGTCAAGTTCAGGAGTGTTTGCTTTATAAATAAGGCAGTATATTTAAGGTTTACGGAGTTTCAAGAACTAGTATGTTGTCCTAAAAATTGATCATTCTCAAAGTGGCAACTATATGACTTATGATATGTTTTACTATGACTGCTCTACTATCGTAGTTCTCCTATGTCCTGGATAAAAACAGATGTCCATGCATGTGGGTCACCGACTCTACCAGACAGATTTTATTCCTTATGAGAGTTTCTCAGTGGTACCCTGTAGATGTAGCAGAGCATGTCACAAGCAGGATGCTTGAGTTATTTTTGTTTTGTTCTTTTTTAAACTTTGTAGCTCATTTAGCCAAACAAATGAATTAGTGTAAATAAATGAACAGTTTTACCGACTTTCTGAATGGAGACTCCTGAAAATTTCTGCCTGAATTTTTGGGATTTTAAAAAATATTTTATTACTTTTTAAAGATGATATTAAGTGGAACATATTTACTCCCTGAGAAAACTGTTGGGGGTATCTATAATGTGACAACTTAGTCCTAAATGTTGGTGATACAAAGATCCATGAAAGAAAGTCCCTGGGGCTGAGAAATTACAATCAATGTCAGCTAGTCTTCCAACTAGAACAGTGATGGCATGTGGAAGCATCCCTAGAACACTCTATAGGTACAAATCTTAGGACAGCGGTCTTTCCTACTACTCATGTCTAGCAAGAAGCATGCCTTTGAAAAATTAACTTATCAAGATCTAGATTGTTGCACATATTTCTTTACATTAAAAGTGGTCGATTTTACAGAATGTAGGGGAAAAGTAATCATTTTAACAGAAAATACCAGCTTTAGGTAATATCATATTGAAATCCCATTTCTCTCTCTCTCTCTTTTCCCTTCTTGTATTTTTAATCTAATTCTTTCTTATGAAAAAACTAAATGATATATATTTTGAAGTGTCTCAAGATCTAAACACTCACGACACTCCTCTGTATTTGGGGTAGTAAAAAGAACATAATCCTTTCTAAATCGGTATTTTATTTATTTACATAATCACTCATCACAAAATACAGCTCAACTAAAACTGTCTTTTTACATAGAATTAATGAAAATATAATTTGGTATTCATAGCAATCTCAATTAAGCATGGACATTCCCCAAAAGGTAAACTTGTTTTGCCATGATTTTTCTATTTTTCTATTGGTATCACCAAATTTCAAAATCTGGAAATGCATTCGCAAACTCGAGAACAACAAATTGTTTTTCACACGGTGATGGAGAATCCTCATGATGGGTTAAATCATTTTGCAGGTGGTTCCGTGTATTTTGAAATGAAAGCCAGACAATATAGTAGAATAAAATATTATATGAAAGACAGGACGTTTTACTAAATGAAATTAAATAGAACTGATGACATCAAACTGCAACACTCAGAGAAAGTGGGCATATTTGCATGGGAATGTTTATGTTGAGTCAGGAGATAATACTCATTTTATCAAGTAGTCAGAATGGTGTGAAAAACACACCTCATTTAAGCCTTGATGCTAGAGGAGAGTTTGGGGAGCGATTTATTTTTCTTCTCAATCGAATATTGGTGCCATGGTCCACTGAGGTCAATTACCTGGTAAAGATCTCTTTCTAGTGTGCAATGATAATGGAATCCACAGTGCCACTGATATTCTTTGAAATGATTCTTGCAGGTAATTTCTTCAGACTTCCCTTCACACACGAGAAAGCATGGAGCTAACTTTCCAAATATATTGCTTGTTTGAAAGTCAGCATAAACGTGTCATTCTTTTTTCCTCTTAAAAAAAAAGACCAAATGAAGTTGATGTCACAGTATGGTCAGCGTTGTCCAATTGGTACCTTGAAATGTATGCACCATTTGAATGGGTTGCCCTTCCAGGTCTCCCCCCTCCATCCCGCCACCACCGAAGAATATCAACAATGGGTTATGAAGGGCATTCAGATTTTGCTAGTACTGTCAAACCTTGGGTTGTATCAAATACTAGTGTAATACATCAATTCTGTTGCCTTTTTTGTTGTTTTTGGTCAGAAAGAAAACATTGCTTGAAACATCATCTTTCGTTGTAAAGCCAATGGTGGCTTCCTATGAACTCTATTTAAACAGATTTCAAACAGATGATAAGATAAACATAATTCATGTCATTGAATTGCACACGTGAAGAATGTGAGCACAGCAAACTATTTATTACATATGTATTTGCAATATATAATTCTTAGTTACAGGTGGAAAAGAAATGAGATTCCTCTCTCTTTTTTCCCTCAATCGGATCTGTTGCCTACACATTTCACGGCCAGACATAATGATTCCATCATTTAGGTCTCAATACAATGCCTCAATACTGCTACATCATGATAGCAGGCCACTGATAAAGTCTTTTGATTAGTCACAGACAGTTTCTGTCGATGTCAACTTGCATTCGATGCTGGCATCTTTAAGCAACTCTATTCTTCGGGAATTCGTACACTCCTTCAGTATAATTACTGCTCATACAGTCAGGGGATTGAATTGAGCTGATTGATGTCAGTACCCTTCCAGGATACTAAACAGATGACTCCACAAATTCTGAAAATGCCTGAGGTGATGCTAGCCGAAGTGTCGATAGCTATTTTCTCACTTATATTAGAAAATCCTGGGAGTCACACATTTTCCGTATGGAGGTCCACAAATCTTCTGAGGGTTAGCCGTAAAAACATCATAAATAGCAGCAGAACATTAGCTGATAATATGGTATCGATGAAAAAATATCTTAAGTACCCCAGACTTCCAAAAGAACAACAACAACAAAAATCTCTCCAAAGAAAGGCAACCAGAATGTTCCTTAGCGGGAAGAATGGCAAGACATCATCTCAAGTACTTTTTCACAGAGCAACCAGAGCCTGGAAAGGACATGACACTTGGAAAAGTAGAGGGTCAGTGAAAGAGAGGCGGGTTGACATGGTGGCTGCAGCAATGTGTTCAAACATAACAATGGTCACTTAGCACTGGTTCATTGTGCCGCACAGCACTATGGGCTAGAGATAACTTTATGGCACCTGAGCCACAATAAATCTTTTCTAAAGAAACCTTTATTCTGCAACAATCTAAGCTAATATCACCTAAAAGCAATAGCAAATCTTTTCTACCAGAACTGTATTCCACACCAATTTAACATGGTGCCCAATGTAATCTAATGACAGAATCACTCCTCTCGGGCAGTTTTCTAGCTATCACCAAATATGGTTAAATTATTCCAAATCATAATGAAAATGATGGTGCGTTATTATCTCAAGAATTATGCATTTGTGACCCAGCAATATCTTTGCTGGGTATATCCTCCAAAGAAATAAGAGACAGAACATGAACCGACCTGCTATCTCCGGTTCATTAAGCACAATTCACCACAGCAAGAAGCTGGAAACGATGTGAATGCCCACCAGCCGAGGAATAGATAAAGAAACACTTGTACATTCACACAATGGAATACTACACATCCCTTAAAAACACAGTGATGGCAACCATGAAAATCCTCATGACATGTAGGGACCTGGAAACCATTCTGCTGAGTGAAGTTAGTCAATCACAAAACGACAAATATAGTATGAGTATATTGATATAAAGATAAACACCAAGACTAAAGAAGACTTATGCTCTCAGGTCATATAGTCTTATAACCCCCTCTCCCAAGCCATGAGGCAGAGAGCCTGCCTTGAGTCCATGCATTTTATAACATCAGCTATACAGGTACAGCTTCAAAACCATGTTGACAGAAGTGACTTCACTTCGGCTAGGAGCGGTCTCTCGAGATGGGAATTGAGGGAGAAGATCGTTCAGTGGCTGCCATACAATCGTGTTCAAAACAACACGGGTGATGAGAGAATATTACTGGAACTTAAAGCCTAGATGGAGGGAGGGGAACATTCGTGTGTCGGAGAGGCAATAACATCTCTCCTGGTGGGTCAACCAGGGGTACAACCTCTCATTGGCATACAACACTTAACAATAGTTATCTGGAACTCGAGCCGAGTATAAGCTCAGAGCTATGTTCACCAGTGGACACTTTTGATCTAGTTTCTATCCACCCCTTAGTAACCGAAACCTTGTGCTTTAAACTACTGGGAATTCAGATTCTGTCCTTTTGAGGTCCTTCATGGGCCATACCAGGAAGATTCAATGTGGAAAACCCCACTGGGTGAACGGAACTTTACCTCAAACTCACCTGTTGTAGATTTAAAGGAATCAACATACTGTCTTGGCCTTGAAACACCCTGGGGTGGGAGAAATCAGATGATAGATATCCTGAGGTTATGGAGTTGTCCGTCATTGGACTTTGTTTCAGGTCTCTCTGGCTTTGAAGGTGTCCAAAGAATGGTGACTACCATATATTTAACATATATTTTATTTGATGACTACCATATATTTTATTTTATTTAATGGTTTAAATTTATTTCTATTTACTATTTTAACTACTATTTTATTTTTATTTACTACTATTGTATTTACTATTTATATTTACTGTGTAATATTTATTTTATTTGGTTTACTATTTATTTTACTAGTTTTATTTTATATTTTACTACTCATTTTGCTTACTATTTTCTTATTGTATTAATATTTATTTACCAATTATTTAATACCCTCCTTGCCTTCAAATGACATGTATTAATCTGGTAGGCATGGCTCTATGATATTGACAATCTGTCCCTATTACCAACCACCATTAACTTGATTTTAATTTGCACAAGTCAACTATTCATTAATTTTGGTCTTAAGCCAGCATATGCTTATAAAATATCCCTTTACTCAGCAGTTTTTTAAATTCTATATCATTGGTTAAATTAATGACAATAGCCTTAGAATTACCTTAAGCCCCAGGGAGATGATCTATAATGTTCTCTATAATAAAATGATAATGATCCCTCTATGGTGAACCAGAAAACTATATAAGCCATAGGTATGTGAATGAATTGGGTGCTTGCACTTAATTCCAGCCTCAGTTGAATAACTCTTAGTACTTATGTTATGGCCCTGCTTGATGCTCACGCTCATGAAGAGATCACTGAAGATGCGGGTGCTATAGCAAAGTGTGGTGAAGAAACCAGATGGTGCCCAACTGTCACAGAGAACAGCATCTGGGGTTTGGCTTCGAACAAGCCGTCATGGAGTCAAATCTGACTCAGAGTGGCCCTAAAGGACAGGGAACAACCTGCCGTACGTGTTTCTGAGACTGTAGCTCTTTATGGGAGTGAAACCTCTCATATTTCTCTTGCGGAGTGGCTGCCAGTTTTGAACTGCTGAACTTGAGGTTAGCAACATGACATGTAACCATGACACCACCAGGGCTCCTTAGAGTGGGCTTTTAGTTAAGCAACAGTCTTACACTTCCCTCCATTTATTAGTTCCATATCTCCCAGGGAAATTTGGTTCCTACTTAGGGATTTAGATGACCAATCTTGTGCCTATTGTTTCTGTGAAGGAAATGCCTTTTGTCTCCAAATAATTCTATCATCAACCAAATAGTCAAAAATACTTTTGTGGACAGGAACAGGTATTTAATAGCTTAAGCTTTTGTAGGATATACTCTCTGAGGCAAAATGATAGAACTTAGTGAATTTGGTTAGAGAGTCAAGCTATATAATGCAGAGAAGCGACAAGCCCACAGGGAAAAAGTACACCGAGCACTGCAATCATGAGATGTCAACAGAATCAGGTAACAGGCACCAGAAGACCCAAAACAAAACAAACAAAAAAATAAAACATATTGTTGATAATGAAGGGGTAGGAGCAGAGACCCCAAACCCATCTGTAGACAATAGAACATTCCCTCCCAGAATGGTCACAAGGAAGGGATGAGTCAACCAGGGTGCAGTATAGCACCCATGAAACACACAATATTCCTCAAGTTCTTTGAAGCTCCCTCATACTCCACTATCATGCCCCAAATCCTCCTTTCAGATCTGGCTAGATTGGAGCATGTACACTGGTACAGATAAGAGCCCACGACACACAGAATCCAGGTCAGATGAACCCCTCAGGAACAGAAATGGGAGTAGATACCAGGAGGGTAGGGAGGGGGCTAAAGGGTAACTGATTACAATGATTGACACATAATCCACCCCCAAGGGGGATGAACAACAGAAATGTGGGTGAAGGGAGACAGTAGTCAGTGTAAGATATGAAAGCAATAATAATTTATAATTTATCAAGGGTCCACGAGGGTTGTGGTGGTGGGGGGAGAGGAGCTGATACCAAGGGCTCAAAGAGAAAATAAATGTTTAGAAAATGAGGGTGGCAACATATGTACAAATATGCTTGATACAATGGATGTGTGGAATGTGATAAGAGTTGTAAGAGTCCCCAATAAAATGATAAAAATAAATAAATAAACAGGCTCCATGAGAGAGGACTTCTTCCAGTCTCATGGGATATTAGAATGCAATCTTACTGTCGGGATGAGCTCATCATTTTCATGTCATAGGTACAGACACTGGGGCTGCTAGGGCTTCAATGGCACATCCAGAGACACTCAAATTCAGGAGAAGGCTGCGCCTTGGCCCCCCAGTGTAGACTTTCCATACTATCACATGCAGTCTCCTCCCTCAGTGGCTTGCCCCCCCCCCAGTGTAGATTTTCCATGCTATCATATGCCATCCCCTCCCTCAGTGGCTTTCGTGCTGAGTAAGATTTGAAGCTGAATCGTCCCTCCATTGTCATGTGGTTATGCATGTTCGGATTAGCAAGTGCAGCATGACTTATGTGCACTGCAAAGCTGTAGGCTGGGAGGCGTTGCTCAGGAGGAGGCTCAGTGAGTGAGGAAGGCTCCTCGTTTATCCCACTGTTGAGTGAGGATTTGGAGAGACTGGCTGATAGCCATTGTTTCGGAGAGGATTTCAGTGACATTACTGAATGGTTGTACTTTACTCCATCGGATCATACCCTGTAGGCCCATGACACCCTATGCGCTGTTCTTCCCTGCTGATAGAACTTAGAAAATGTCACTGCACCAACCATGCAGAATATGTGGCCTTTTGAACACATTAAACAATGACATGACATTTTGAGCTGCTGAAAATGGAGCTGCAGAGTGTCTACACGGCACACATCCTAAATAACACCTCTCTCTTGTTCTGCCCTCTCCTTCCCTTTGGGATCTTAATTCTCTTAACCTTTATTCCTGGCCAATTTCTTTATTGCCCCAGAGTAGGTTCACTATTAACTTAATCATGAACTCCTTACGCTTTTTCACGTCACTGGGACACATTTTCTGTTCGGTCTGATTTTTCATGTTCACTCTTCCTATCAAGAGACATCTAGGTCACCAAGGAATAAGGCATCAAAATGCTTTGCACAGAATCTTCCAGGCAAAGACTTATCCTTTTGGTTTCTAGAATATCTGTGACTTTGTTTGCATGTAAAAGATCGCATATGCCACTTTGTCTTTATCAGTCCAACTTAAATACCTCAATGCTAACTATGGCCTATACATGTTCACAGTCATCTCTAGAAATCATCATTTCCTTAAGGATCATTTATAAAAGTGTAGAGTCGGTGTATTTTCTTGGTACTTAAATATATATCATCCTTTAATTTAAACCTTAAAATTTAGAGTTTGCATTAATTGAATGGCTGATGTTAAAGAGCATGTTTAAAGAGTTTGTATTTACCTGGAGACTATATGTATGTATGTATATATATATATATTATACATGCATATATATAAATATATATAATACACCATTTCTGGCTTCTTACATACTGAGTTTTTCTTTGGATTAATATGGTCTGGCCATTATACCCAGGACAAGCTCACATGTCCATCCATGTGTTTTTTCAAGGAAAGCAGTGTTGTTGCATCTCTTTTTCATGTATGCTTTCAAATATATACTGTGTTCTACACGCAGGTGTTCACCCTTGGTTGAGGAATCAGTAGACATGTCGACTGCATGTGACTATTTTATATTGCTGCATATTTTTCCACATATAAAAATCTGTCTGACGATTCTGAGTCAGAAGGGAGTAGGCAATATTGGATGACTTCAGGCATTGGCCAGGCGGCCCCTTCGGAGCAGACAGTCTCCCAACACCACATTTTCCATTAGGATGATTCCATCAGGATCAAGTTCCTCTTCAGGGATAAGAGGCGATCATCTTGTCTTCCTGCTCTTCCTAAAGGCAGCTCCAGAAAGCCTATAATCAGCAGAGTTATCGGCTGCTGATCTCATTCTTTTAAAATGTACTGGGACAGGTCATTTTAGTCACTCATTCCTGATACCTCCCTGTCATAACAGCCTCTGCCCACCCCCACCCCCCGCGCCCCCACCTGCCTCACCTAATGTTTTCAATAGGTATAATATCTGGTAGCGGTTCTACTGCATTTCAACAAGGTCTAGCGGAGTACAGAATGAAAGAGCTGGGAATTGAAGCGTTTCTTGAGATCAATCACAACCAAACAAAACCCCAAAATGGAGTCACTTAAAGGATCCAAATTACAAAGTAGTAACATTGGGGGTTTTGTTATCTAAATAATAGTCTTAAATTTATTTTGGACTTAAAAAGGAGTTTTAAAGGAAGGAAAGAGACATACAGAGGAATAATTAATTTTTAGAAATGTATTTATTATCATCAATGGTCCTTTTTCTTCATTACTGAGTCATATGATTAAGCTGGTCTGCAACCCAAATTATACAAAGAGAAAGAAACTCCTGTGTCAATAACCATACATTTAAATGTATTTTTGGCCTAATAGCTTGAGATGAATTACAGTGTTATCATCTGTTAATCTTGCATAGCATTCTTTTGTTTGTTTCATGGATCATATTTAATAAAGTTTTATGTTTTTTTATCTAAATAATTAACTTTCTGTTAAGAGGGAATTTTAGGTGAAAATACGTCCACTATGGCTCTTCATCAAAAGTTAAAGAAGTTGCAATTCTTTTGTTGTTGTTTGCTAGTTCTTACAGCACTTGGCAAGTCCACAAGAAAAGGCAGGGATTTGGAAATAAGAAATTTGGGGCTACAAGTCTTCCAAATTCCTGGAAGCCCCAGCCCGGCACTGTAAATGATGAGAGCAAAAATACCCTAAATACACAAAAATGCGTGTACTACACTTTAGAGCGCTCTGTAAAGAATGGCCCTGCCCTTGCTTTATCTGATTGGGTGAGGAGATGAAAGTTCGTGAAAGAGAAGGCTTGGAAAACATGTGTGAGCACAATAAGGAAACGAAAGAAAAACGGGCAATCTGAAAACCAGTAGGTTTTAAGGGGTGTGCGTGTGAACATTATAAAACACCTTTTCAAAGGTCTTCTCATGTACAATATTTAAATACAAACAGTAACTAGTGTTACACCAGCTGCTCTCAGGTTTGCCAAATATATCAAAGTGCAGCATATTGGAAGGAGTCCTGAGTTTCCATTTACTTTATCTCTCCAGACACATCAATTCTTTTCACTCCTGCCTGATAAAGTGGAACTGCAGCCGACAAATTAGCTAGTGGAGCAGACATCATGTGCTTGTCACAAAGAAGCACTGAATACAAAAAGCATGACTTTGATCCTCAATGAGGTTGCGAGTTTACAGTAGGATGAATTGAATTCTCGCGTGATGCCTTCAGCCACCATTGTTTGTCAGCAAACGTTTACTTCCATTTCATTTCTAATTGTTAAAGGGTTAGCTTCTGCCCTGCTTACACAAATAACACCCCTGGCTCACCACGAGACATGATCGAAATTAGGTGCACAGAGTGGATTGATGTGTTCTTTGGGGCTACCAAGTTTGTAGCTACCAGAGGTAAGGGAGATGGTGGAGGAGCGCTTTTCGCATGCTCAATGTGCAGAGCTATCACTGTGAAAGAAGCCCGCCTTGGTATTGATATGCTGATTCTTGCCAGATGACTCCTGGAGGATTGTTTAGTGTCTGAATATAACTATGTACATATACAGACACATCTATATGCACCTATAGCATATCTGATAGAGAAGACGCTATTCGTTCCTTTGATACAGACTTGGAAAGGAAAGGCTTCGGTTTGAATTCTGAATGGCATACAGCATGGGCCTTTGCGATCAGGCCTTTTTTATCCAAGCAAATGTATTCAGCTGTTTTCTTTGGCTCACCAGACTAATAGTAATACTGTAGGTCGGATCTGCTCCTGGCAAACAGATGCAGGGAAGTAGAAAACAATGGCTTCCTAGAGACCAGTCTTCTGAGCAGATGAGCAAACATTGACTTGAGTGATTAGAATGCGGAGGAAGATTCTCTGCCTGATATTTAGCACCACGGCCGCACACGGGTTTGATTTTGTTTTTTTCCTTTTCTTAGAGCGGGTGCGTCTTCAGCCCTACACATTTCAAAGTGAAATGCGGTGAATAAACATTGGAACTGTGAATCTGAATCAATAAATTAATCCCAGCCTGACCATAGAACACATGTTAACATAATGCAGTAATAAGGAAGAGAAGCAACATTGTCCTTGCCAATGATATTTAACAATTAAAACCTATCTCCACCATCAAATGCTTCACTGAAATATGCTAGAAAAGTTACAACACTACCGTACGTCAAAGTTAGTTATGCTTTGCAATGCTTAGCAAAGGCTTATTCGATAGCATGTGTTCTCACGCTCTCTTTCATCATATTAACATATTTTTAAATGGACTATTAACTGATGACTAAGGATACTTAAATGTTCATCTTCCTTCTTTTTCATAATATCTTGGATCATCACTACGTTCTCAACCATTCATTGTTTTCCATTCAGGATATGTTTTCTACATGTGTCCAAATCCACCCAGGAGCTCACTTGTCTGCCTCTTGAAGATTGGCGAGTTGATTGGAGTACAGTGGGGCTGAAAATGGTGAATGGCTTCTCGTAGGTGAATAGAGAGCAGAAGGAACAGAGAAGCTATCTGAAGAGGTCACACATTTACCCTGTGGTGCGTCCTTGACTTCTACCAGTGAAGAAAGTGTGTCCATCAAGAAAAGCTCACTCCATTCCTATATTCCCCCTGCAGTACTTGCTAAGATTGGGCTTAGCTGATGATTAACTTAATCTATCTCACCAATGCAGGAGAGCAAGCTCTCTTTCCATCTTGTTTCTAAGACAAATTGAGATCATGAGAAGAAATAAAATACTCATATTAATATGTGCCCCCAATCCTTCTGGAATATGGAAAGGGAATGTACAAGTTGTGGTCTGTTCTTGCCCACTTTATTTAAGGAAAAAGGATGTCACTCTTTTCCGCACATATTACCTGTTTATAGATAGATGCTGAGACCATAAACACATGTCCAACTTTCCCAGTGCAACCCTACGGAGCAGCAAGGGTGGACCTCAGTAGCAGCCAAGTTCAGAGCATTTGTACCTCCTGTTAACTTGGAAGAACATTGACCAAAGATGTTCTGATTGTCCCTGGAGTAGCACAATAGACTACTAAGGCCAACATGTGCCAAAGCAGGTTGAAAAATGACTGCAGGCCAATGACAACACGCCGCATGCCACGATCATGCTCTAGGGCACTGTGCTAATTCCCAACGTTCGAGCTGGTTGAGGGAGTTGGGCCTAGCAAAGGGATTGATTACCTCCCGTTGTTCAAGCAGTTTCATCTCTGCCTCTTGATGAATGAAAAAAAAAAATAAAACAAAAACCATCTTGTTGGTAAATATAGTACAGAAAGTTTTCCAGGTAGAATTTTAGAGGATAATGGAAACATACAATCTTAGATCCTAAAATTGACCAAATGGGTCACGTTGGCTTTCAACTAAAAACTGGCAAGTAAAACTAAATCTCACTGTCATTGACTTATCCTAATGCATAGCAAGCCTGCAATGCCATCTTTCTGTCTCTATGAGGCTTCTATGCGATAAGTCAATACTATTTAGTTCTAGAGAAGTTATAATTGAGGTCAAACGAGAAAACAAATCTTTTAGAAAATCACTTGGTGAATCATCGGCAGAACAAGTATTAGGACCTAAGCTCTTGTTTACCCAGTTCACAGGTTGGTTTGGTTTTTCCAGTATGCCCCACTGCCACTCTGTTTGACAGGGAGTCTAGCATCCAGCCACGGCGGCCAGCAGACATCTACTGTGAGAAAGACAGAAAGGACCAGAAAACAGCACAGACATTCAGCCCTGCTTCTGGAGATGCGGAGATTGAAGCCAGCAGGAAACCAAATGATCCATTCCATATGTGTAAAGCATGGGGGGAAAACACCTAGACAAACACAAAAGGTATCAAGAAGCAAGCGGAAAAACATACGGGCATCCTTTAAAACAGGAAAACAAAATCCCTATACTTTCTCAATGTATCCGTGTATTAATTACAATATATTTAGACTCATATGTGATTAATAATACTCGGAAAAATAAGGGAATATAAAAACTCCTCACCTATCACAATTCCAAATACAGAAAAATGCGAAATACGTTAAAGAATGGAACTTCGTTTAGTAGTAACTTAACTGTTTTAGAGCTAAGCCTGACATCCAGTGGCCGTCTGAAATACTACAGGTTTATTTCAGAGAAAAATAAAAAAACAGATTTTTAATTTGTTATGCCTGGTGTGTGTGTGTGTGTGTGTGTGTGTGTGTGTGTGTGTGTGTGTTAAGCACTCCCCCAAATCTTGTAAGACTCAGTTGGCGTGGAGTAATGTATCAAATCATTATTTCCTAAGTCAGGTTATATAATTAGGCTTTGGTTTTCTCTTGGTAATTGAAAGTAGTTAGCTCTTCATTCTAACACGACCCCCGGCTTTTACAGATGAAGTTGCCTCACAGGGAGACACTAGGTTAGCTCAATCACTAAACTTGCACCTGGCAGGTTTCACTCTGTAGTGCGTGGTCACATGAAGGATTCTGGTGAGGTTTCTCTGCAGTAATTCAGGTTCCCAAACCGGAGGAGACAGTGCACTCTGTGGTGCTGGTGTAGCTAATGAGGCATACATGATGAGACTGGCCTTGTAAACAAAGGCATCCACTGAAAGCCAAACTCTATGACGACTCAGAGGGACCAAAGGATAGAGCTGAATGGCCATACCGGGTTTCCCAGGCTGGGAAGCTTTATGGAAAGACACTCCCATAGCGTCTGTCCCCTGGAGCAGCTGATGGCTTCCAACCGCAGACCTCTTGATTAGCAGCTGAGCCTTCTAACGATGGTGGGGACCAGGATTCTAAACAAAAATTTGCTCACTATCCTCCAGTCAATGCTGACTCAATTGTAACCCCACAGGCTCCAGGACTGACACTATTTACGAAGCCCAGTCTTTTCTTCCTGAGTGTACTAGGGTCCTGAAAACCGCCTACCATGGATCTCATCACAGTATAAGCACCTCACCGCAAAGGCTCCATCGACAAAGGCATAGCGGCGGCATCAAGTTCCCGGGAAAAGACCTAGGCGGGAGCACCTTAAGTTTTTTGTGACTGAATCGATATACCAGGTATATCTCTATATGCACAGGTGTTACCTCAAACCCCTCAAGAAAGCACACCATCCCTTTAGCCAATACTCTCTGTCACACTTCATATCACTGCCAACAGGTAGAGCAAACACTCATTTGACTTTTCCCCCAGAAGAGAGTTTTTATTGTGACAATGAAAATGATTTCCAACCTCTTGAGCACTTTTTCTTTTTTCAATATAGTGATTTTTAAAAATAATTCGGACATAAAAGATATATCAGATGTAGTTTTTATTAAAAGTCAGCAGAGGATATGAAATGCATTTTTTAGAATAAACACTCATGACGTGCACAAATGCATTTAAAAGCAGCAAGTTACATGTAGGATTTCTCTTAACCCGGATACTGCAAAGGGTGTAGTTCTAGATGTACCTAACTCTATCGAATCTTGGGTGCACTCTCATAAAACCTCAGGGAGAACTTAAGCCTGCTGATAGTAAAAGGAATTGCAGCAAGCAATGTCATCTGGTGGATGGAGGGTTGAAGAGCTTAATTAACATTTTCTATAAATGCATACATAGCCCACTCTCCCATGCAAATATACCATAATCTCAATGCTTAAGTTGTTTATTTCGGATTTGGACTGTAAAGCATGCATAGAAATAATGTTGAACATACAGGCTAAGTACCAAGCCAAGCTCACAGAATCCACTCTAACCTGCAATGGCTGGTTAGCACTCAAAATGCTTAACCATGGGGTCTCCGCCACATGTGACATTTTAGAGAACCTGTCCCTGTCTAACCCAATCATTTCACAAATGAAGGAACTGAGTATTTGAGTGATTGACTTCACAAACACTACACAACTACTTACTAATACTTTTAGAGCTAGAAATAGATTTGTATCCCTGTTTCAGACACATCCTACTGCTCGATGTTTAGTACAGCCTACAGCTTATTTTTATAATCATACAAAGTCTAAAGCCAATAGGTAGCAAAACTTCTTGCAGAAAATGAAACAAAGCTGCACTGTTTAATGCTAAAAAATATGTCTCATTACTTTGCTTTGCCATTGTACCCTGGGCAAAGAGAACAAAGAGCTCGTTACACCTTTACTCTGAGAAAAAGAAAGATAATGCACTTTTTTTTTTCATTCACTGGTGGCGATGCCATAGAAGATGCTTTAAGCTCAAAAGAGATTGGATAAATTTAAAAGTAGAGATTGAGGAGTCCTAAGTTATTTTTATTTTTTAGTTAGGAGCTATCTAAGACTTCATATAAATAAACCACCCCTTCTAATTTTCCTGCTGGCTCCTTAATTTTTCTGTGCAAACTCTTGCCTAAAATAAGCAAACAAATTAAAATTCTTAAAGGAATTGATTTCTTGATTGCTGATATTTCCATTGGTCACTTGGATGATTAGAAACAGTTTCTAAAGTTACTTTCTCTGACCCACGGAGAAACATAAGATATCCAGACTCTCTCAAGAACTTCGGTGTCAAAAAGTTTACCCAAATATTATAATAATAATTTTCCATCACAATTCCACAAACCATTCATCCTGACTACAATTTGCCAATTCAGACCTACATCTTAAACTACATCTTAAATAATTTCCTACTTGTGAAATTTTGCTTCTGAGACTATACATTGCTTATCAGGATGGACTCATCTACCTTCCATGAAACACCAGAGTGTTTGCACTGCCAATCTTGGCGTTAAGAGCCCAATATTTAGTCCCTAATAAAAAATACCTTGTGCATCCCATGGACTGTAAAGACTGAAGAAAATCCCAAAAGGAACCATTGTTACCAGTTTTAAATGGGGTTCCCTGGTACCTGGTTTTGTGTACCTGGGCAAATATGACCAACCTCTCCAAGTTCAGCCTGTAAATGGAACCAAGTCTCACATAGAATTTCAGGAATGGCATCATTCAGGTGGTTCGATCTCTGGTCAATCATTCCACTCAGTTCTAATCATGAGGGTTTGTTGTTGTTTATGCTGCTGTTTTCCTAAAACAACATGCTAATCATATTGAACAAGGACAAAAGTGAAGACTCTGATTTGATCTTTTATGACCAAATCCCCCCATCCCGTGATACTTTTTACTAGCCCAACTCCTTTACGTTTACTGCTCTGCACATTTCATGTTGCTGCTCCTTAACACAGATTTAAGATAACTGAACGCCATCATGTTAGTTGATGATCTACAAACATGGTCCCTGCTGTTCCCGTAACCGATCCCTTGGCAAATTCAATATGGTTTGTTTCCAACTCTGGCTTTCCATTACCCAGATACACGCCGGGCCTACTTCCATAAAGGAAGGCTGGTCTCTTTTGCTAACCTGGCCTGTAGCCCTCTCATCTGATGCAGGCTGTTTTGTGTCCATATCCTGACACGGCCTTTTATGTGCACCCATCATGACGTGCCAATGTGGCAGGTGCTCTCCCTTCACTCTCCTTCCGCTTCACTCACGGAACCGTCCACTTCTCACGCACATAGTCTGGGGGCCATGCAACAGTTTGGCTCATGACAGTTTAAAATGCTTTGCATTTTGTTTCATTTGCTAGGAAGTGTTTACATAGAGCAGCAGAGCCCTCTTGTGGCTATTTAGGTGCATTTCCTAAAATGTTCATAGAGCTTACAAGTTGATTTTCTTCTCGGTTGGGTAACAAGTACATGTGATCAAAGCCATAGTAGACGCAAACCACTATGGATGTAGACAACACACACGCACGCATACACACACTGCTGTTGAGTGGATTCCGACTCATCGTGAGCCCTAAATAATGGTTTTTCCAGAGCTGTGCATCAACATGGACTTGGCACCACCAACCTTATAAACAGCAGTCCAACCCTAATCCGACATGGCATCAAGTTCCTTTTGAAATCCGTAGATGCAGACTCCTCTTAATCCAGAAAGAGGTTCCTCTGAAGGCTCAAAGGAAAACAAGTCCAATTTCAAGATAAGCAAATGAAGGTTAAAGATGAATAAAACCACAAAAAGTCACTCACTGCCATTGAGTCCAGGTTGAGTCAGAGCCACCCTACAGGGAGGGCTGTAACTTCCCTACAGGGAAGGCTGTAACTTCCCTACAGGGAAGGCTGTAACTTCCCTACAGGGTGGGCTGTAACTTCCCCTGTGCGATTCGGAACTTGTAACTGTATACAGGAGTAGAAAGTGCCATCCTTATCCGAAGAAGGACTGGTGGTTTCGAACTGTGGACCTAGCAGATTGAAGCCCTATGCATAATCACTACACTTAGTAGGGTTACTGACAATTTTCAAATCATATAAGGAAACTCAATGAACATGTCATATGACAATTTAAAAAGAGTAAGTGATAAGGTGCTAGCAAGTTTAAAAAATGCATTTACCATATGTATACTTCCTTGTCCCCCCTCTTTTATGACAAAATGTGAATCATGGATTAAGATTGGCATTGGTGAACCTACCAACACAGTAGGAAGTTATATACACTCAATAAAAACTTCTTTAAATCACACAGTATTCTAGTAAGTTAAATTCTTACTTGAGACAGATACTGACGTTGAGAAGTGAAAGACAAGTGCCCCTCATATCCATGGAGACTGGTCCCCCTAAAAGTACATCATGTTGGAAAAGCAGAAGATAAGTGAAAAAGTCAGAGTCCTCCACACTGACCCCATGGTTGAGAATAACAATTATGAGATAGTGCAGGGGCTGGCAGTGCGATAGTTAAAAGTTCATTGTGACAACCTGACCGATGAACACATGTGTGGTTAATTGAAGGGCGGAGGGATAAATGGCTCCGTGAGCCTCGCCTTTCTATTTCTCGGGTGTCTTGCTTTCTCATGGTCAGACCAGGGTGCAGCTGTCTTAGCCAGTTCCCTGTTTCAGCTGTCAAGGTTCACTTCCTGCAAGACATCCCCAAGGAGAAGCCACATGGACCTACTCCAATGCAGCCCTGGGCGCTGGAGCAGCCGTGTGGAGACCCCTGCCAGCGCTGAGATGCTTACATGCTCACTGATTTGGCTCTCCTCCTGCAATTGGCATCAGTGTGCATTGTGTGAGATGGAGGAGGACTTTGTGGATTGGTGTTGGACATATGGGTTAATGTTAGACTTGTGGGTTTGGGCAGCACTGGGTTGGGATGTTTTCTTGATGTGCACTTAACCTTTATTTATGAGTTTCTGTGGATTTGGTTCTCTGAAGTACCCAGACTGACTCACAGTGGCACTATGCAACAGAGCCTACTTAATGGCACCCAACAACAGCACAAAGTTCAGCAGAAAGCAGTTCATGAAGAGCAGCCTATCTTAAAGGGAGAGGGGGACGTTTCAGAACTACAAGGCGAGTAAAGGAGGAAACTATACTGAGTGAATTAAAATATATATATTTGATACAATGAGTTTAAAGGAGTTAGCATGTCTTTAAATTTTTGACAGAATGATGTGTTTTATGTGGTCAAGGGATGCTGTACTTTGTTATGTCACACAGTGTCCCATATGAAATCATGTGTAATCCTCATCTGCATTCTCATTTCTGCTTGATGACCTGGAAAACAGATAAGAAAACACCGGTTTCTGATCCTTACTGTACTGCTAACATGTTCTTTCTATGTAGCCTATGTACTTGTAACTTAAAGGCCCGCCAAAAACTGCACAAGAGAAAATCCCTGATGAGCTGTTTCTTTAAGATCTTTACCCTAGAGGATCCTTTGGACCATTCTATTCTGTCCTCTCAGGTCACTAAAAGTCTGAATCCAGCCCACAGCGACAACCAAAGCCTATAACTTAGAGATTCATTTCTTTAGTGCCATGATTAAAGTTCTTGGCTGCTAACAAAAGGGACTTTGTAAGAAAGGCCTGCATGCATACTACAAAACAAACAAGAAACCAAATCTAGCCATTGACAATCTTATGGAGACAGGTTTTACTTTGACATGCACATGGGGTCGGCCCCAAGTTTGAATCAACTGGAAGACAACTGGAAAGGCAGTCTGTCACTTAGTTAAAATATTGGGTCTTATCTTGGCAGTAATGGCTAGTGACAAGAAACATTCTGCACAGAAATGAAGTTCATGAACTGAATGTGGCCAGTGTTTATATAATGGAATTTGAGTCCTAATGCCACGTGAAAGGGAGCAGCGTGATTGCTTCTTAAGAGCCAGTCACTACCACCATCATGGCTGGCATTTGTGGTTCTAAAGACCTATTTTTTTTTCTAATGAAGCAGTGGCAAGGCGTTTTGGGAAAAGTATGGCTTGATATCTATCCTAGCTACATCGCTTACTTGCTGCATGGTCATGGTCACTAAAAAATATTTAAAGGTATACATTTAATTGGGGCATAATTCAATTTGATTTAGTATGTGACAGGGGAGACACGTGTGTCCCTTTTTATAAAAGCACTCATTATTCTTTCTCTGAACAACAGTTTTGATTTTATGGAAAGAGAATGGGGCTACTCATCTTCAGGGTTTTACAGGGCATTCACTGAAGGTGACATTGACCACTACATTAAATTATAGTAAACACTTCAGAGAGCTTCACACACACACACACACAGCTTTGCTCTTATTGGTTAGAAGTAAGACTCATAAGCAATAACAAACATACATCTGTGTCACCTTTCTGGGAAAATCTCTAGGTTCTTTGGCCATCCATCCTCCTGGACTCAGTACAATTCACATGATGCTGCTTGGTTTCAAAGAGAAGTGACAACAAGCGTCTCACTGAGAGGAATTGTATGAAGCTCAGATGTAACTAGGTTCTTGCAGTACCTGTTTTCACATAACTTTATTATCTTGAAAGTATACTCATATGAGATCTAGCCTAAGCACATGAATTTGGCAGCGAAAAATCATTACCTTCAAAATGAAGTAAAAACTAGTGATCAAATGACAACATAAGAACTGAGACTTGTGCTTATTTACTCCTGGTCCAAACTCATTATGCTGCAGCACAATATTTTTATAACAGTTTTATTGGCCAGCACAATTATTTATTTAACAGATAAACACTCCTATATTTCTATCAAGTAAGGTACTGTGATTACTGTAAAAAAAAATTTTTTTTGCAGGCAGTGGGAGCCCTGCTTACTGGGTAGCCATGAGACCTTCAAAAAGTTCATAGAGACATGGGATGTTTTCCATAAACCATCTGCAGCCCTGCTATACAAGCTGATCTCTTGGCCAACAAGCAAGGACTCAGTGACTCTCCTGGTTAAATGCACAGTAGTACCAGAGGAAATGCAGAGCAGCAACATCTCTGTGGATTTGCTGCCAAGGCCTGGAACTGCCTAGAGGAGGTAAACCCCACAGATAATTGGTCTATATTGACTAGAAAGGCACTTACAGCAGCATCTTCCTGATCATGTCACTGTGAGGATTTGCTGCTGGACTTAGGATTGACCAGCCACAGGATGAGTTTCAGGGCCTCTGTTCCCACCAGCAGATTATTCCTTGGTGTGCCAATATTTATTCTGTTGTTGGGAGAATTTCTTGTAGCGGGTTGTCGCAGCTCGATGCTTATCAGGGAGGATTTGGAACAGCCTGCACTTTCAGGGCTCAGGAGAGTAACTTTCATCTTTCTGCTCTCAGACAAGCCATCACAGGCTAGACCCAGAGCTGCTTATTGCATTGGTTTCTCTTCCTTACACGGTCTCATTTTTTTGGCAGTTGAGATAAAACTTGCAAGAGAAACTCAAGAGATTATCAGAAGACATCAATGTTCTTTAACACTGAAGGTATGTTTTACTGTTGAAACCTTAAAGTCTTATAGGAGTAGAAAGGAGAATTCTGTGTCAGGTTGGTTTGCTCCCTTTGATTGCAAGCAGACAGAGACACGGTGTACCTCTTCTTAGTCAAGCACTCAAGATTTTGTGGAATTAGAATAATATAATATTGTGTCAACTTATTGTGGGTGGACAGTGGTTTTCTATAGAGCCAGGGCCCCAAATGACGAAATGCAAAACTAGCTGCTTTATGTCAACACATTAAGTAATGGGCTCAACACTAGTATGATACCCAACATTATTCTATAATATAGAGAATTCGCATTAGCTTAGTGTAGTGACACTAGGCACACACAGACTCCACAAAGGTTTACCTCTAGCTTGCTTTCTGGTGCTTCTTATGTGCCCTATGAACTTTAGTTACACATCTGTGAAGTGTAAGAGTGCCATTATTAAAAATCAAGGTTTTTGTCTTCAGTCGGACAACATTATATTTCAAAAGAAAAAGAATAAACTGTCACCGACATTTTAAAGATCCCATTGCTGGTAAGCGAATACCGTGGAAAGAGCCAATGGCAAATAAAAATCAAAATAGGCTGTCAAAGTTAGCTTCCCAAATCATTTCCACTGAATTGCCTATTGTCTCAGGACTTATTATATGCCTGAACCAGTGCTGAGTTCTCAGGCAGGCTGAGCAAAAATATCATGGTCTTAACTGTTTCTAGATAAAAGGGAAGTCAATGTCAAGGAGGACATTGTTGCGTTGTTACCAAGCCAAGAGTCCTTGCCCACGGGCACAGAAGGACACCCGGGCCCACTACACAGACTGACCTTTAGGCAATCCCCAAGCCCTGTCGCAAAGAAGGGAAACCGATCTTAAGCTACTGAGACTCAGAAGAAAATGTTCGAGGAAAAAGTTCCTATTTCCATCCTCTCTACGTATCCACGTCTGGATGAAAAGCATCTAAGAAATGCTGATTACTCAATTATCTATTAACTGATTCTTGAATTAATGTTGCAAGTTAAATTCCTCCTTGAATGTGTACCTTGGCTTTCATCTGCTGATATTGGATTGGATTGAATACAGTAATTAGATACATTGTTTCTATATTTTGAGAGGTTTCCAAACTTGGCTATTAGAATTATAGAAGGGATTTTAAAATTTCCACTGTTCAGGGTATACTCCCAGAACCGCCCGAATCCATGGAAACAAAACCAATGCTCTGCATTTTTTAAACTCTCTAATATTATTCCAAAGTGCAACAAGGGTTGAAAACCAATGATCTGTAGCTTAGCATAATGTCTACCATATAGCAGGCACTGGGTAATAAAGTAAATTGTTGCTGAATGTATGAAAAGATAACTTTCTCAGATATTTCTTCCATAAAAGAGTTACAACTAGTTCTTTTTATCAACATGCAAATTTTATGGAGTTAAAAAGTAAGCCTTTCATAAATAATAGCTAAACTAAGGGCAAATGTAATTAATTTTGAAATAATATTACTCATAAAATAGAAATAAACAAGGTCACATAGACAAATAACCTCCCAAGTAAAGCCTGTGGTATTTCTTGTTCTCTAATTATTTGCTAGAAGCCATGACACAGACATTATGCATTGGGTTGCTAACTGCATGGTCAGCAGTTCTGCCCAGAGCGAGACAAACAGAGCCTCTCTACTCCGAAAAGAGTTACAGCCCTAGAAACCCACAGGGGCAGTTCTATCCTGTCATATAGGGTTTCTATAAGTCACAATTTATTCAAGGGCAGTGGGGTTGGCTTTTTGGTTTAATTATATTGCTAAGGAGTTCTGTTGACTCAGTGAGTTAAGCACTGGAGTACTTCATCAAAATATTGGTGGTTTGAACACACCAACTACCCCAAAGGAGAAAGATGCGGCAGTTGGCTTCAGTAAATATTTACAATCTCATAAACACTGTGGAGACATTCTATGATGTTCTATATCTATAGGGGCACTGAGTCTGAATCAAGGTAACTATAATACATCTTTGGTCTTTGGTCATGAAGTTGCAGGGTATTGTCTAATCAATTCTGACATATAACAGAGTAGAGCTCACCCACAGTTTTCTTAGCTGTAAATTTTAAGTAAATAGATTGTACGTCTTTCTGTAAAAGAACTGAAGATTGCTCACATCTCCAACTTTTCAATTAGCAGGCAAATACTTAGCTACTGCATTACCAGAGTGCTTTGATGATTTGTCCGTCCATCCATCTATCCCTCCATCCATCCACCCATCAAAGAGCAATGATGATATAGAAGAGGTGCTTGAACAAAGACCACCACCACCACCACCTGTGGGTCATGACCCCTTTGGGGGTTGAACAACCCTTTCACAGGGGTTGCTCAATTCATAACAGTAGCAAAATGACAGTGATGAAGTAGCAACAAAAATAATTTTATGGTTGGGGCTCACTAAAACATGAGGAACTGTATGAGTCATGGCATTAGGAAGGTTGAGAACCACTGCCTGACAGGTGTCCTGCTAACCCGAACCTCTAGTGTGGTTCAGAAACAAATGCTTAAGAAAACAGTTTGTTTGTTTGTTTTACTTTCCATGCTGTATATATATTTACATTCTGGATGAAACTCAACCAAGAAATATTGATTATTAATTGGATCATTGTTTAAAGTTGTAAGTTAAATTTCTCCTTGACTCTCATCTTTTAGTTTTACAGTAATAGTAGATTGGATTAAATATAATTTTGATCAAGTAATCCAAATGTGTTTTAATCTCTGAACAATTTACCTTGGATCAAGTCCTGGTAAGGCGACTAACAATTCTAAGATTTGTGTGTTGAAATGTGTAGTATGTGAAATTCAAGATCCATGAAGTTGAAATCAGACAGCTGAGGAATCAGCAAGCATAATAAATGAGAATATGTACATTAAACTTAATGGGTTTTAACTAGGTTACATCAAGACAAGAAGTCAGCACTAGGAGAAATAAATTCTTATCATAGCAAGCAAAGTATGCAAAGATGTGCCATGCATTTGGAGTAAAATATTCTGCAATCATTACACATTTTTGTTTTTCTCGTTGCTGCGAAAGTAGACAGCAGAGAGGAATAGCATGTGTTTTTTTATTTCAGCTACAAATTATTTTAGATAAGTGTATTAGATGGGGTTCTCTAGAGAGACAAAGCCAGATTGCTGATAATTTTATATATATTTATAAAGATAGATATGTAACATAAGAAATGAACAGTTAAATTATATACAGATAGATAGATATATAATACAAGAAATGAACAGTTAAATTATAAAGCAGTACAAATGGCTCAGTGCAACTCACTCCCATGAGAGAGAGTTGTGAGACACTGGCAGTCCTTCAAGTCTTGAGGGATGCCAGGAATTCCTCTGTAGAGAGAGCTAGCCTATCCCAGCCCATGCAGTAAACAGCAAGCCAGGTCACCAACTGTCAGCCAGGTCACCAACAGTCAGTCCCCAGTGCAAGAGATGTAAATTCCAAACGTGTGGTCTTAAAGGGACCTCAACTTATAGTGACACAGTCTACAGGCTAGGCATCCCACAGGTAGTGTACCCTTTAAATTGAGGCACAGAACAAGCAAGGCAGTCATATACCAGTCCAATGATCAAAGAGCGAGAGAAAAGAAAGGCGAGGCTCACCGAGCCATTTATCTCTCCACCCTTCAATTAATCCTACACGTGTTTATCAGCCAGGCTGGCACAATAAACTATCTCAATCCACCCCTTGCCAACCTGGCACCTGTACACAATTCTTTAGCCATATATACTTATATAATTTCTGGACTATGATGAAATCACACTTATACTTATCATCAATCATCTATCATACATATAAATAAAAACACACTTAGTCCAATTGTATCTGATATATCATACCTGAACAAGGGAAAGATATGCAATACGCACATAAAAAGAAAATACATTGACAATTACAAATCTCACTTTTGCAATTGATCACATGGTCATAATTGATAAGTAGAATTACCTTCTACTACTACCCATACTGTATTACCTTTGCCCTCAGAAAGCACCTCAGCTGGCTGTGGTTTTTTGCCTGGTGGGGTGACCCAGACCTTCATTCCTGAGGGGTCTGGGTCATTATAAGTCCTGTCAGGATTGGGTTGCTATAATTTACCATTTAGTTTAATCACAGGGCAAGGTAACACTAAGAGTCGGCCTATGGGATCTCCTGGATTCCAGACATATTCTTCTTTACTTTCATTATGTAACACCAGTCCAATTTCTCCCTGGTAATCAGGATTAATCACACCATTTAGTACACTGACACCCTTCCTGACCTGTTGATCCAAATGCATGAGAAGCCCAAAGTGCCCAGGGGGCATTGTCAGCTGCGAGTTCAGTGGAATCCTGCTGTGTTTCCAAGTGGGAGAGTTCCTTCTTTCGGGACCAGGAAGGAAGCTCCAGGCCTGAGGAACACAGCCTGGCCAATAAACAAGAGGCCATGAGAATTTTAACCCAAACCTCAGTAGTTTTCTTCAAGGGGGAAGAATTAGTACAGCAGTTGGCAGGACATGTTGCATAGAAGTACATAGAAAACATTTATTAAATAAAAGGAACATGCACATTGATTTACTGATACTATAATAATTATAAAGATGTGAATTATGCTGCTGTTAACTCTAAGTTAGTGCATTTCTAAAGTATTTTTTAATTATATTACTGGATGTGATACTATTTTAGGAGTGAGTTAATTAAGGAAGAAGAGATGCCGTATTTTATTAGGATGCCTTTTGTTCTCTCTTTTGTTAACTTACACCCAAATCCCTAAACCGTCAAGTTTTATTTGTCTTCATTTCTGAAAAAGGTTCAATAATATGTATTTTAAATATATGGTAAGACTATAATTGGAATTATTTTTTTAATTTATAAAAAGACTAATTAGATTCACATCTTACAGTGACAGCTTTCTCAGTAATAATCTTCCTTAGAATAGTTTGTGAAACAAATTTTATGCTCAATAAATTAGGAAGATTGGGGTGTGGTTAGCTAAATACATCTATTAAAGATAATGAGCGCAAACTTCTGACTTTCAGTTGAGGGAGTCACAAATATGAAAAGGAAGGAAATAATATATTTTGTGTGCAGATGGACTGGAATTGGTAGTGGAATAAAATGTGCTCTTATTATTTTGATAACATAGAATTAAGAAAATAAATATAGATTGAAACATGGACATAAGTGTATGCATGCGTATAAGCCTGCCCGCACATACATTTGCTGGCTCATCCCATTAAAAGGCTCATCCAACAGCAGCACCTCAATGGGAAGGAATATTTCTGGTTCTACATATTCTACTGTAAATAGAACTCAAGATCTTTGAAGAAATGGCTGAATACACATGTGTTAGCCTGGGTACTTTAGAGAAACAAATCCACAGAAACTCGTGTATAAGACAGAGTTTTATATAAAGGTTAAGTGCGCATCAAGAAAACATCCCAACCCAGTGCTCTCCAAGCCTATAAATCCAACATTAACCCATATGTCTGACACCATTCCACAAAGTCCTCCTCCATCTCACAAAACATACATTATGACGCCAACTGCAGGAGGAAAGCTGAATCAGTGAACATGCAAGCATCTCAGCACTGAGAGCGGTCTCCACACAGCTGCTCCAGCACCCAGGGCTGCACAGGGATAGGACCATGCTGCTTTTCCTTGGAGATGTCTTGCAAGAAGCGAGACTTGCAAACTGAAGCAGGAAACTGGCTAAGGCAGCTGCACCCTGGTCTGACCATCAGAAAGCAAGAGACCTGAGAACTAGAAAGGCAAGGCTCACTGAGCCATTTATTCCTCTGCCCTTCAATTAACCCCACATGTGTTTATTGGCCAAGTTGACACAATAAACGAATTAACTCAACACATGTGGGCCAGGAAAGAGGTTTATCTGGGGCACCTTGCTTTACAAAAACTAAGTAATTTTTTTGTATGCTCAAAGAATAGATAGGAATGTCAAATATAGACATTACTGATCAATTGATGGGTTTTAAGAAAGTGTCAACAAATTCAGAACAAATTTATAGAATATTTTCAATCATAGTGACATGAAATGATTTCTCAATTATGTGAAAATACACTAGTTATTAGGTGTGATCAAGAAATCCCAACTCCCCAATATTGAGAGTTGCCATACCAGGAGAAGTTGGGGGGAGAAAAGGTGAACCTATCACAATGACCTACCTTTAATCCCCTCCCAGGGGGATAGACAACATATAAAGGGATAAAGGGAGGCATCAGACAGGGCAAGACATGGAAACATAATAATAATTTATAAATTATCAAAGGTTCACGAGGGAGGGTGGGTGGGGGGGGGAGGGAGGGGAAAAATGAGGAGCTGATACCAAGGGCTCAAGTAGTAAGAAAATGTTTTGAAAATGATGATGGCAACAAGTGTACAAATGTGCTTGACACGATGGATGGATGGATGGAGGGATGGAGGGATGGATGGTGATAAGGGCTGTAAGAGCCCCCAATCAAATGATAAAAAAGAAACCCCCAACTTATAGCAACCTTATGTACAGCAGCAGGAAACACTACTTTATTCTGTACCACACTCGCACGGGGTGTGATGTTTGAAAGCGTTGTTGCAGCCACTGTGAAAATTCATTCTGCTGAGGATCTTCTTTTTCTCGGACCATCTACTTAACCAAGCATGATGTCCTCCCCCGGCACTGACCTCTCCTGGGAAGGTGTCCAAAGTACACTACATGACAGTCTCACCATCGTGTCTTCCAGGGAGCATTCGGAATACACTGACTCTGGGACATATTTGTTTGTTCATTTGGCAATCATGACACAGGCAACATTATTCATCCACAATATGATTCTAATGCATCAACTCTCAAGTCCTCCTTAGTTATCATCCAACTGCCATCTGTATAAGAGCCAATGGAAATACCAAGGCTTCAGTCCAGAGCACTGAAGCCCTCAAAATGACATATGTGCTCTCAACACTTGAAAGAGTCTTCATGCTGCAAATTGATTCAGTACACCTTTTGCATTACTGATTGCTGCTTCCAGGTTTGCAAGTAAAATGAATTCATTGACTTCAGTGTTTTCTCTGTGTATCATGATGTAAAATGGTCCCAAAGTGAGGATTTGGTTTTCTTCCCATTGAATTGAAAGTTATACTGAAAATTGTAGTCTTTGGTCTTCAACAATGTCCCAAGTCCTCTTGGCTTTCAATAAGCAAAGCTGTGACAACTGCAAATCACATTTGCTACTGAGATTTTCTCCAAGAATGGTGCCACATAGTCTGATATAGTTCAAGTTTATTGTGCCAACCTGGCCGATAAACACATGTGGGGTTAATTGAAAGGTGGAGGGATAAATGGCTCAGTGAGCCTCGCCTTTCTAGTTCTGGGTCTCTTGCCTTGTGATGGTCGCACCAGGGTGTAGCTGCCTTAGCAGTTCTCTGCTTCAGCTGGCAAGGCTCACTTCCTGCAAGACTTCCCTGAGGAGAAACCACATGGATTTACCCTGATGCAAACCTGAGTGCTGGAGCAGCCGTGTGGAGACCCTGCCAGTGCTGAGATGCTTACACATTCACTGATTTGGCTTTCCTCCTGCAGTCGGCATCAGTGTGTTTTGTGAGATGGGGGAGCACTTTGTGGATTGGTGTCAGACATATGGGTTAATGGGTTAATGTTGGACTTGTGGCCTTGGGCAGCACTGGTTTGGGCTGTTTATTTCTTTTTTTTTGGGGGGGGGTGGTGCTGTGTCTTGAGGTACACTTACCCTGTATATAAAACTCTCTCTTATACATATATATATATTAATTTTTTGTATATTTGTTTCTTTAAAGTACCCAGACAAACACAGAGTTATGTAGTCCATCTCCTCTGATTATTTTCTCAGCATCCAGATGGAATAAATATGGTGAAAAAACATAATCCTGACCCATACGTTTCCTGATTTTAACACCCCTTGTCAGTCAGAAAGACTGCTTCTTGGTGCCAGACAAGTTTCATATGTAAACAATTATTATTTGTTTTGTAATTCCCATTCTTCACATTGTTATCCATATATTATGATCCATACAGTGTCTTTGCACAGGACAGAAAACCAAGTAAACATGTCTCTCATATTCTTTGATTTCAGATTCATCTGATATCAACAGTGATAGCCATTTTCCCATAGCTTCTTCTGAATCTGGCTTGAAGTTCTGTCAGCTCTCTATGTATGCTACAATATATTTTTAATTATCTTCAGCAAAATTTCTTTACCTATGACATTAAGGATATTATTAAATTATTTCTGTATTCTGTTGGGTCACCTTCAGATTTCTTCTAGTAGTTTACTCGGGTTGCTGTCTCCCAAAATTCTTGCCACAGTCTACTGAGTGCTTCCAGTGTTACAGTTTGTTAAAACAATTCATTGCATCAATTTCTGGAGCCTCTTTATATCTCATTAATGCCACCAGTGTAGCTTAGCCCTCCTTCTTCAAGATCATCAATTTTGACCATATGCTAATTCCTGAAATGGTTAAGTGTGAACCATTTATTTGAACAGTGACTGTGCATTCCTTCCACCTCTTTTGATGTTTCCTTCATTGTGTAATATTCTGCCCATAATCATTTCATATTTCCATTCAAGACTTCGCTTTTTTCTTTAGTACTTACAGTCTGAGATAGGCTGAGTGCACTGTTCTTCCCTTTTGATTTTCTAATTTGGTATCTTAACACATTTCATTATAAGGCTTTATTTCATCTTATTGAGCTGTTTTTGAAAGGTTCCTGTATAGCTCTTCTACTTCACCATTTCTTCTATTGATTTTAGTTGCTCTACATTCACGGGCACGTTTCATTCTTTACTGACCTTCATGTTGGTCTTTTCTTTATTTTACTTTCTTTATTCTGTTGTTTGTTTTTGTTTTTCAAATGACTTTATAGACTTTATCTGTAAGAAAGGTACAAATGGAAGAACGGAAGTAGATGTTTGGGTACAATTTCTAGAAAAGGGACAGGTCTACCCAACATGCACGCACTGCCTTGGTGAGGTGGGGAAGGCCAGGCTTCTGCTTTGTCACATCATCAAACAACCCCTCCAGTATTTTGTCATCAGTGTTCTTTTTATTTTCTTCAGATTCAACCTGAACTTGAATATAAACCATCCCTGGTTGTCCCATAGTCGCTCCCTGGCCATGGTTAGGCTGATGATGTTAAGCTCCTCCATCCCCCATTCCCACAGTAAAGTGGATTTTAATCTGATCTGTTATATCTGGCGAAGTCCATGTATATAGTTACCCTTTATTATCTCCAAAGGGCATTTTCAGTGAAGTCCTTTATCTTGCAAAATTCTTTCAGGTGATCCCTAGTTTCCTTTCTATCACCCAGCCCAAAATATTGATCTTTTATCACAGAAGCCCTGGTGGAATAGTGAGTTACAGTGGGTGACAGGTTTTGTGGGATTTTTTACTTATTTGTCTTGATCATTGGTCTTTGTTTTTAATTTTGGCATTCCAGTGACCAACAATTATCAAGGAATCTTAATGGCATGCTTCTATTTCCCTGAATTTGTCAGTCGAGTCACAGTAAACCAAGTGATTATATGATTCAAAAATGGCCAAAACTAGTTATTTCAGATCACTAAAACCTAGAATATTAATGTTTATACATTCTACTTGTTTTGATTATTTTCAAATTTCCTACAATCATACTCTGTACATCCATATTCTAAATATTAATGGATGCTTACAGCTATTTCTTTTCATTTTGAGTTCTGGCCCATCAGCAAATGAAGGTTCTGAAAGCTTTATTCCATGCACCATATTGTGGTTGATGCTGCATTGAGGAGGCATCCCTTTCTCAGTCATATTCAAAGTGCCTTCAAACATGAGAAGCTCATCAGGGCTCTATCTCTGGTCATGTTAAACTGCTCTTCATAATGTTTTCAGTAACTAGTCATTCGGAAGTGGATGAGCTATTTCTTCATGTTAATTTATTTTTAGTCTGGAAGCTTCACTGAGACCTATTCAGCATGTATTACACTGCTGATTTCTGAAATACTAATGACGTAACTACCACCATAGCAACAACATACAAGCTATGAGGATAACAAATTGAAATTGTGGTTAAATGACTATTTAGTGTTATAAATATTTTGAAAGCCTAAATAACCCTGGCAAAAGCAGCTCAATTCTGTCTCATAACAACCTTAAAGGATACTGGTGGGTGTTTGAGAATAGATATCTATTCAGGAGTAGAAAGTACTATCTTTCTCTCTCACAACACCTGGTGGCAAAACCACTACTCACAAAATACATAGCAGAGAAAGTGAGGAAACATGGGAAACTAACAAATGTCATTCCCACAGATTCTCCCCTAACCGCTAAGCTGCCTTAAAGTGAGCACACGGTTGATTGTCTCCCTGTAGAGGCAGACATTCCCTGATTATCTTCTTCCACCTTGGCGCCCATGCCCCCTCATGCCTTCCACAAAGACAGGTATTAGATTTCCTCATCTGTGAGCTCAGAGACTTTACTGTGATTCCCACCCACCTTCCAATGCATTCAACTCCTGAATATGCATGACTAATGGCTACCTATAAAAGCCCCCAAACAATAAACACAAGACCCTTCTCCTCTTGTCCCCAGTTCCCAGTCTCCTCTCCTCCAGTCCTCCTCTTCAGCCCTCTCCCCTCACCTCTAGTCCACTCTCATCTGACCCTCTTTCCCACTCCCTCTTTCCTTCCTCTCCCTCTCCCCCACTCTCTTCCTGGGGTCTACAATGTCCATGTGGACTACCAAGTGGGGCTGAGGTGGGCATGATACATTGAAATGTGTCTGACTCCTTTATTATGCTTTCACTCCAATCTCTATTATTCTTTATGACTTTATTATAATCTTTGCATGTGTTATAGCTGTATAATTGCACCCACCAGACTCATGATAGTGTGAAGGGCTGATTTCCCCCCAGAAGAAAATATTTTGAATTCAATATAATTAAAAGACAATGTATTAACATTTAGGATGAAGCAGGTACATTGATTATCCATCTACCCAACAGATTACACTTCTTTTTATGAAGCCATTGGGAGCAATATAAAATATGGCCAAATACTTACATATCTGGGGAATCTGTACCAAAGTCTAAAACATGATGGATTTTTGACCATCTTGCCACATTATGTAAGTGTGAATTTTATTAATTATCTTTAAAGACATTAAAAATGTCTAGCAATTTTATTCTTAATAGCCAAAAAGTAGAAATACCACAAGTGTCCAGCCCCAGGAGAATGTCCTGACATCTTTTGTAGGCATCAGCTTCGGTGGCACTGTGGGATGGGCATTTGGCTGCTCACAACAAGGCTAGTCCTTTAGAACCCTCCACCACTGCCCCAGAAAATGATGTGACCACTGTGTGAGAGAAAAGATGTACAGTTTGGGAAAACCTATATAGCTCAACAACAAGTTGGAATCTACTCAATGGCAGTGGATAGGGAATAAATGTCAATGTCCAGATATACACAGCTTTGTGAATTGATTTCAGAGACGTTGTGTTGAACATTAGAAGCCAAATCCCAAATAATCTGTAATATATTATTCCATTTACCTGAAGCTTAAGAATAACAATGCATAGTCAAAATGAGAACACTGCCTATTAATGAGAAGGCAGAATTTCCTGGAAGCAGGCACAAGAAAACAATGGCTACATCAATGAGCTCAAGCACAGAAACGATTGTGAGGTTCATACAGATTGAGCAGTATTTCATTCTTTTCTGCATACGGTTGCTATGGGTCCGAACTGGCTTGGTGGCACTTAACAACAACAGATATAAGGTCACCTACTTGTGCAATCAAAATGTTAAATAGCATTGGTTGCTGCTTAAATGCGATCCTGCAACATTAAAATGACACCAGTTTAAAATTGATCACAGTATGCCGTTCATATCCATACGCATAATTATATTCAAATTTACCTTATTTTTAAAGAACAATCATTTAATATAGTATTTTAGATCAATCCCCTTGCTTATGCCATTGACAATACAGAGCAATTTCTATTTGCAAATAGGGGTACAAGAAAGTGACCTTCAATTAAAAAAACAAAATTGAAATCACATGTGTATGAATAATTACTGAGGATTCCTAAATTAGGCAGTGTTTTGTTCTATTGTACACGTGTGCCCATGGCTTGAAACCAACACGATGGCATCTAAAGACAATAACAAGAATATGAGGCTTGTCCTGTCAAGATATCTAGAGATCTGAAGCAGTTACGAAGTTTTAATGAACACAAATTTATGACATAAAGATTCTGCCCAAGGTAGACAGAAAGTGAGTAATTTGAATAGTTGTAAAAACATGAAATCCTTGGATCTAGCCTGATCAAGGTTGTTTGGACAATCCACCAAAGGTTTTGTAGAAACAAATAAACATCCCTGAAAGTCTCCCTATGTTCTATTTTATTGCGTGTGAGTGTCTGTGTTGGACAGGGTTCTCTAGAGACAAACTAGATTGCTACTAATTATATATAAATATATTTATAAAGATAGATATATAATACAAGAAGTGAACCGTTAAATTATATACAGATAGATAATACAAGAAATTAAGAGTTAAATTATAAAGCAGTGAGACACTAGAAGTCCTTTAAGGCTTGAGAGCTGCCAGTTGCAAGTGCCCTTCTGTAGAGAGAGCTAGGCTATATATATCCAGGCAGCAAACAGGAAGGCAGGTCCCCAACTGTCATCAGCTGTCGGTCCCCAGCTCCAGAGATGAACATTCCAATCATGTGGGCTTAAAGGGACCTCAATTTACAGCGACACAGTCCACAGCCTAGGCATCCCACAGGTAGTGTACCCCTTTAAATTGAGGCACAGAACAAGCAAGGCGAGGCTCACCGAGCCATTTATCCCTCTGCCCTTCAGTTAATCCTACTTGTGTTTATCGGTCAGGCTGGCACAATAAACTATCGCAATCCACCCCTTGCCAACCTGGCACCTGTACATAATTCTTTACCCATACATATTTATATAATTTCCAGATATTAATAAAATCACACTTATACTTATCATCAAATCATCTATCATACATATAAATGAAAACACACTGAGTCAGTGTCTATGTGTATGTTTGCTGAATGTATAAACTATGGGTAGAAATGCATGTCATTATGCATTTAAAGACTTATATACTTCTCTTGTGCCATCTTTGGAGAACAAGGATTCTAGGAATATGAGCATCACCGCTATGTGAGCCAGATTACTGGAAAAAGCAGGTGAAGACGATAGCTTTCACTTTAACAACAAGGTCACAGATCAGTGCTTCTTATGATTGCCCCATCTTACAATTGCCCCTTGGAAGCAAATAGATTTTGTACCAGTTATAAACCAGCCTAATGGGCCTAAGCCTTGCCACCCACACACTGCTGGGTAACAAGGAGATCAGAGTGCAGTTTCTGAGAACAGGCATATTTCAATGAGAAAAGAATAATGGAAAGAATGAAGCATGTTCATTTCCTTGGCCCAAACTCACCAGTCATGTTAAGTCAGTCATTTTCTAGAGAGGCTTTCCACAAGCTAGAGTCATTACCCTTATATATGACTCCATACGCTGTAAACAGGCTGGGGAGGTACAAAGGCTTTAAGAAAAGTAATCACGTGACATGCTGGGGAAAAAATGAAGGTGGTTAGGATATAAATTTTCTTGTTAGACTTTAGGGTCCCTACTCGTACCAATCCTGTGTATCACAGAAGAAAGCACTGCCTGGTCCTCCTCACAGCCACTGCTTTCTTTGCACCTGTTGTTACAGTGACTGTGGCCACTAATCTCCTTGAAAGTTGTCTTTCCCAATACTTAACTGAGCATGATCTCCTTCTGCAGGGCCGGGTCCCTCCTCTTAACTTGTCTATAGCACGTGAGATGAAGTCTTACCATCTTCTCTTCTAAGGAACCTTCCAGCTGGACTCCTTCCAAGACAGCATTTGTTCATTCTCCAAGTAGTCAGTGCTATATTTAATATTCTTCGCCAACATTGGAAGGCAAAAAAGAGAGCATCAATTCTTTTTGGTCTTTATTCGTTGTTCAATGGTTTTATGCAAACGAAGCAATTAAAATGACCACAACTTAGTCAGTTATGCTTTATTCCTCAAAGTCACATCTTTGCTTTTTTAATATTCTAAAGCGGTTTTATAGCAAATTTACCAAATGAGATGTGTCATTTTATTTTGTTGACTGCTGCTTCCATGAACAATGACTGTGGATCTAAGTAAAATAAAACTCTTGACTACAATATTTTTTTCTGTTTATCATCATGCTGCTTATTGTCATGGCCAGTTGATAGAATTTTTACTTTCTTTATTATGCGTCTCACTTCATAGTGAGTACTGTAAACTTTGATCTTGATCATTAAGTGCTTCAAGCCCTCTTTGCTTTTAGCAAACAAGGCTTTTACCTCTACACATCAAAGTCTGTTCATGAGTTTTCCCTCAGTCCTGATGGCACATTTTTCTTCATATGATTCGGGCTCTTGGCTTATTTGCTCTGGTTATAGGTCATAATGCATAAATATGGTGAAAGGATATGACCATGTTACACACATGTCCTGTTTGTAACCATGATATGCACATTTCCTTGTTTTCACCCCTTCAATATTCCATTATTCTGTTTGAATGACATTCTCTTGTCTATGTAAGGGCTCTGCATGAGCATGTGTTATGAAGTTCTTTTCAATGTTACCTGTAGGTTGTTAAGATACAAACAGTTGAGTATGCCTTTGGATAGGCAATAAAACACAGATACATATTATTCTGGTATTCTTTGTCTTCAACAAAGATCAATCTGACATCAGCAAGGAACTTCCTCATTCCACATCTTCTTATGCATCTACCTTGAATTTCTGGAAGTTCCCTCACAACCATTTTAAAAGTGTCTTCATCAATATTTTACTTTTGTTTGATACTAATAGAATGGTCCTATAATCTTTGCATTCTGTTGGATCATTTCTTGGAATGAGCATGCTATAGTTAAAATTTATTGAGCCAACCTGGCCAATAAACACATGTGGGGTTAATTGAAGGGCAGAGAGATAAATGGCTCTGCAAGTTCTCGGGTCTTTTGGTTTGTGATGGTCGGACAAGAGTGTAGCTGATTTAACCAGTTCCCTGCTTCAGCTGGCAAGGCTGACTTCCTGCAAGACATCCCTGAGGAGAAGCCACATGGACCTACCCCAATGCAGCCCTGGGTGCTGGAGCAGCCATGTGGAGACCCCTGTCCGTGCTGAGAGGCTTATACATTCACTGATTCATCTTTCCTCCTGCAGTCGGCATCATAGTGTGTGTTTCGTAAGACAGAGGAGGACTTTGTGGATTAGTGTCAGACATATGGGTTAATGCTGGACTTGTGGGCTTTGGCAGAACTAGGTTGGGACGTTTCCTTGATGTGCACTTACCCTTTATACAAGACTCTCTATTATATATGAGTCTTTGTGGATTTGTTTCTCTAATGTACCCAGACTAACACAGGGCACAAATAGGGAACTCTTCCAATTGGTAGGCCAGGTAACTGTCTTTCAGAATGCTTGGCATAGACAAGTTAGCACACAAAGTGTTGCATCTGTTTGTTGAAATATTTCTAATGATTTTCTGTCAAGTCCTTCAGCCAGTGACTTCAGTGTAGCCTAGAATTATTCCTTCAACATCATCAATTATTGATTTTCTGATACCTCTAGAAATGAAGGTCAAGAAATTATTTTCAATAAATTGCTGCATTTTGCCCGGCTTCTTTTGTAGTCTCACTCATTGGTCAGTATTTTGCTCAGATAGCCACCCAGTATTGCAAGTTGGGACTGAAATCATTAGTCACTTCTTTCAGCCTGAGAAATTTAACTCCAAAATTTTCCACAGTTAATTATAATATGTCGCTTTGTCTTCTTGAGCCAACCATTGAAATCCTCTGGTGGGCTCTTTTTTGTTATTACTTCTTTTGTCTGATTAACTACTGCATGTTCAAGAGAAAGTTCCAAAGTCTGGCTTGGCATCAACTTTGATCTATTCTTCCTTTCTTGTATTTTAAGATGACCTTTTACTTTTTTTGTTGTACAATATATTTGATGTTATCCTCAAAAATGTTTGGCCTCCAATCCTTAGTACTTGTGATAATTCGATGATTTTATGTCAACTGGACACTCCTCTCAAAGGGTGGAGTCAGACTTGTCAATCAGTTGACAGCCTGATGCTGTCTCCATGGCAGCATAGCCTTTTTGTAGGGAAGACCCTGAGAACTGCCCTCTCTTTATGACTGAACCTAGAAACTTCCTTCTCTCTACCCCTTCACCTTCCTGCTTGCTGGTCACCCTAGAGTTGCAAGATCCTGCCATTTCCCCACCAACTATGGATCTGCATGCACCAGCCTGTGATCTTCCTGCATTCTGTATCATTGCATGTGGCTGCGTGAGTCTGGAAAGCGACTTATGGGCTAGTATGGGACTAATAGATTTGAGCGCGACTGGGCTGGGAAGCTTTCTTGATATATACCTAACCTTATTTCTCTTACACAGATAAATGTCACTGGATTTGTTTTTCTAGTCAACCTGTCCAAAGACAGTACTCAATGCATCTCAATTTTCTTGAGATGGTCTCTAAATTTACGTGAATATACTTGTCTTTTATTTTCCATTGATTTGTATTCATTTTATCGAGACTCAATGTAAATTTATATGTGAAATAGATGATCTGTTCCACAGTCACCCGTTTTTGTTCAGTTGGCTGTTATTGACCTTCTCCGTGACATCTTCTCACAGTTGTAGTTTGATAGTTTGATTCCTGTGTCTTCCGTTTGATAAGATCCATGTGCATAATTACCAGTTATATTGTGGAAAAGAAGTATTTGCAATTAACAGGTAATGCTACTGACAAAATTATATTGTGCAATATTCAGCATTGCTTCTCTCCTCAAGGCCATATTTCATAACAATTTATCTCTCTTCTTTATTTTCAACTTTTGAATTCTAATGGCTAGTGATTATTAATAAATTTGGTGTATGTTTGATCAATTTTAAACTCTAAGAGTTGGTAAAAATCTTCAATTTCTTCACCTTTGGTATACATTTTGGGGTGAAAATTTGAGTAATAATAATATTATCTGGCCTTCCTTGTTAGCATATGAATATTATCTCATCTCTGACTGAATTATACTTCAGGATAGATATCAAAATATTCTTTTTAATGATAATTCCATGCTATTCTTCTTTAATATGTCATTTCTGTAACAGTAAACTATATCTAAACAATATCAATCATTTCAGCTTAGTAATGGCTAAGATATCTATCCTCAAGTATGGCATTTTATTTTTGACAACTTCCAATTTTCCATGTTTGATACTTTGTGCATCTCATGCTCCAGTTAATAATGGATGATGGGAGTTGTTTTTTCTCATTCTGAGTAATTCCCTGAATGAAGGTACTGAAAGCCTTATACCATCCACATTATTAAGAAGTGGATCGACTTGAAGATGCAGTTTTTTCTTCCATATTTTGAGCATGTTTCAGCCTGAGAGGCTCACCTCCCGGCACTCTATCAGAAAATAGACTCCTTCTACTCATAAGGTTGTCATGGACAATTCAGCTTCAGTAGATATTCAGATTCCTTTTCCTAATTTTTCTATGGCTGGAAGTCCTACTACAAGTTGCCAATTAGGGGCCGCACTGCTGTTATTGGAAATAATGGTGACATAGCTTCCAGAATCATAATGCCCCACAATGCAACAGACTGACAAAACAGTCAAAGGTGTGGTAGCTTTTGAGACATTCCTGAAAAGCAGAACATCATCAAAAGAAAGTGCAACTAATGACGTCACAGCTATTATGGGACAGAAAAATGTTTATAACTGAATGCCAGCATGATACACTTGTATTAGAATAGTTCAAGGTTTCTTTAATGTAATGAAACAATTCAACATAACTAAAAAGATAACATAGTTGAAACTTTAGGGAATATATATATATATAACATATTTAACAGCTTTTCTTTTTTATTCTTTTGTTACTGTGATAAAATGAATATATAACAAAACACTTATCAACTCAAGAGTTTTTACCCATACAATTCAGTACCATTGATTATGCCAATCTTTTGTGTTTTTTTCATTTCTTTAAAATAATTACATTGTATAAACAGGAATGACTATATTACATTAACTGAAGTTTGTTGTAAGAATCTTAATTATTTGAAATTAATTCAATTATAATATTTTTTTTCTATTCATTTAAGGTGAGCATTAATAGATATTCTGGAAGTCAAATTGATCATATATGGAAACTCTGACCAATTGGTCTCCGGTGCCAATACCCAAGGCAGCGCTATACATGTAATAGCAATTATTTGATATTTAAACAGACCACCTTGAAATAATATAAATATTTCTACATAGATGAGCTCTGTTAAATAAGGTAAAAATTGTGTATATGTATATATGGATTAATTGACACTAGATGATAAACACAGGATTTAGGTAAGAAGTTTAAAAAGGAATGAACAAACAAAATCTCATATCAAGTCCAAATTTTTCTTTCATTTAATGTTGCTAACATGGTAAAATTTATTGACATAAGTTTTACTTAAATTACAAAAAAATTCAGAAAGCCTTTTCTCAGGTCATTTTTCCCTTTCCCTAATAATTTTCCTGGGGCTTCTGGCAGCACCTACTCCATGTAACCAAGAGCATATTCTCTATTGAAAATGTCTCTGGCCTCTTTCTGAGTCAAACTAAAAGAATTTGCATGTGAATAATTCAGAGCCACAAATGTAGTCCTGCACATGATCTTTTATGACTTTATCTTCCTTTGGTGTCTATGGAATAAAGAAAGTTATAAAATTCATATTCCAAGGAAATCAATGACTCTTTTTACAGCTACCATTCACTATTGAAAGGATCTTTTTAGTACAAACTAAATAATCTTTCTTTGTAAATCCCTTTTCTGACTTTCCCTATGAGTCTGTGCATTTCAATTGTGAGGCACCACTGAGGTCAGGAGAGAGAGAAAGAAACTACTAGAAATAACTTGCCCCCCTCAAATGCTCTCTGTTTTCTTTGCTAGAATATGAAGCATGTCCTTATAAAATGAAAAGAGTTTGGGATTTCTCCTTTAAGTTCGAATAAGTTTGCCCCAGCGGTTTCTTCTGCTAAGAATGAATGTCTTTCTGCTCTCAACTCTGGGAGCATGTGTGTTGTCAGGGTGTGGCATTGCTCTGAAATCAGTGTGTATAATTATTTCATAAAACATACTACTACTTTAACATTTAAAAGTATGGTGGCTATATGTCTAAATATAATAGATTGGCTTGTTTTAAAATAAATCCAGACCACTGGACTCTTAAAAACTTTATTCGCTAATCCTTCACTTTGTGAAGGTTATCTACCACCTCCTTTTATGCATCTGCTACATTAGACCATCTAGAATTCTGACCATCATTTATAATTCAGCCCAACTACCATGATGTTCTTGTCATAGGGAACATTTTACTCTTCTATGGACTGTTACATGACGAAGTACCCAGGACCACGCTATGAAAGAGAATGTGAGAGTTAACCTAGACTAAGGATAAAGGAGTCCACACAGGTTGCACTGTGTAGTTCAATTTGTTGTCTTACCTCCAGATGAGAATAAAGAACTAATTTATGAGATCAGTAACATATGAAGTGCTAAGAGCTATGCTGATTAGCACTAGCAAAGATAACTCATTCCATGTGGCAGCATTGCTATGGAAAGCTACCTGAACTAGCTTATAAAAGTCCTCCATAATTTGTCACACTCTAACTAGGGTCTCTTTCCCACCCCCAAGGGTCTACATAGGTGTATTAAATTGTATGTAAGGGAAATCCCCACACCAACAACAATGCTAATCCTGGATGCATATAACAACTACAAGAAACTGATACAAGGGAAGCATTGTTAAATTATCACAAAATTAAGGCTGGTTATGGCCAGTAGAACTTTACTAAGGGAATATCAAGAGACTGAATTTCAAGAAATAAAAAATAATCCTAAGATGAAGGACTGATATGTTAACAGGAATAGTAAAGAATAACATTAATAAATATTAGGCAAATCTAAACAAGTATTAGCTATATAATATGCTAGTAATATTAGTATGATTGAAATGATAACTATTAGTAAATAGACTAATAGAATAAAATTCTTATAGCAATAATTTATATTGTATTTGTATGGTATTATGCATATCTTCTATGTTTGTCTGTTTGGGGGAGGTTTTTTTTATAAACAAGCTATGGTGATCCTTTTTACAGTATCATGTAAAAAGGGGACAAAATGGTACATATGAGAGTATATGTGAGAGGAAGGCACTTGGCTAGCAGTATACATGACATGTGTTGTTTACATAAAAAGCATGGTGGGTTAAATAAAAGCAAATAACTTAATTTTTTTATTTTAATGATTTTGAGAGGGTAGGTTGGAATTGTAGATTTTATACACCTGCTAAAAACTCAAGGGCACCTTTAATATAAAAATTAGAGAGAGAACGTGAAACCACACATCAGTGAAGAGAAAAGCAAAATGTTTAAAAGAAGAGAAAAAAATCAAAACCAGAGTGGCAGAAGAGAAGGGGGAAAATGAAGCAAGGAGAAACAGAGCTAATAAAAGATAGAGTAGGGAATAGATAAAATTTGTAAGTAATATTATATCCAAGGGTAAGTGAAAAAGTATTAATAGAAAATCATGGTAAATGTCACCAAAATATTAGAAATGTGATGCTGGTTTTTCCTCCATATAACCTCTATCTTGTGCTACATACACACTGCTGAATTCAGTGCTTTCCACTCTTTAACCCCACCCCGAAGAAGTCTGCACTCGTTGGCTTACAAAATGGTTAAGCAGTAGTTTTGACATCCTCAAGGGACTTTTTTGTTTGTTTTGAGTTTGGGGAACAGAAAGACATCCGAATGGGGACAATTAGAATTCTAAAGTGAATAGAGTAAGATTTCCCAGCGAGATGATTGCAGGCCAGCGCTTGCTGCCCCTGAAGAATGAGTGCGTGAATTGCTGTGATGTGGGGGGGAAATCCTTATTGCGAACGGCCTTGCCTTTTTCACTGGTGCACAAGTCAGTTTTCTTAAAACTTCTTTCTAATAAGCCTCTTGATCTTTCCCTGTCCTTCAAGATCTATTAAGATTATCCTTTTGGAATCACCAAAAGTAGTCATTATAATCTTTTGAACTGACCTCTCTGTCTCGACTCTAACGGACGCAGCAATCCACTTGGAAGCCGCTATTTTGTTTGGACCATTTTTGTGAAGTCAATGAGTCTAATGAAAACAAGACTGGGTGGGGAGGGTTCTGTGGAGATGATGTCAAGGAGTCCAGGAAGGAAAACAATGTTTGGAAACTGTGTAGCAATTGTGCAATACTGCTTGAACTATGGAATGATATATGTATTCACTTTAAATTAATAATATTTTTTAAAAAATTAAAATAGGAAGAGAAAAAAAAAAGAAAAGAAGGCTAGACAGCATGCCTGCTACTATCCACCAATGGCTACAGAAACATGTCTTATTTGTAATAAATCCTTACATGTAGGAACTAACCACAAAGTTAAGCTTTTCCACATACCCTTTTGTGCATGTATATAGTCATCACAAATGGACATCACAAAGATTTTATGATAGACTTTTAAAGCAAATGCATAAAGTGCAATTTTACCAAAAGAAACAACTAATTGATGCTATATGTTACAACATGGGTATTTATTTAAATGGAATAATCAAGTCACTAAAGACCACAGTGTATGTGATTTTATTTACATTAAGTTTTCAGAATGGGAAAATTAATTAAGAGAAAAAGTAGATCTGTGGTTTCCAACAACAGGAAAGGGATATATAGGGACATAAAGAGTGACTGCTAATGAATATATGATTTCTTTGCTGTTAAATATGTTCTAAAATTAGATTATGAAAATGATTATACAATCTGCAAACACAAGAGAAATAGTTGAACTGTACACTTTAATTGATTGAACTTTATACTACACAAATTATAAATCAATAAAGCTAGTAAACATCTAACAAAATGTTATTTATAGGATATTTGTAAGCCAGAAAATTTAGTAAGCAAAAGAATAAATTCTGACTAAAAATTCTCTGAAGCAAGCTAACCTGTTAGATTTAAAGAAGGTCACTAAAAATTAAATATTCACTCACTAGGGCCAAATAACTACCAAATATATTACAGTGTAGAGAATCACTTAATATGACATTACTAAAGGGTTTGTAACTCCCCCCAAAGTGGGTTAGTGTTTATGCCCCACCCAGAAGACTGGAAAGCCTGCTAACAATATAAAGAAGATGTGTGGCATACTTGTGAGGGTAAGACCATTCAAATAAAGTATATGGAACCCTAAGTGGGATTGGTCACTTTTTCCATCCCACTGAGCTTCAAAGGAGTTACTCCAGAGGTGGGAAATGGGGATCTCATCACCATGAAGAAGAAATATCCAGGAATTGGACACATCTTATGGATACAAGGAAGTGCCTGAACCTCTTCAACTAAGAACACGGAGAGCTGTGAGATCAGAGATCCTAAGAAATAGTGTGAAGGAGCAGCAGAGAAGGGGGAGTAGGAGAGGCAGCAGCAGTAGCAGCAGGCTGACAAAAGACAGTGCCGTGGTCTGCCAAATCCATGGAGCAAGGCAGCTGATTGGCTTTAGGCAGGAAGCTTATTGGCACAGTGGAATATCTTGGAGCATATTGAATGATGCAGGAACTAAGCTAAGCCAAGGACTAGAGGGAAGTATGCCTGAGTAGAGGCTACCTTGATCAAAGAACGTCTCTTGAGTGTTTTCTGCACCAGATTATAATTTGTTAGTACACTGGTAAACCCCATAACTGTGAGCCTCTACAACAAATGATTGAGCCCAGCAGAGAAGTAAAGAGTGCCGTGGGAGAGATGTTTGGTATCAGATTAGTAAAACTGCTGGGGGGTAGAGGCATGTTTGACATCCAATTATAGAATTCAGCATCAGACTGATGCTGATGTGGTCTCCTCCCTTGTGAAGTTAGAGGAGATGAGACACCACTCCTGCAATATTTTTACAACTATATATGCACCTATGACAACCCCCAAGTAAATTCTATGCCTCAAAATTTAAAAAAAAGACATAGAAATTCAAGGATAATTTGTCATCCCCACCAGCATAGCATAATGGTACATTTTTTTATAAACACAAATTTCACAGAAAGCAATAGGTATGATGGCAGTAATAATGTATCATGAATGAGATCTTAACATAACTATAGTATTTAAATAAAAGAATATATGAATAGAAATAAAAGAAATCATGCACAGTATTTTATATTATTCTTATACAAATAGACATAAATATCTCAGAATTGTTAGAAGGGATTTTTAAGAGAAATTGGGAATATTTCTATGATAAGTGTAACATGGTGTTATTTGAGGTGAGTTATATCAATTAAAATCAGTTAAGATAACAATGATTTAGACAAGGAAAACTGAGTCAAATAGGAGATAAAATGGAATCTAATCATATGTGTAATAAAAATATATGGCAGAAAAAAGAGGGTGTAAAGCAAAAACTAAACAACAAACAAATGCTATGAATAGAACACTTACAAATATGGTATATGTTAATCCAACTATATCAATAATTAAATGTGAGTGACCTGAGCAATAATTAAAAACAAAATTGACAGAGTTGGTAAAAAACAAACAAGAATCAAAGATCTTCCATAACCAAAATCAACTGCAGTTAAGTTGATTCTAATTTATAGTGACCTTATGTAATTTTCCAATCACTGTAAATCATATGGGGACAAACAGCCTCAATTTCTTCCGCAGAGCAGCCTGTGGGTAGAACCACTGACCTTGTGGTTAACAGTCCAATATCTACACCACTGGGCCACCAGGGCTCCTCAAACATAGCTTACTCAACTATCAAACAGCAGATGCTGACAGTTAGCAACCTGATAGAACAGGGTAGCACTGCTCCTGTGGGGTTCAAAAGTTGTAAATCTTTACGGGACTAAAAACCTTCAACTGTCTCCTACAGAAGAGCAGGTGATTTCAAATTGCTAACCTCCAGGCTAGCAGCCCAACGTGTAACCACTACACCACCACGGCTCCTTAGCAAGTTAGAAGTAATAGAAGAATTAAAACATAGCTCAACAACAAAATAAAATTAAACTGTATAATTTAAAGAGATTATTATGAAAGCACCAGATATTTGTAAATTAAAAAACAAATGTTAAATAACCCATGAAAATATAAATGTATATATTGTATTAGTCAAGGTATTTAGAGAAAAAAATCCACAGAAAATTCATGTATAAAAGAGAGTTTTATATAAATGTTAAGTGCGCATCAAGAAAACATCCCAACCCAGTGCTGCCCAAGCCCATAAATCCAACACTAACCCCTTAACCCATAGGTCCGACACCAATCCACAAAGTCCTCCTCAAGAACTCAACAAGCCCAGCTTCCTCAGACTAGGTCATGAACTTTAGAACAGTCAACCCGCTCTCATCTTCTACCTTTTTCTCTGTAAACCAGGTCCACAGGTGTCAGTGGCCAAACTCAACCTGTCTCTTTATTGCTGCATTTCTCCTAATTCCACTCAACAAGTGGATCCAGGTGGTCACCTAGCAAGCATGTCAGCCTGCTCTCGGGCTCCCTTTAACATTCAGTCCCAGAGAGGAGGTTTCTTCATAGTTCCAGATTTTTTCCAGTTTATGACAAAGACTATTGGTTCCTTAGTACTGCAAAGCACTGGGTGGGCCATATATTTTCAAAGTTTTCTTTATAGGCATGTCCTAAACCCATCTAAAGACCAAATTTTAATGGCTGAAGCAAGTGGACTTATAAACTTTCTATTTTCCTAATTCCCATAATTTCCCAGAAAAACAAATGAGCAAATAGTGTGGCTTTATCTGACTTCTGGCTAGCTAAAGAAGAAAAACTTCCATGAGGGAGCGTTCAAACAAACATCTACTCTCTATCTTATGGTTTGTTTCTCCAGTACCCCACTCCTAAGGTACCATGTTGTATTAATCTAGGTACTTTAGAGAAACAAATCCACAGAAATTCATGTATAAGAGAGAGTTTTATATAAAGGTTAAGTGCGCATCAAGTAAACATCCCAACCCAGTGCTGCACAAACCCACAAGTCCAACATTAACCCCTTAACCCATAGGTCCGACACCAATTCACAAAGTCCTCCTCCATCTCACACACCAGATGCAATGATACCAACTACAGAAGGAAAGCTGAGTTAATGAATGTGTATGCATCTTAGCGCTGGCATGGGTCTCCATACCTCTGCTCCAGCACCCAGGACTGCATCGGGGTAGGTCCATGCGGCTTCTCCTTGGGGATGTCTTGCAGGAAGTGAGCCTTGCCAGCTGAAGCAGGGAACTGGTTAAGGCAGCTACACCCTGGACCGACAATCAGAAAGCAAGAGACCCGAGAACTCGAAAGGTGAGGCTCACTAAGCCATTTATCCCTCCGCACTTCAATTAATCCCATATGTGTTTATCAGCGAGATTGGCAAAATAAACTAACTCATATATAAAACAAAAATGTTTATTAGGCATCAAATTTATGAAAATCAGTTACAGTAAGGCTTAGAAGAAAATGCATAACATTAAGCATACATAAGCTTTAACCTGAGAAAAATAGAGAAATAGGAAGAATTTAGGCCTCAAATGAGTAGTAAAAAGGACATTAAAATTGGAGCAAAAATAAGTGAAGCTAAAAACAAAACAAAATAAAGAAAACCATTACAGCAAAAGATGTTATTTGAAAATATCAATAAATTTATCAATTTTGATAAATTTATAGGTAGGAAAAACAAATGAGGAGTGAGATGACATGTATTCCCAGTTGCAGAAGCTAATGAGGTTAACAGTCCTCTCTTGCACATTACATTCTATATCCATAAATTTGACAAAATAATCAAGTTCTTAAAATGTACAAGCAAAATGAAAAACTCAGACAGTAAGCAATAAAAGTAATAGGATGTCTAAACTTATTAAATATATTGATCAATAAGTGGTAATCATCCATAAAAGAAATCACCAAGGTCAAGCTTACCCAGTTTCACAGGTGGAGTTCTAACAAACAATTTAGAAATAAATAATACCAATACTCTATGATTATTCCAGAATATAGAAGCAGAGGTTACACTCTCATATAAGGGTTTAACAAAATACATAATAAAGAAATACATGTAAAAACAATACAAGAAAAAATTCCAGACCAATATCTCTCAAGAACATAGACATACAATCTCAATAAAATAACAGTGAAATAAATCTAGCAGTGTATTAAGATAATTATGTACCAAGGCAAATGGGATTTATTCCCCCTATGCAAGGCTGATTCAATTCTAAAAAAATCAACCAATATATTACGTCACTCCAATAGTCTAAAGAATAACCATCATGTGTTATAACAATAGATGTCAAAACATGTTATTGTTCTTGTTGTTGTTAGATGCCTGATGCACTTGAATGTGACCTTATGCCCAGTAGAACCACACATTGCCCAGTCCCACACAAGGGCATGAGCCCTTTATAGCAGTCATGCCATCAATCCATCTCCTGGAGGGCTTTCCTCTCCTTTGCTGCCCCTCTTCTTTACCAAGGATGATGTTCTTTCTACTCCATGAAATGCTCTCTTCTGAACACGCCCAAATTATGTATGACAAATTCTAGCCATTCTTGCCTCGAAGGAGCCCCCTGGCTTTACTTCTTCCAAGACAGTTCGGTTCGACCTGTTAGCAGTCCGTGGTAATTCCAATATTCTCCACTAGCACCACAATTAAAACGCATCCATTCTACTTGGTCTTCCCTTTACAATAGCCAACGTTCACATGCATATAAGGCTGTGAAAAATACCATGCCTACACACACCTGACCCAAGATAATCTTCAAAGTAACATCTGTGCTTTTCATGACTTTAAAGAGGTAATGTACAGCAGATTACCTAATGCAATCCATCTTTTATCTTTGACTGTTGCTTCCATGACCATTGATAACGGACCCAAGCAAGAAAAAATTCTTCACAACGTCAACCTTTTCCCCACTTATCATGATGTTACCTATTAGTGTAATTGTGAGGATTTAGGTCTTCCTTAAATCGAGTTTTAATCATTACTGAAGGCTGCCATCCTTGATCTTCAGTGCTTCATGTCCTCCCCACATTCATCAAGCAAGATTGTAACATCTGCATATAGCAGGTTGTTAAAGGTTTCCTCCAATCCTGATGCCACCTTCTTAATCAGATAATCAAGCTTCTCTGATGATTTGCTCAGTAAACAGATTAAACCAGTATCGTGAGAGGATCCAACCCTGATACACACTGCCTGGTTTTAAACAGCATCCCCTTGTTCTGTTGGAACACTGCTTTTTGAGCCATGCCCAAGTTCTGCATGGGCACAAGGAAATGTTCTGGAATTACCATTCTTCTCAAGGCTATCCAAAGTTTGCTATGAATCACACCTTCAAGTGCCTTGGCATAGTCAATAAAACACAGGTAAACATCTGTCTGATATCCTTGCTTTTTCCAAGATCCATCTGACAGCAGCAATATCATATCCTTTGTTCCACATTGTGGTAATTACTTAATCTGTTGTCAATTTGAAACTGAAGAGTGAAGGAATGACATTTAGCCTGTCAATCAGGTCACAGATTGATGACCTCATTTGGAGGTGCTAAGGAGATAAATAGCTCACTGGAGGCATGACACACGCTGACTCCCTCGGAGACCTTGCAGTTGACAAGACACATGGGGCTGGCTAGTGCTCTGAGCTGGAGGTGCCACATGGAGACCCCTGCCATTGCTGAGATTCTTACAACGTCACTGGATACACAAGACTTCCCACTCACTGGCATGTAAACTTCCTGCACTGGCATCACTGCATGTGTTTCGTGAGTCTGAAGAGGACTTTATAGATTGGTATCAGACATATGGGCTAATAGCAGGCTTATGGACTTGATCTGGTCTGGGCTGGGATGTTTTCTTAATGCACAATTACTCTTTATATAAAGCTCTTTCTTACTTATATGAGTGTCTGAATTTTTCTAGTCTACCCAGGCTAACACACGCATCCTCTCCTGAATCCAGGATGAACTTCTCGGAGTTCTTTGTGGATGTATTGCTGGAACTATTGTTAGATGATCTTCAGCAAAATTTTACTTGCATGCAATATCAGTGATACTGTTTTATATCAATGGAACATTCTATTGGTTAACGTTTCTTTGGAATAGGCACAAATATGGATCTTTCCCAATCAGTTGGCCAAGTAACTGTCTTCCAAATTCTCTAGCAAAGACAAGTAAGTGCTTCCCGTGCTTTCTCAGTTTGTTGAAAGAATTCAATTAGTATTCCATCAATTCCTGGAGCCTTGTTTTTTGCTAATGTTTTCAGTGCCACATGAATTTCTTCCTTCAGCACCATTAGTGCAATGTTGACTAGTTCTTTTGCTTTTTTTTAAGTTGGGATTTAATATACATAAGATATCACTCCATATTTCAATCATGTCACATAGAATTGTACAATTGCTACCACAATCACTTTCCAAACATTGCTTTTTAACATGGACTCCATGACATCATCTCCCTTTTACCATTACACTCCCCCCCCCCCCTCACTATGCCCTCTTATCCCTAAACTCCTTATTCTACTTGCTGTCCCAATAGGTTCATTAATCCTGAGTTTCATACACTGAAAAATGGAAAAGCATATAACACATCTTCAGGAGTGTGACCTCCAATGATATAATACCTCTGAGATACAAAAGCCAAACCAAACAATACAAACCGAAAATACATAAGATTTTGGAAATCAGATCAGCTCCAGGCTGCTTCATGGCGAGGATCTACTGAGCAAGTTTTAACTGTTAAGGTCAGATTTTGCCTTTGATCTTCTGTACTCCTCCCTCCCAAGCACTCTGTTTGGTACCCATTTTCCTCCCATCCCTCAATTCTAAATACAGGGAGTTCTCTGAAGGCTTACTTTCTATGAAGTTCAACCAATGAACCTGGCTTCCGCTGTCATCCATCAAGTCTGCACACCAGGTTCTCACAATTTAGGCGCTGACACTGATCCCTCCTTTGACTTTGGATGATATCGATTATAATCCTTCCGTGGAAACCCTGTCGAACACACCACACTTTGCTGGAGCATCTCTATCTTCTGTGTTCCCTTTATGAGGGTGAATAATCAGCAGGCCCATGTGGTAAGAACAAATTGTTCTTAAAATTGGTGCTGGGATTCAGTGAAAACTCCAAATCCATTCCTGGATCTACGTTTGTTTGTTTTTTTAATCTGCCTCTGGCTTCTCTTAGAGACCTCCTTGTTAATTTATGATAGAGAATCAATGATCTCCCTGCAGCATAAGGAACTTCTGCTTGGAGTGTCATTAATTAGGCCATGCTACTAATTTTGAAACACTGTTGAGAGAGGGAGATTGAACCCATGTAGGCTAGCAACATATTGAAATATCTGAATTATTCAATTGTACAGAATAAATCCTTACGTGGCGAGATGCTATTTACACAAATAAGGGAGCTGGATATCAAGGAAAATCTATAATATTATTCACTGACAATGTCAATCACACATATGCGAGTATAACACCTATCTTAATACAGCAATAGGGCATTAATGCACTAAGGCAATGTTGGTCTGCCTGCGGGCAGTTCTGTACTCTTGGTATAGCTGTCTGCTGCTTCTTCGCAGATCATGTCATTTCAGATTAAAAAGAGAAATGAATTTTTGTCATTATGAAAAGCTTTATGCTAAAGGGCTAATTCCTTTCTTGTAATAGCTGACTTCTTGTTTCACTTGATATATGTTTATGCAAAAGCCACTTTAGAAATCGTTCTCCTCTATTTGGGAAGGCTATATAATCTCTTCTTATATATAATCATTAGAATAGGAAGCATATTACAAGAAGACCTGGGTATCCATGTTTAGCTTCCACACTCGAATGGACACACCTGAGAAGTCAGGGAGAAAATCTTCAAATGATAAATGAAAAGAAGACTGATGTTGAAGAGGAGCAATATGTGCTTATTAAAACCACTTCACACAATGAATGATCTGCGTAGTACTCTGATATCATGCAGCTTGTCATGAATGTTGGTCTCCTCGACGTCTATCAGAAAATAGGAAAACTAAGCCTTTTTTATTTCTTTTCTCTTTGTAAGTAAGTCTGTTTGTGCCTAGTGATCCAGCTCAGAAATGCGAGGTGTAAAAGCAACGTCTTACTTTAGTTTTAAAAATTGAATATTTTTGGTACCTTGGAGAATATGTGATTTAGGTCACTTACAGAACAAGCTAAAATATAAAGAAAAATAATCCTGCCCCTTTCAAGGGCATCTTCACTGAGCATCCTCTTCTCTCTGTGAACCATACGAGTCTGGAAATGCTAACAAGGAAAAGGCCATACCGCACAGAGAGGCACCATGTAGCACTGTTTCTTTTATTTTATTTTCTTGTCCTGCGTTGCAATTGTGTGGTTTCAAAGAAAAGTTGTGCTGCCAGTAGAGTGCATGAAATGACCTGATGAGCCCCATCGTCACAGGGTCCTAGAGAGGTGGGATGCTGATGGTCTCAGAGATGGTCCAAGAAGATAAAGTGAATAGGATAACTGTCGTCGACCTAGATTTAGAGTCTTGGCTATCGTTTTGACCCTTTGGTGACATAAAAAGTCTGGTGACACTGGTCTCCCTCTAGGTCATCTCACTTTCTTCTAACTCCTATTGACTGCTGATGTGTTTGAACAGATGAACTATTTCTTACATGTTTCAAAGTTTTGTTTTTAACACTGTGTATTTTAGTTATGCACTGCTTGGGAGGTGTTTAGCTAGAATATGTAACACTTCCTTTAATTTTCTTCAGTGTGTCTATTCTTAATAAGGGAATTATAATTGATTGCTTGGAAGCTATGCAACATTTTTCAAATCGCGGTATCATACCAAATGAAAGCAATGAGGCCTCCACTCTTCGAACTAATGCATTACAGGTACAACAATAGGACCTAAAGATTTCCTTGAACTACATGACAACAAATGTGCAGTGCAAATGGCAGAAACACAGTTCTCTGCTATTTATAAAGAAAGATGTTGTCAACAATTATTTTTGAGTACAAATAATATTCTACAGCTACGATTACTCCTTTGCATCATATCTTTCTCTGTAGAAGCTAGGAAAACATCACTATTCCTGGAAAATACTAGGAACATATTTTTAATCCTTTCTTAATTCTAATAAGCAAGAAATAGAAAAATGACAAACCCCAGATTCTACATTCCTTTTCTAATTTTCTCATTATGTTAAAACTTCAACTCTCTGAATTGTTTATTACATTATAGTATCATGATCCCTCCTTACTGTTGATATTTCCTTAGTATAAAATGATTTCACATGTCAGTTTATTATTTCATTTGTGGCATGAGGGCAAGAAAACTCTCAAGAGCTAGCCTATTTTGGAATCTGAATAATTGGATTACTGTCTCTGCAAGGACAGCACCAGGTGAAACCAGAAAGTTCAAATGGTTAATTAGAACTATAAAATTTCCAAGCCCCTTAATAACGTTTTCATAGATTTTGGCGTGAGCTTGTACTAAACAGTAAATAATCACTAAGCACAGAGACAATTGTGCATACTTAACATCATTTTAAAGGATGTGTCTATTAACTTAAAAGTTTTAATTCAACAAGAGGTAGTCCATAAATGAACATATTTCATAAAGTAATACTGATCAATAATCCAGTTTCTATCCTTCCTTGTATACTATTAAATATTTTGAAAATAAATGAGATAAGGTTAAAATTATATGTATTTAGCTATACGTTCACTAGCCAACCCTTCCACAATCCTTTGTTTATCAAGTCCTGGCTGTGGGAGCATAAGAAAGCTCATCTTTCGGAAGATGCAGTCTCCACCGATGGGTGGATCGTGGTGTTGGCCTCTTGATACTCATTGCGAGCAATTGATCACCCCTCAACCACTTTCCAGATGAAGTTAAAAAAATCAATATATTCCTCTAATTTATACTGCACTACAAAAAATATTAAAATTGAAAAAGAGGCTGCATTGCTTGTTAGCACTCTATTGCTGTTGTTAGGCCTTTATCATTGATTTGATTCCAAATCATGGTGACTCCCATCATGCGTGTCACCTTGCTCTGTAAGGCTTTCAGGACTGTGATCTTTCAAAAACAATTAGGAAGACTGTCTTCCCAACGGAAATATCTGGCTCGTCGTTCAATGTGGAACCACTTGTGCCACCTAGAGTCTCCTTGAGACATGCACTGATTGCATCAGGCTCCCTTTGTGTTCACCTGGCTGTTAAGTCTGAATTAAACAAATCTGTACTCAGCTATCTTTGGAGAGAACTTGAATCCAAGCTCCAAATTCAAATGAAGGTGGACATTGGCACGACATTTATCACAGTCTTAGTGGGCCCTCCCCTGTTGGGCAGCTCTAGCACTGACTAGGGTTTTCAAGGCGTGCTTAGCTCTGGATTCAGTTTAAATTATTGATAGCATCTCAGTTCCAGAGTTGTATCAGGTAATTTAAGGCATGCTGTTTTTGTAAAAACTATCTATGAATCAAAAATGTTTTCTTCTCTTCAGGAATATAGAAACAGAGACTCAGGGGAATTTAATAATTTGCCAAGTTTAACCAAGCAGCAGGAGTTGGAACCACTGCCAATGAGATCTCTGACTTTCCAACTCCTGGCTTCCTATACCTGAACAAATGAGCTAGTCGGGATCTTTCTCTCTGTCAGCATAATTTGTACTGAACTAAGTCCAATTCCTGTTTGTAGATGTTCTGTTATTTAAATGTTTTCTTTTATTTTTAATGTAAAATAGAAAAAGCAGTAAATGTCTATATATCGCTAACTTAGATTTATAAATTCTTAAGACAGGACTGCAATTGCCATCTCCCTTTAGTATATAAACACAGTATGTAAATGACTATTATGAGAAATCGACATAATGAAAGAATGGAAGTTGACCACATAGAATCACAAATAGAAGATGATTACATCATTACACAACTGCCAGATTACATCATCCCATCACTGTCAAAGTACTGGGAATCTTGGCCTAGCCAAGTTGACACATGGCCTTAACCATCACAGCCAGTGTTATCTGCACCAGGTACTACAGCATTTGTTCCTGTCAGATATACATTATTAAAGTGAAAAATAATGATTAATAAGGTTAATATCAAACTTTCTCATCATGAAATAAATTTGATATACCCTTTGAACATGATTCCATCAAGATTCAGCATTTTCATTTGGTTTTTAAATCAGATTGCATTCTATTCTTATGTGATACTTCTGAATAGAGTCAGGTTAAACATCACTGGCAAATTTCTGTGTAGCTGATATCATATACTTCATAACGGATCACATCAGGAGGTACAGTGAGTAGCTGTTGGCTATCATCACCCTGAGACAAGCGCTAGGTATATCCTTCCTATGGTAGATCAATCAAAATTTGATCACCTGGTTCAGGTAGCATCCTCCTGGTGATTTCACTCTAAAGTCAGAATCAGCTCAATGGTCGTGGATTTTTTTCGGCTTAGTTTTACAAGCTTCATGGGAAAATGGAACCGAAAGATAATGGAATTTTTCCACAAGCTTTTTGAAGTTCTCTTGTAAGTACTTAAAACATTGCTAATTGCTACCCAATCTTCAGCTCCAATTCACAGCAGTTGGACAAACAACAGCGAACTATCCCGTGCCACCTTCATGACGAATGATATCATTGTGTCTACTCTTGTAGTCTTTGTGTTCAGTGAGAGCCTTTCAACCCAGAGGGGGTCTTCTCCCAGCACTCGACAGGACAACGTTCTGTTGTGATTTACACGGTTTTAATTTGGCTGATTTCGATAGATTGTTAAACCTTTCTTCCTAGTATATCTTAATCAGAAAGCACTGCTGGATCTTATTCACCACTGCTGACCTGCTGCTATTTAAAATATCAGTGGCATTACCCCTAGCACCTCAACAACAGGCAAGGGCGACAAATGGACAAGAAGACTGAAATGATAGCCATCACCATTTGTACCACTAGATGGCGATCAAGCACAAGCAACCTAATAACAGCTGACAATTTAAAACAAATTAAAAAAAAAAACTTTCAACGACATTTTTGACTGTTTTTTTTTTCAAATGGGTTTCAATGAGCCAAAAGACAAAAATATAAAGCAGCTAAGACAGAGGTCTGTTTATAACTACAAAATAACATGAAGATTCCCAGCCTTAATTCTTTTCTCAGATGCGTTCATTTTTTCATGCAAAAACCATGATCTGCCAGATATTCAGGGGCTTTTTGGGTTATTGTTCACTTTAGTTTTTTATCACCAGCACTATAAACAGGATTTTTATGAAATAAAGTTTACCTGTTTGAAACACACAGTTCAATTATACTTTATATATTATAGAATTGTTCTAGTATCACAACCAGCAAATTTTAGATAGTTTTCTCGCCCTCTTCTCTCACCCCCACAAAATCTTCATCTGTAGCAGTCCCTCCTCATCTGTCACTTTCCCTACTTGCTAGATGTCTCCCAGACTTAGGTAACCACTAGGGTACTCCTTTTATAGAGTGAACTTTTCTTGACAGAAAGCTTAGTTTTATCTACAGAGTTTGACTTTTTGTTAGGAAAATCAACACGTGGCCAGGATTTCTCACACAGTGATGTGATCAATATGTGTGTTCTCACTTGTTCACTCTCTCTTCATTCACTCAGTCTCTACCCCTGAAATATTTATTACCATACTGTTTCTTGGTTAAAATAGTAGAGCTTCTGGAAGTTCCTTTGAAGCTTACGAAGAAGATTCTGGGCTCTCATACATATACATTACAAATATTTACATACTGTACAAACCTATGCTTTGGATAACAACCCTGGTAATAATAAACTCGTTTAAAACGTACTGCGCAGTTGTCATTTTCCTAAGCGCTCTACATGGTTTAATCTAGTTTAGCGTGCACCACTTCTTAATCAAAGGATAATAGCAATCTCACAAAGCTATTACGAATAGCAAAACCATGAATGGATTCTGAAAGCTCTGGTGCACTATGAATCATTATCTGGTTAGTCTAAATTGGTAATACATTTTCCTCGCTGTCAGTTTGGAGATGAGAAAACCGAGGCATGGAAGATTGATACGCCTACGGAGTGTAAGAATTCTGATCCCAAACCCGCTCCTTTGTCTCCTAGCTCTAAGCACAACTGAAAATGCCTCCTATAAACCATAAGGTATGTCATTTGGGGGCTTGTTTTGCTAGGAGATTCATCTAGGACACAAAGAAATGTACAGGAAACACCTGGACAGTTTAGGTTTTGTGTCAACAAGGCTGGGCCAGGATTCTCAGTGGTTTGACAGTTCAAGTATAGAAATCTCCCACGAAGAGATCTAGTGTAATGAAATCACTTCCATGATGAGATCTGCTAGGAGCAACCGATCAATTGCAAGGGAATTCCCTAAGGGTTTGACCTGCTTCCCGTGTAAGTGAAATATTCAGAAACGTTTGCTTTCTTCCTGCTAGATCTGGTTCCTGCATCGGACTGCTCATCAAGCTTCTGGTTCTTTGGCAGTGTCCCTGATTTGCTGTCTTGCTCGTTGGTATTGGGAGTTTTCTGTAGCTCACTTTCTTACCTGCCAACTTTGGAATCCATTCTTTCACAACCACAAACCTACCATCTGACCTTCTGATCTTGAGTTCATAAGCCATACAATTGTCAAGGTTGATTTTCAAATGTAGGTCATGATCATGAGACCTTTGTTCCCCCCAATATATCTGTTTAAAATCTCTGTTGAAAACTGTTTTTTAAGCATTTAAGCCACCTTCAAGCTTCCACTTAAAAGGGTTAGTCTCTACACATGAGGTGCACTGGGAAGGCATTGTGGTTGTTAACTAATTTCATATCAACTTGAAGATATAAAAGTGAACGGGCAGAGACTAGCCTGTCAATGAGGTCCCAGCCTGATGGTGCATTCATGTAGGCCTGACCTTCTCACAAGGAAGATCCTGGGCACCTCTCTTCTCTCTCCCTGCTTTTACCTTCGAGTTGGTGACCATGCTGAGACCTTCCAGGGCCCTGTGGTGCTTCCACCACCATTGGATGCCCAAGTCCTTTCACCCACAGGCATTCTACATCCTTACATGTGACTGTGTGAGTCTGAAGAGGGACTTACGGACTAGAATAAGACTTATGGACTTTGATCTGGACTGGGCTGGAATGGATTTATGTCTCTAGTCAACCTGGCCTAACAGAGACATCAAAGCAGAGTTTCCTCCTGTAAGCTGAGAATGCTTCCCCTGAGCCTCTACTGCTCACATTTAGGGAATAAAAGAGAAGGAACAGGCTTTTACTGAAACTGGACCGAGATGGGACTGGATATGGGAAAGACTCGGTTTGACCCAAACAGCAAGTGTTTTTAAAAATCAGTTGTGCCTATCCTCGATAGCTTTCTCAAATGTCAAAAGGGAACCCAGCATCTTTAAGTGTGTAATGAAAATGTTTGTCTGTAACTATTGTGATTTGCTTTCTTGATCTTTTACATTTACTTTATTGCGGGTCATTAAAAGAATCTCATTACTGAATCTTTCAATAATTCTCAGTGCTGTTAGCATGATAACTGAGATCATTTTTTATTGTTCCATCTCTCCGTCGAGAAATCATTGTAATAAAACGAGCTCTTACAAAACTTCCAGCTGGTCCAGAATTATAACTCCCAGGATGCCTCATGATATATGAACTGCCTTTCCTGACTTTGGTTGCCAACGAAACTAAATAAACTAAATATAATTCTAATCAGGAATTGAAGAACTTGATCTGTTTTCTTCATAGTATTAAGAAAGACTCATGATGTGTGAACTGAATGGACAACTTTGTATTTAACATAAGAAACATTCAAAAGAATGATTTAAGTATCCCCTTAACAAATAACACAGATGTCGTAGTTGCACAAGGATGATGTTGGAGTGTCCAGTGTCCTCCAGGCTCTCTGATGCTGGCATCATTTCAGTGACACCTTGCTTTGGCATCCTGGCGTGAAAATACGCAGGTGAAAATGAGAAGCTCCTTAACGCGCGAAAGGCTACACGTCTGTTTATTTTAGCCATGGACTTTAAAATTCTCCATGAAGGTTGTTCATATTGAAACAACGTTCCCTCTTCCCCCACCTCCCATCCTATCATCCTTAGAACCAAGAGTCAATTTTTTCAGCTACTAGCTGACAGGTCAAAAGTTCAAGTCTATTCAGAAGATCCTAGGAGGAAATTCTGGTGATATCCTTTTAAAAACCCACGTGTTGAAAACACTCTGGAGCACCGTTCTGCTCGGTGGCATCCCTATGGGAGCGGGGGACTTTGGGGAACACAGGTGACACTGTCAGAGGGAGCGATGCCCCAGTGACTGACGACTGCAATGATTGAATGCAGCAGTTCAGCAGAAGTGCATGTTTTTTAAATTAAAATATCCCTGTAGTTTGTTAAACAACAAAAACATTTTGTAAACCCGGTTTGCACGTCTCAATATGTCTAAAAGACTAAAACTATACTAATTAACATTTTTGAGGCTAATACTGAGCTCCAGGCAAGGTACTTTGGTGGCACTCTTGGCTGCGAGCCCCCAGGTTGGCAGTCTGCTTGGCTGCTTCTTCGAAGACTCACAGCCTTGCAAACACACTATGAGGCAGTTCTACTCTGTGCTGTGGGTTTGCTTTGAGTCAGAATTGCCTTGACAGTGGATACCGCCCTCTGGACAAATGATCATTCTTACCCACTTACAATGACACGTCGGATCCCGTGGTGCCATCTGCATGTGCTATGAGTATATGATGTCTCCATTAGTGCTGGTGATTTGTAGTTCTTCATCTTGTTTCATTTTCTGGTGTTCTAACAACAGTTCTTATCATTTCTTTTTTCATTATGTAGACCCGACTTTATATTTTTCTGTTTTTCCTGTTTACAATTGGGAATTTTTTTTCATCATGGCACAAGACAGACCTAATCTGTGAACACTTTTTGGCATACTCGATTTACCGCAACAGTGAGAAAGCGTGCAGAAAAAATAATGGAGGGAAAATTGATGTTTTTATCCTTTATCTTGCCATTTTTTCTTCTGTATTTATTTTGTGATGTAAATTTTTAGTTCCCAGCTGCTAATTGAAAGGTCAGCAGTTGGAACTCATCAACAGCTTTGTGGGATAAATGGCCTGGAAATCTACTCCCATAAGGATTACCACCTAGGAAACCTATAGGGACAGTTCTATCCTGTCATGTAGGGTCACTATGACTCAGAGTTGACTTGAGGACACACAGTTCCAATAGGGTACTGTGTTCGTCTGGGTACATTAGAGAAACAAATCCAGAGAAACTCATTTATAAGCGAGAGTTTTATATAAAGGGTAAGTGCACATCAAGAAAACATCCCAACCCAGTGCTCCCCAAACCCGCAAGTCCAACATTAACCCATATGTCTGTCAACAATCCACAAAGTCCTCCTCCATCTCACAAAATAGACACAATGATGCCGACTGCAGGAGGAAAGCCAAATCAGTGAGCGTGTAAGTATCTCAGTGCTGGCAGGGATCTCCACACGGCTGCTCTAGCACCCAGGGCAGCATGGGGTAGGTCCATACAGCTCCTCCTAGGGGACGTATTGAAGGAATTGAGCCTTGCAAGCTGAAGCAGGGAACTGGCTAAGGCAGCTACACCCTGGTCTGACCATCAGAAAGCAAGAAACCTGAGAACTAGAAAGGAAAGGCTGGCCGAGCCATTTATCTCTCCATTCTTCAATTAATGCCACATGTGTTTATTGGCCAGGTTGGCACAGTACACTTTAACTCTCTCGGGCACATTATGTGGACAGGCATTGGGTCTAGCAGGAATCTATTGTTATTGCTAGCTGTCATCAAGCCAGTTCTCGAGGAAACTGTTCATGGGATAGCTTCAAGTCAGGATTTACAGATTATTTCTCGGTATAAGTTTTGTGACTTCTTTGGGTCTCAATGGCTTCAGTAAGGCTGGTTTCCAAAGGAATTCAAAGTTTGGTTTCACACTTCCCCTCCTTTTGATCAGAATTTATCTATTGAATCCTTGATCACAACATTCAGTCATAGTAGCCAGGAATCATCTATTTTCTTCTGGTATTTTAGTAATGATTAGTTTATGGAGGTGACAAAATCTACAATCCATTACCCTCTCTGATTCCCCAGTCTCCTTCTTCTTTTATCAAAACAGGTTAACAGAGACAAATTGGTGTATATTGGGTGACTGCTCATAAGCTTGAAGCCTCCAGGAACCATCACCAAATAAGGAGGTAGGTAGAAGAGAAACTATAAAAACAATGTTAGATCAATTGAATGGGCAGGGCCCATGAATATTCAAATTAGGAGAATGAATCACTTTGTCTCTTTGTACCCAAGTTATATCAACAGGTGCAGCCTCTTTTTGTTTGGTAACTTTTTGTTTGTTTGTTATAGTTGTTAAATTATATAAAATACTTTATTTGAATTTTGCACCTTGATATCATTACATTAGTCTGGTTGGGTAGCTGTGCGAGGTTGATGTATTAGGCTGTGCTGACTAGAGAAACAAATCCAGTGACACTCATTAATGTATAAGAAAGAGCTTTATATCAAGAAGTCATGTACAGATGTGCTTTACACAATTGATGTATGTATGGATTGTGATAAGAGTTGTATGAGCCCCTAGTAAAATGATTTAAAAAATTACTTCTTGAAAAAAAAAAGAAGTAATTCCATATCAAGGAAGTATCCTGTCTCAGTCCAACAATCTGATGCTAGTCCATAAGTCCCTCTTCAGACACACACAGCTATATGTAACGATAAACAATACAGGAAGCTACAGGACAGTGAGTGAAGATTCCTGTGCATCTAAGGTTGCTGGAAACATGGCAGGGTTCTGGCAGCTCTCAGGGTGGCCAGCAAGCAGGAAGGTGAAGGTGGATAGACAGGAGGGTTCTCCTGATGAGAAGGTCATGCCCCTAAGGAAACCGCATCAGACTGTGACCTGACTGACCAGTCTGACTCCACCTCTGGCAGGGGTGTGTAGCTGACATAAAAGTATTCAACTGCCACAGTTGGGTTCTCTAGAAATGCAAAAACAGTGACACAATTGAATTCTGTATAAATGCAAAAAGCTGTTACACCTGTATGTATATAAAGAAATTTATATCAGGAAGGGGTTTGTGCAATTATAGAAGCAGTTTCGATCTAGACCAGTTCAAACCCATGAGTTAAATCTTAAAGTGGAAGCTTTTCCTGACTCACATAGGTGTTACAGTCAACAAATCATGAAACAGGAAGCAGAAAGACAAGTAGGAAAGCTATGGCTACTGAATGCAAAGATAGCGGAATCCAAGGTCAACAGACCAGATGTTAGAGTCTAATGGCTCCCAGAATTGACAGTCAATGTGGCATGCCATTAAGTATAAAGAACCTGATGTCAGTGAGCCACATGCAGAGTCCAGGACTGAAGAAGTGAGAGTGCTCTCTACAGTGCCTATTTATAGAGGAGTAGGCCATCTCTAAGAAACGTCCCATCAATTGCTCTGCACCTTAATCCTCTTACAACTACTTGGCTGCACACAGTAGACACCATTATGGAGTTGATTAAGCTGTGCTACCTCACATCATGGAAATTACCAGGACCTAACCACCAAACCATTGAGAATTCTGGCCAACCCCAAATCTAACCACCATAGAAGTTAATGCCTTTAGTCCATGTCAATTTTTCTATCGCCGAAGAAAAATCTCACTACTTCTCAGAAAGTGATTTCTCTTTTTCCTCCCATAATCCTGACCATAGTAATCATTAGTGAGTAACCATTTGGCTCTCTATAATTAATTACATATTCTTATAGTACATATGATCATGCAATATTTGTCCTTTTGTGATTAATTAAATTTGTGCAACATTTAAAATCTTGAATGTCTTCAAGATTCATCCATATCACTAGCATGCATCAAGACTTACCTTTTAAAAGAATGAGCAATATTCCATTGTATGTATATACCATACTAATTCATTTATCTTTTGATGGTCATGGGGAATTTCTACCATTTATCTGTTCAGAGGCACGTTATATTTCTGAATGATGTTTCAATAGTATTAAAAATGAAAGTTATTTTCGAATTAATCCATTACAACCCACCTACAATCAAAATCCTTCTGTAGTATTTTAAAGATTATATTACATGTGGATTCTGCTGTTCAATACAGAATGATATGTGTAAAAATACATTGTAAATTAATTTTAAAGTATGTTAAGAACATAAATATTAAAATATTAGAATAAATACAAAACAACATCTGGCTATATCACATTTATAAATAACACTTTATTTTTTGCCATAGTGCATTGGAAAACACATGAAATGCAGAAGCCATAAAGAAATTATAACAGATAAGTTTATGAAAATCTGAAACTTGTATAGGATCTGAGTTAGAAATGACTGGATGTCAAACTTTTTAAAAAAAAATGACATTCAGGCATGTGAGTAGAGCTGACAACCATCCATCAACCTTTCAGCACTACAGACAGCCAAGACGAGCCGCAACGACCGTGTCCCGAGTTTCATTCAGACTGGTTTCCAGGTGGCATCAGTGCCTTTTGCTGTCTAGTTCTGCTCTTTTTTTTTTAAGTTTACTTCTATTTGTTGGCTTTTTTCCTGCTTCCCGTGCTGAAGGTGGTTTTTACTTTCTTGACTGAGGCTGATTGATGCAGAATCTTTACGAGGAAAGGCTGTGGCTAACACGTATCCTCTCCCCCTTCACAGTAACTTTACAGGAACATGTGATCAGCTTGCCAGGAAACGACAGCTAGGAAGCGTTAGCCTTCCCTGGCATTTTCTCATGTACTGCTAAGCAGGATGACGAATTCCACCCACATTTGTATTTGTAGCTTTGCATCCAATCCCTTCTTGCTTTGACGGGCATTAGCATTTTTACCCAGAATTAGATTCTCACGTTGTTCATTCCATTCTCAGGCTTTTATTTTCCCCCCTTAAGTACAGCTCACTACCTACCTCCGCCACAGGTAGCAGTCTTGAAATACTATTTAGCAGACATTTTTTCTAGTATACCATTTGGGCCATGTTTCTTGACTACTGTTTATGGGTTAAGCAGCAAATGTGTAATTGTAACGAACAAACTTCCCCCCTCTTTCTCCACTCTTCTTACTCTAGGCTTATAGTTATACTGTTAGTTTCTTATCATAGTGTGAAATGGGAGGAAGGAGAATGAGAGATAATCTGATGACTTATCATCCCTTTCACAAAAAGAAGTTCAGTTTGTACTTAGTTATTACCTAGTCGTTGCCTTGAACTGGTTTTCACTGATTACAATTATTCTAATTTCACGTTTCCAAGTGGTTCTAGCATACTGCCAAGCCCACTTCTCATCTTTTATTGTGTTTTTATTCTTTTGTTTACTTCACTTTAAAACATCTCCTAAGATATTTGAGGGCAACAAGAGATAAGTATTTGGTTATTGAATGGAGGACATTGAACAATAATAACAGGTTCATGAAAGCTATTCCTAACGCACAGATGCATGAATTCACACTTTCCAATAGGTGCAGGGAAAAGAGAAAATCTCCACAAATGATCAAGAGGGAACAGAGCCTTCGGTTGTTGTTGTTGGTAGGGGCCATTGAGCCAGCTCCACCCACAGTGCCCCATAGCGACCCTCTGCACAACAGAATAAACACTGCCCAGTCCTGCACCATCCTCACCATTGTTCCTATGTCTGAGACCATTGATACAGCCACTGTGTCAATCCATCTCATTGAGGGCCTTCCTCTTTTCTGTTGCCCCCCAACTCCTACTTTACCATACATGACATTCTTTTCCAGGGACTGATCTCTCCTGAGGAAATGTCCAAAGTATATAAGACTAAGTCATGCCATCCTTGCCTCTAAGGAGTACTCTACCCTTACATTTCCCAATACAAATCTAGTTGTCCTTTAGCAGTCCACGGTACTTTCAATATCCTTCTCCAGCACCACAATTCAAATGCATTGATTCTTCTATGGTCTTCCTTATTCAATGTCGAAATTTCACATGCATATGATGCAATGGAGTTTTTTAATGCATATGATGCAGTGGAGTATCTAATACCATGGCTTAGGTCAGGTGCACCTTAGTTCTCAAAAATCATCCCATTCTTCAATATTCTAAAGAGGTCGTGTGCAGTAGATTTACCTAAAGCAGCTCATCTTTTGATCGTTAGAGGGTTGTTTCCAGAAGCATTGATTCTGGATCCCAGCAAGACAAAATCTGTGACAACTTCAACCTTTTCTCAATTTATCATCATGCTACCTATCAGCCCAGATTTCAGGACTTGGGTTTTCATGACACTGAGTTGTAATCCAGACAGAAGGATACAATCCTTGATCTTCATCCGCAAGTGCTTCAATTATTCCACACTTTCAGCAGGCAACGCTGTGTCATCTGCATTTTGCAGGTTGTTAATAAGCTCTCTTCTTAAACTGTCTTTTAATCCTGATCCCACACTGTTCTTCATATAATCCAGGTTTTTATTTGCTCAGCATGTAGATTGAATAAGTATGATAAGAAGATACAACCCTTATGAACACCTTTTCTGATTTCTAAAATGCAGTATGCCTTTGTTCTGTCTCTTGATCCCTGATCAAGTTTCTGAATGAGCACAGTGAAGTGTTGGAGAATCCCCATTCTCCTCCTGGTGATCCACAGTCTATTATGGTCCACACCGTTGAATGCTTTTGCATAGTCAATGAAACAACGTCTTTCTGATCTTCTCTTCTCTGAGCCAAGATCCATGTGACATTAGCAATTATATCCCTTGTTCTACTTCCTCTTATGAATATATCCTGAACTTCTGGCAATTCCATATAAATGTCCATATATCCTTACAAAATATAATAATGAAAAAGAGTATTTATCAAGTTACCATCTTTGAAAAGAGAAAGCAAAACATAATTCACAGTTGTCATTGTAAAACAGTTCTCTTAAATTTAATATATCATTGATAACTTTCCATTAGCGACAACATATATGTGAAAACTTCCCATATTGCCACAACTTATATATGAAACCTGATCAAGAAAGCCAGCACTTCTCTGAGCATTGGCTTTTTCCCACTGTGGGAAAATCTGTAAAATTTGTGAATACTCCAGTAGAACCAGCAGAGGGAAGTAGAGAACTTCTCCAAGTGATGGTTGTTCAGCTGTCTGTTTTTTTGCTGCTTTAACTTTGTGTATTGAACAATCATTGAGCTGTCAAGGCAAATTAGCCCAGAAATGCATGGAATCTGTTCCTTCCAAGCCTCCTCCTTTTCTCAAAAAAATGTTCCACAGGTTACAGCAGCACAGTGACTTGCAAAGGGAATATTCATATATTTTAAATTAATTTAATATAAAATATGAGAAGGCAAAGAAAGCATGTGGCCTTTGACATTGCTGTCATTATTTATTCAGCAAATTCTTCACCATAGGAAGTTTCTAACAAAAAAATAAAATGGGACTAGCCTTCGTCCTAGGGGCTGATTTAGTATATATATGTGTGTGTGTGTGTGTGTGTGTGTGTGTGTGTGTGTGTGTGTGTGTGTGTGCATGCCAGGGGACTTTAAAATGTTTCTGGAAAATTTTCAACCAACTTTCTGAAGCCCCATAATATGTAGGACTATGTCTCTTCTAGCAAAACAAAATAGAGAAGGAGGAGATCTTTCCAGCTGACTTTAATTTTTTATCATTTGCACTGTCGACATGATGTATTTCAGAAAGGTGTTGTAGACAGGGAAAGGGAAAAACATTAAAAAATCAGTCTTACAATTTCTCGAGTCCTTCAAAGAACATTCTATCTGTTTGAACGTCCACATTATTTGCACTAAACCTGTAAAAGGCCCATTAAGAAAAAAGAAAAGATAAAGATTATCACAAAATAAAATGTTCAGACGCTCTGCACATGAACTATAAATAATAATGAAATAGTCATTCCTATGCCTGTTTTTAATTCTCATGACATACATAAAATTAAATTTCATCTACTGCTGTTATTCATAGATCTAAAACTTTTTGGCGATTATCTCATATTTTAGGAGCCCTAGATGGAGCCACGGTTGCATTGTGGTTACCTATGAGGCTGCAAATCACAAGGCCAAGAGTTTGAGGTTTTCGACTCCCATAAATAGTTACAGCCTCAGAAACCACAAGGGCAGGTCACCTCTGTCCTAGGGAGTTGCTATGAGTCAGAATCAATTTGGTGGCAGGGAGTTTGGGAGGTTTTGCTGAGTTATTTTTTTGAATTGCTAACCTGAGGAATGTCAGTCAAACCCACTAACTGCTCTATAGAAAGAAGATTAGACTTTCCACTACTGTAAAGAATAATAGTCTCAGAAACACACAGGGCCAGTTCAATTCTGTGCTACAGGGCTCCTATGCATCAGAATTAACTAGAGAAGAGCGAATTTGGCTTTGAGTTGATATGATATTTTGATAGATTTTATGTGTTATCAAGCAAATAGATAACATTGACCAAGTAGTTGAAAGCATACATATAGTTCTAAACTGGAAATTTTGCTTTGTATGTTTCTTTTTCCGTAGTCTATATAAACATATATATATATAAACTGTATTTCTCAACATAATTGCCATAATGATTGAGACACATTTGTAAGCCATGCAATCAGTCATACAGTTTATCTGTAAAGAACTGCGAGACCTTAGAATTTAACCATGAATAGTTGGTTTTACATTATTATCTGAAAAAAATGGATGCCTGTGCTAGTGTGAGTACTTTAGAAAAACAAATCCATAGAAACTCATGTATAAGAGAGAGTTCTATATAAAGGGTAAGTGCACATCAAGAAAGGATCCCAACCCAGTGCTGCCCAAGCCCACAAGTCCATCATTAGACCATATGTCCGACACTAATCCACAAAATCCTCCTCTATCTCAAAAAACATACACTATGATGCCAACTGCAGGAGGAAAGCCAAATCAGTGAATGTCTAAGCATCTCAATGCCGGCAGAGGTCTCCATACAGCTGCTCCAGCACCCAGGGCTGCATCAGGGTAGATCCATGTGACTTCTCCTTGGGGATCTCTTGCAGGAAGTGAGCCTTGCCAGCTGAAGCAGGGAACTGGCTAAGGCAGCTGCACCCTAGTCCGACCATCACAAAGCAAGAGACCCAAGAACTATAAGAGTGAGGCTCGCCAAGCCAATTATCCCTCTGCCCTTCAATTAACGCCACATGGGTTCATCAGGCAGGTTGGCACAATAAACTTTAACTAACTCAGTGCCTTTCAAAGATTTTTCAAAGGTAGGAAACAAAAAGAAGTCAGAAATGGATAAATCAGGACTATCTTGAAAGGTTATCAAGATTGCCCTGGTTTGATGAGAGGAAAAAGCAGGAACATTATTGTGTTAAAGGACTCTCTGATGAAGTTCTCCTGGGCGGTTTTCAGCTAAAGCTCTGGCTGACTTTCTGTAAACACTCCTGTAATGAGCAGAAGTAATCATTCTCTGCCATTCTAAAAAGTCAAGGAAAATTCCTTGAACATCAAAAAATACATATTTTACTGTGACTTTTACAAGTTTGCTTTTGTCTAGAGTGGAAAACTTCCACCTCTTGATTATTATTACTTGGCTCTTGGTGCTTTGTCTCAGGATTTCAATTATAAAGTCGTGTTCATCTCCTGTTAATAATGCTACAAAGAACTGCTTCAAGATTTTGATCCCACGTGCTTAATATTCCAATGAAATATCTACCCTTGTCTGCAGCTGATATGAGCAGTTCAGACATCATGCACCAAGTAGAAAGTTTACTCAACTTTAACTTTCAGGGTGAATTGTGTAAACTGAACTAATTGAGATATCTATAGTGTTGCCTATTTTTCTGTTACACTCATGACTTTTTCAAAAAATGATGCACAACAATCAATTTCACTATACAAGGGGGTGTCCCTGCAAAACAGGAAAAGCTCTGCTGGGTGGAGTTTTAGTAGTACGCATTTTTCCCACTTGGTCAGCATCAAGCAACTTGCTCTGAGTTAGTGCACCCAGTGATGTCGCCTGGGAAGGTCTCTCTGGTCACAGTGAATGTTTTCATACAAGCAGTTTCATTGAACCTCGTTTTTATGAAGGTCAATTCAAGAGAACAGTGTGTGGCTGTGATTTTTTGTTCTGTTCTCAGGGAAAATGCCACAGAAACGGTTGTGATGTTGAACACGGCTTACAAGGACAGTGCGATGGGGAAAACTAAGTGCATGGGTGGATTTCTCATTTCAAAAAAGTTGAAAATGTTGACAGCAGACAAAAAATGTTGACAAAAATTCATTCATGTACTTGTGCTCACTCAGACCATTGAAGAGATGAATTAAAACTCAATGTAAATGAAAGAACATCTACACAATCAGACCATTAGAGAATATCGTGATAAATTGAGAAAGATTGACATCAGGGATTTATTTTATCTGACTCCACAATTTTTCATTATGGGAGGAGTCATCTAAAAATCAAATGGTATATTGCATTGGGTAAATCTATTGCACGAAAGAAAAGAAAAGAAACAAAGTCACTGCTGATAAGTAGATGCCAGACTCATGAAGACCCTACAGGACAGGGTAGAACTTCCCTTGTGAATTTCACACACTGCAACTCTTTGTAGGAACAGAAAGGCCCGGCTTTCTTACCCTCTGTTTCACAAGATGACTGTAAAGCACTAAAAGGAGTGAAGAGGTCCTTTCAAGGACTAATGTATGCCTGACTCAAGCAGAATCACCTTCAATTGCCCATATTTATGTAAAGGGTGGGCAATAAATATGGAAAATTGGAGAGTAATTGACATGTGAATTATGGTGTTGGTGGAGATAACTCAAAGTATCCTGGACTGCCAGAAGAACAAATAAGTCTCTCCTGGAGGAAACACAGCCAGATGTTCCTTAGAAGTGAGGCTAGGAAGAGTTAACCTCACATGCCTTGAGAATGATATCTCTAGGTAATAAAAGACCATCATGCTTGGAGAAGTAGATAAACAGTGAAAAATAGCAATGGCCTCAATGAACTAGGTTGACACATAACAGTGGTGAGGTTGGTCCAGGTCTGGGCAGTATTTCCTTCTGTTATACATAGGATTTCTATGAGTTGGCTCCCAACAGCAGCATCAATGAAAAGGACTATAAATTTACAAATGAACCATTGTAACTGGTGCTCAAAAGTGTGTAGTGGAGATTCAGTTTGGTGGTGACTCATGGGGTCAGGTACATGCTTTGTGTGGGTAGGCGAGGGAAAGCTTTACAAAATCTTAAGTTTGAATATAGTCAAAGAAAAGGCTAAGAGTATTTCAGGCAGAAATAAGAAATACTGAAAACCCTGCTGCAATACAGATTTATTACTTTTGGAGTCAGTATAATACTGTTGTTCAGCTTGCAGGTTCCATTAGAATCCTGGCTTTTCCACCTCATTGTTGTGTACCTTTTGACGGAATATTTGAATTTTCTTTTTCCGCATATGTATAGGGGTAATCATGCTAATACTTGCCTCATAAGGTTTCAAAAAATTAATTATGTTAAAGCATGGGAATCTATTGAAAGAGCTCTGTTGGCACAATGGTTTACAACTCAGCTGCTAACTAAAAGGATTTAATTTTACTTTGACTTACAACCAACACTCATGGAAGTAGTAGCCAAGGAATCAAAGATGCACTGGTCAAATATGCTGCAAAGTATTTATTTTAAGTGTTAGAAAAGAAATGAGTTACTTTGAGGATTAAGCTGCACCTGACTCAAATGGTGGGCTTTATTTTGACCTTACAGACATGCAAAACCTAGACAATGAATAAGGAAGACTAAAGAAAAATGAACACCATTGAATTAAGGTCCTGGGAAGAATACTGAATACACCAGACAAACTGTCTTAGAAATTGTACAGCCAAAGTCCTCTTTAGAAGCAAGAGTGGCAAGACTTTGTCTTACGTGCATTGGCTATAGTATCATGAGGGACCACTCCTGGAAAAAGACACCATGCTCATTAAAGTAGAGTATCTATGAAAAAGAGGGAGAACTCAAGGAGATGGATTGACACAGTGGCTGCAACAGGGGAAACAAGCACAGTTGGGATTGATTGCCAAGGTGGTGTGCTGCTCCTACAGGATTGGGTTGTGTTTTGTTTTGTTGCACACGGGCCTGCTATGAGTTGGGACTGACTTGTTGGCACTTAACAACAACAATTGACTTGATGGCACTTGGAAAGCACTTGGAGCAGTGCTTGTCACACAGTAAGTGCTCATTAAATGTTAGGCAGAAGCTAATGTTGGTTCACCTGTCTCTTTCTAAAGTGGGAAATTACTGGGTGACTTTTCAGAGTTAAGCACTAATTCAAGTGTGCATAATTAGGCACAAAGTGACTTTTCAATTTTCATATACTGCATACAAGTAAAGTTTCTATCTTAGCCATTTTCTGTTGTTTTATTCCATAGTTACAGCGGTATCAATATTGGGCAGTCTCTAACAATAATGAAAATTGGGAGTATATTGACCTACTCTTTAGAGTCAGTTTTAATGTACCTTCAATGTATGAATAAAAATAATATGACTGCTATTCTGAGCATATGAAATTAGGCTGTGGCTTGGATCTCTTGCTTTGAGGGTATCCAGTGAATGGTGGATAGGGACTACCATATATTTAGTATTTTCATACACTTCTTGCATTCTTATGACATGTATTAGTCTGATAGGCATGGTTCTGTCTCTGTGAATGAGTGTTATTCAATTTTTTGCCCTTTCACCAGTCCCCATTGTTTATATAGTGTCCAGCTACTTAAGCAGTTATGCTATACAAGTCAACAATTCATGTATTGTGGTTTGAAAAGTCATCCTGCACATGTATTATTTCCTTTTCTCAATAGTGTTTTCAAATCTACATCAGTGACTAAATTAATGAAACTTTAGATAGGATTACTTAATGCCCCAGAGTGATGGTTCATAATATTCTTTATCATGAATGATAATGATATCTCTAAAGTGAATCACTGGCATATATAAACCATAGATAAATGAATGGCAATATCAGGTGTTATGAATAGGCCTTCTTGACACTCAACCTTATGACAAGATCACTGGAAATATGTGTGCTATAGCAAAGTGTGGTAAAGAAACTGGATGGTACTGAGCCATCAGACAGAATAGCATTTGAGGTCTTTAAGACTTGTCTTAAAACAAGCAACTATGTAACTGAGGCATGAAGTCCACATGAAGAATCACACCAGCTTGTGATCCAAGAATTGTAAATGATGAAATCTAAACCCGAAGGAAGGAACAGAATCAGAGCTTAGATTGTGAGCTCTTGATTTGCAGAAGGCTAGATATGACAGTGGAAAACCTAAATCCATTTGCAGGGTCCCCACATGAACTAAACCTACAGTGACATCTGATCTTAGAGCAAACACGTGAATAGCCGGACTCTCAGACAGAGGGCACAGATGATTATGACAGATGTAGGAAGGTTAATGTGTGTAATAATTTCTATTACAATTTGATCTCTGTGTTGACCCATTTTAAGATGTTTCAGATTTTAATGTTTTCTACTTTCTTTTTGATTGACATTTCTCTGTTTTGTTTTCTCATTCTAGTTGGTTTTTTTTTTGGGGGGGGGGTTGCTTCCTCTTTGTGTTTTGTATGATTTTCTGTGCATGAAATCCAGGAACAGTACATCTATAGACACAGTACCTGGATGAATAATACCTGGGCATGGTACTATTGAGAAAGTTGGAGGAGAATGGGGAGCTAATAACAATGATGGCAAGTACAAAATACTCTGAAATTGAGTGTGCTGATGGATTTAACAACTCTTCTCAATGTTGTTGAACTGTTAAATTATATGACATGTGAATTATGTAACAACCAAACTATTAAAAATAAAATAAAGAATAGGATAAAAATGTCTGTTTTTAAAATGTTTGTCCTGGCATAAAAATTATATTAGGTAAGTTCGTGAAAGTATCATATTATATAAAATAACAGTTTGTTGCTCTTATTTTTATAGTTGCTTCACAGAATTTAATGCTTGAGCCATGGTAGAAAAGTAATTAATAGCTTGACTATTACCTGAACGGTTAAAAGGTTAAACCGAGTTCCTTCATGGTGGAAGGTTGTGGTAACCTCCCTCATTGAAAATAAAAAAGAAGTGGGTAACGGGGGAACAGGGCACTAAAACCCACCCAAGGGGAGGGTATTGTTTATAATTCCACAGGGAAAGAGGGACCAGACTGCATCCCGGTGCTCTAAGATATGAATGCAACATGCCAGCATGGAGTAGGGAACCAGTGGAGAGGTCTGAAGGGCTGATCCAATCTCAACTACACGGACAGCCACCCCTCCCCACAGAAGAATTTATTTCAGAGGACAGCACTGTAGCTGCAGCTCAGGGAAAGGGACATGTCTGACCAGAGCACACAGAGTAAATGAAGGAGGAGGAAGAGAGAGTGGAGCACATCCTGGCCCACCAAGCCTTGAGGACCATAGTCCCACTCAGAGCAGCCAATCCACAGAGAAGACCATATGGCTGGACCCATTAGGAGACACGACATCCCTCACTGATTCATAGTCTGACAGAGGACAACACTCGACACACAGGTGGGAATTGCACCTGATCTGATCCCTCCACACTGAGGCAAAACACTAAGGGAGTGCAACAGAACAACAAGGCAAACAGAGCAATGAAGTCCCCAGGCAATACCGAAAATAGACTTTGGGGCCAGGGCTTGGCACTCCATCAGACTCGACAGGAAATACTCCCAAAGGCCAAAAAACAGTCCTTGAACTAATTACAATCTTTTCTTTTTTGTTGTTCTGTTGCGTTTTTGTTTTTTGTCAGTGGCTTTTTGTTGTTGTTTTCTTTGGTTGTTTGGTTTTGCTCTGACTTGTTTTTGTGCATGTTATTATCTCCGCAAGTCTGTCTAAATAAGATAGGCTGGATGAGCAATCTGGAGGAGAAAACAACGGGACCAACAGTACCCGGGGGCACATATGAGAGGGGTAGTTGGGGGGCAGGAATGGAAGGGGTGTCAACAAACCCAGGGACAAGGGAACAACAAGCTATCCAAATTGGTGGTGAGGAGAATGTAGGAGGCCTGGTAGGGCATGATCAAGGGTAATGTAACCGAGAGGAATTACCAAAACACAAGTGAAGACTGAGCATGATAGTGGGACAAGAGGAAAGTCAAAGGAAATAGAGGAAAGAACTAGGAGTCAAAGGGCATTTATAGAGGTCTAAATATAAGCATGTGCATATGTAAATATATTTTCATATTAGGATAGGGAAATAGATTTATGTGCATATATTTATAGGTTTAGTATTAAGGTAGCAGATGGACATTGGGCCTCCCCTCAAGTACTCTCTCAGTACAAGAATACTTTGTCTATTACACTGGCATTTCATGATGCTCACCTTCCCAACACAATCACTGAAGACAAAGCGGGTGAATAAGCAAATGTGGTGAAGAAGCTGATAGAGCCCGGCTATCAAAAGATATAGCATCTGGGGTCTTAAAGGCTTGAAGGTAAACAAGCGGCTATCTAGTTCAGAAGCAACAAAGTCCACATGGAAGAACACACCAGCCTTTGTTATCATGAGGTGTTGAAGGGATCAGGTATCAGGCATTAAAGAAAAAAAAACATATCATTGTTAATGAGAGGGAGTGCAGGGTAGGGCCCCAAATCCCATCGGTAGGCAACTGAACATCCCCTTACTGAAGGGTCACGGGGAGGAGATGAGCCAGTCAAGATGCAGTGTAGCACCGATGAAACTTACAACTTACCTCTAGTTCCTAAATGCTTCCTCCCTGCTGCCCACCCCCCCTTACCTCCCACTATCACGATCCCAATTCTACCTTACAAATCTTGCTAGACCAGAGGATGTACACTGGCACAGATAGGAACTGAAAACACAGGGAATCCATGATGGATGATCCTTTCAGGACCAGTGGTGAGAGTGGTGAAAACGGGAGGGTGGCATAGAAAGGGGGAACCATTTACAAGGATCTACATATGATCTCCTCCCTGGGGGATGGACAACAGAAAAGTGAGTGAAGGTAGATGTTGGACAGTGTAAGATATGACAAAATAATAATTTATAAATTATCAAGCGTTCATGATGGAAGGGGAAGTGGGGAGGGAGGGGAATGTATTAGACAGCGTTCTCTAGGGAGATAAAACCAGATTGCTAATAATTGTATATGTATATTTATATGGATAAATAGATATATAACATAAGAAATGAACAGTTAAATTATATACAGAGAGATAAATATATAATACAAGAAATGAACAGTTAAATGATAAAGCAGTACAAATGGCTCAGTGCAACTCACTCCCGTGAGAGAGTTGTAAGACACTGGCAGTCCTTCAAGTTTTGAGGGTCACCATGTAGTCCTCTGCAGAGAGATTCAGGCTATCCAGACACACGCAGCAAACAGCAAGGCAGGTCACCAACAGTCATGTGACCAACAGTCAGTCCCCAGCTCAAGAGATGTAAATTCCAATTGTGTAGCAAAGCAGGTCTTGAAGGAACCTCAAATTACAGGGACACAGCCCACAGGCTACGTGTCCCATAGGTAGTGTAGCTTGCAAGTTGAGGTACAGAACAAGCATGGCAGCGCACACTGGTCCTATGGTCAAAGAGTGAGAGACAAGAAAAGCGAGGCTCGCCAAGCCATTTATCTTCCGCCCTTCAATTAATCCCACATGTGTTTACTGGCCAAGCTGCCACAATAAACTAACTACCTCAGGGAAAAATGAGGAACTGATGCCAGGGGCTTATGTGGAGAACACATGTTTTGAGAAGATGAGGGTAACAAATGTGCTTTATACAATTGATGTATGGATTGTGATAAGAGTTGCATGAGGCCCCAATACAATGATTAAAAAAAAACATCCTAAATGCCCAACAGCAGGTGAATAAATCAAATGTGTTAAAGATATACTATTTTATACTGTTATGTCAGTCACAGGAATGAAACCCTGATATTGGCTACTATATGGATGAAGCTTGAAAATATAATCTTGGGCTAAATCCAATCACAAAGCACAACTATTATATTACCTTACTTACATACAATAAAAGAAAATGCGACCACGCCTCCCCCAGGAACCCTTGAAAAGGCAGGGACCAGAAGGGAGAGGGTCTTGGCTTGCTGTGTGGTCTGGTCGTCTTCTTGGGAGGAGAGAGATCCTTGCGTGACCTGGGGCAGTCTCTGCCAGGCCGCATGGTCAGAGTAATCCTATGGGTGCCGCATAAAACCTGAAGCTTCTTTTAACTCTCATTAAATGGATCACAAAAAAAAAGAAAATGCAAATATAGAGAGATCAATTTTTAATAGTGGTTGCCAGGGACAAGAAGGTCAGGGGGAAACGGGTTAACAATGATGGGAAAACCCCATAGTTTGCGAATAGTTTGTTCACTTGACTGATGTGATTGCTGTGAATAAATTCTTCACTCCTAAAAAGTAGAATTGGCAAAAGGAATGTGTTAGATATACTTACCATGCTAAAAATGAAAGTGTATTTGCTGAGGCAGCTTATGTACCAATATACATCTCATGGGATTTGGTTCTTTGATTTAGAGGTTTAGGGTTATGGTTTCGTGAGATAGTCCAGTTAATTGGCCCAATACAATTATACCTCCTACATCAATGCCTTGTGCCTCATGTCTTAAGAGCTGACAATCAGCCATCCAAGGCACAATTGATTTCCATTCACCGGGAGGAACAGAAGAAGAAGGAAAGTCAGGAATAGGAGGAGAGCATAGAACCGATGGTGAACTGCTTCCATGAACAACTGCATCCTCTGCCACTAGAGGAGAACTGGGTGGTACCCAGCTTTCACTGACAAACTATTTTGAACAAAGGGTTTCATATAAGAACAGATTTTTAAATTCTCAATGACTCCAGACTTTCCTGAGCCATGGAAAATATGAGGTCTTGAAACTAATACCCTTATATGTTCTTTAAACCTTAAACAAAAATATCCCATGAAGACATTTTAAAACCAATCAAAAGCTTAATTTAATTAGTAATGAAAGTCTGCTTTAAAAGTTGTGCTTTTTAACTTATACCTGTAAGTAATTGATCTGAGAACAGCAAATTGACAGATCAGACTAGGTCAATGAAATAGGAATGATTCAGAAACAGGGAGTGAGAATGAAGTCCAGAATAAGAAATGTAATTAATATCTTTAAATTGTACTTGTAGAAACTGTTTAATTGGTATATGTTTTACTGTGCATATTCTAAATAACAATGATAAAATAGATAACATTTAGAGAGAAAAAAGATTACAGATTTGGAAACTAGTAGTCTACTTTGTATGAAGGAGCAAATATGAATCAGAACATACACAATAGGAATGTGCTTGTATTATGAGTACTGATATTTTAGACTTTATGCTGGAGAGAAGTCACTCCTTAGTAAGTCTCAATTATATTCTAAAAGGCAGCATTAAAGAAAAAATAGAAGCAATGTCATATTGCTACATGAGAAATACATGTTTACCCTGACAATTATAACTGAAAAAATGAATATCGCTACTTAACTTTGCAATCTTTGTAGACTCTAATAGACATGAACAGACATGGAACCATCAAAATCCACATGTCTGATTATATTTTCCAAACCTCTTCAACAATCCGAAGACAGAGACTAAATAATATTCACTTAATCAAATGAACTATGTACGACCCCTAAACAGCATTTGCTAAATATGGATGATTCTAAGAAATATCTTAGAGTAGGTTACATGAAATGGTTAAATATCATACGTCTTTCCTGGTAGCAGAGAAGAATTATGTTCAGGGTTTTTAAAGTACTATTTATCACTGAATTTTACATCTATTTTCAATGTTAATTTAACAGATACAACCAAAAAAAAACATTTTTGCAATCTGTCAATTCATTCAAAGCAGGTATCTGTCAGCATGCAAGCAAAAGTGCCAGCTGGTGAACTAAAATTATATGTACTCAATTGTTGTTCTGCCAAGATGAGAGAAAAAATATCTAAAAGCATATACCAGTAATTACTTGGCATTTTCATTTCCATAACTTAAAAAAATTGTGGGTAGCTGTTACTAGAAAAACAGCTATTGTTTTTCATCCCGTCGTATTTCTTTGTGGACCTGAGAACTTGAACTCTTACTGTTCACAAGGCTGCCAGACGCATCATGAAATTAATTGGTCACTGTTTTTCTAAGTCATATGGGAGCAATGTCATGTATCTTCATACTGATCAAAGGAGTACCATATCATACCAGGACACTGAATGAATATGTATTCTCTAAGTTGCTCAACACACATGATGCTGTTGCAGCGCTTCATTAAAATCTCTCCATTTTAGGGCAACAGAACCATTAAGAAGACCTCAGCTCATAACTCTCCTTTGAAGTTTGACATTTATTTTAAGAGAGATCGTAGTTCAGTGAATATCAATATACCCACTTCTTACTTAAAGGCATTGTTAAGACTTCTTACTTTTTGACATGGTTAGGTTTCAAGACCAAGTTTTTATGTGGAAATCAATGTTTTTCATAAGTGGACAATGACCACATCACCTCACCTCTCCCCTGTGCTGTGAGTGTCCCACTGAGACATTGCCCAGGTCATCTGTTAGTGGATACCTCCCCATCCTCTATGTTATCTCCCCAAAACTGCCTGCAGGAAAGACTTTCTTTTTCTCCCAAATCTAGTGTCCCAAGTGTTGCCACACTCCCATTTTCAACGTTCCTCCATCTCTTTACCTAACTATTTTCAGGATGGGTGCCCTCAGCTCATTTCTGAGCCTCCTCTACAACTCTAAAATGCCTTTGCTAGCTCTGTTGGGGCAAGGGTATCCCTATTTAAAGGCGGGAAGGGCTGAATACTGAGTCTCATAAGGGTTCCTCGTCAAAGTGGGCTCTTACAGGGTGACCTTGTTCCCCTCTGCCTCCACATGTCCATGAGAACCACAATCCAAAGCTCACTCTGTGGTCTTGCTGGCCAGACTAGGCCATCCTCTGTTCATCTAAAGCTGTGCTTACCATGGCTGCACACTCACTGATTCCATGCCCCAAATATTCTGCCCTGCCTTCATCTATGTGCAACAAGGATCTCACAGTCCTCAGGCATCAAAGTGTACTGACTCAGGACTCCTTCTGACCATGGCCTGTCCAATTCCTGATGTCCTTCAAGGCTGCACTTGAGACAAGATCCTATATCTGGTTTTTCCCCAGCCCCAAAGGAGTCCCACCTTCAGAACATCACCTTCACATGTCACAGCTTCAGTCCCTTGTGATTACACTGAATCCACCAGGCAGGCCCCTTGTGCTCTATGGGCTCCCTAAGGGTTGAGGAGACCCCGACTCCTCTTCCATCCTGGATAACCAACTCCTATGCATTATGATATCCCCTCTACACAGGGACCTTTGGTCAGGGACTCCATCAGGAAATTCAAGTTCATAATGTCTAGACTTGAATCATTAATATTCAAGTAGTACTAAATCTGGAAAAAAAGGATTGAGGAGCAAAACATATAAATCTATGAAAATGGTTGATGATTATCATCTGAAAGTTTTTAAGTTTTTCAGTAAAATAGGGGCTTCGGACATCTTTAGAGAATATGGTTGGATACTTTGGGTTGGGTTTTAAAGCCAGAGTAAAGAAAATTAAAGCCTCATGAGAATGCCTTTATTTTTTATTGTATGTAAAATATTGAGGGTATTTTTTCATAGTTAGAATTAATTATTTATTGTTATTATAAATAAAGTTCCAAATACTACTGAACATTTATATTCTTTATTTAACTCATTTGCACATGGTTACTTGTGAAACACTGCAATCTTATTTGATTTTGATTGCTATACTTCTACTCATTTATTTTTTTATTAAATACTTTTATTGGGGACTCTAACATCTCTTATCACAATCCATACATTCATCCATTGTGTCAAGTACGTTTGTACATATGTTGCTATCATCATTTTCAAAGCATTTTCTTTCTACTTGAGCCCTTGGTAACAGCTCCATATTTTCCCCTTCCACCTTCCCTCATGAACCATTGATAGGTATAGATTATTATTTTCATGTGTTACATCCCCTTCTGTCACCCTGCACCCACTTTTCTGTTGTTTGTGCCCCTGGGAGGGGGTTATAGATTGATATTTGTGATTAATTTCTCCTCCTACTTTCTCTGTATCCTTCTGGTATCTCTATTCTCATTGTTGACCCTGAGGGGTTTATCTAACATGGATTCCTTGTGTTACGGGTTCTTTCTTTTTTTAAAAATCATTTTATTGGGCTCGTACAATTCTTATCACAATCCATATATACATCCATTGTGTCAAACATTTATGTACATTTGTTGCCATCATTCTCAAAGCATTTGCCTTCCATTTGAGTCCTTAATATTGGCTCCTCATTTTCTCCCTCCCTCCCCACTCCCTTCTCCCACATGAACCATTCATATTTCATAAATTATTATTATTTTCTCATATGTTACACTGTCCAACGTCACCCCCTACCCTCTTCTCTACCATCCATGCCCTAGGGAGGAGGCCATACATAGATTCTTATAATTGGTTCCCCTTTCCACCCCACATTCCCTCCACCCTCCAGGCATTGCCACTCTCACCACTGGTCCTGAAGGGGTCATCTGTCCTGGATTCCCTGTGTTTCCAGTTGCTATCTGTACCAATGCACATCCTCTGGTCTAGCCATATTTGTAAGGTAGAATTGGGATCATGATAGTGGAGGGGGGGAGCATTTAAGAGCTAGAGGAAAGTTATATGCTTCATCATTGCTACCATGCACCCTGACTGGCTCATTTCCTCCCCACAACCCTTCAGTAATGGGGTGTCCAGTTGCCTAACGATGGGCTTTGAGGCTCCACTCTGCACTCACCCTCATTTACAATGATATGATTTTTTGTTCTTTGAAGCTTGATACCTGATCGCTTCAACACCTCGTGGTCACACAGGCTGGTGTGCTTCTTCCCTGTGGGCTTTGATGCTTCTCAGCTAGATGACCACTTGTTTATCTTCAACCTTTAAGACTCTGAACACTTTACCTTTTGATAGCCGGGCATCATCAGCCTTCTTCACCACATATGCTTATGCACACATTTGTCTTCAGTGATCGTATCAGGAAGATGTGCTTCATGGAATGCCAATTTAATAGAGCAATGTGTTCTTGCATTGAGTATTTGAGTGAAGGCCCAATGTCCATCTGCAGCCTTAATACTAAACTTATAAATATATGCATGTAGATCTATTTCCCCACCCTCCTATATAAACATATTTACATATGTACATGCCAGTCTTTAGACCTTTGTAAATACCTTTTGTCATTTAGTTCTTTCCTCTATTTCCTTTTACTTTCCTCTTGTCCCACTATCATGCTCAGCCTTCATTTAGGCTTCAGTAAATTCTCTCGGTTACCTTGCCCTTTCTGAATCCCTACCAGGCCTCTCCAGCTCTCCTTGCCACTGATTTTGGATCACTTTTTGCTCCCCTGTCCCTGGATTGGTCAGCAACACCTCCTTACCTCTGCCTACCCCTCTCCCGTGTCCCCTCGGAACAATTGGTCCCATTGTTTTCTCCTCCAGATTATTTATCCAGCTCATCTTATCTAGATATATCTGTAGAGGCAATAATATACACCAAAAATCAAGCCATAGCAAGATAGGTGATGAATGAGAACATAGCGATGACGACAAAGAAGAAAACCAATGACCCATAAAAGAATAAATTAATTAGAAGAAAAAGAAAGAAAGAAAAACCTGTAAATACACCAACCTCTAATTTTTGGTTTCTTGGGGTGGCCTTAAGTCAGGTCTGATGGGGTGCGATGCTCTGACCCCAGAGTCTGTCTTTGTACTCCCTCGGGGGAACTTGCTCTGCTTCCATGGTTGCTCTGCCGCACGCCTTTAGTGGTTTGCCTCGGTGTCATGGTGTCAGTTCGGGACAGTCCCAACACTGAGAGTTCAGTGTTGTCCCCCTTAAGGCCCTGGGCCATCAAGGGATGGCATGTCTCATAGTGGGATTAGCCATATGGTCCACTCTGTGAATTGGCTGTTCAGGGCGAAGATATAATCCTCTAGGCTGGTGGGCCAGGATGTGCTCTAGTCTCTCTTCCTCCTCCTTTATTTGCTCCCATGTACTCTGATCAGACAGGCCCCTCTCCCCTAGCTGCAGCTTCAGTGCCATTCACTAAGGTAAATTCTTCTGCAGGGAGGTGCAGTTGTCTACATAGCTGGTATGGGGTCCAAGCCTTCAGGACCCTCCACTGGCTCCCCACTCCTTCCCGGCATGATGAATTCATCTGGCACTGGCTTTAAGTCTGGTCCCTATTTCCCTGTGCAGACACAAACAATACCCTCCCCTTGGGTGGGCCATTGCCCTCTTCCCCTGCCACACATTTCTTCCTCTGCCCTTTTTAGTGGGCTACCATATGTACCCCTGGATTTTGTCTGGACCTAACCCCTGGAGTGTTTTTAAACAGTAGGCTTTTTTCCTGTGCCCCCTTTGCATTTACTTTTCGGTTCTTTCTTTCTTTTTTTTTTTTTTAATATAAATTTATCTCAGCAGACTCATGCTATACTTGTCCTTTAGTGCTTGGCTTACTTCACTTAGCATAATTTCCTCCAGTTCTTCCCATGTGGTGATATGCTTCATGCATTCATCACTGCTTTTTAGCAATGAATAGTGCTCCATTTTATGTATTGCCAGTTTTTTAATCCAGTCATCTGTTGATGGAAATTTGGGTTGTTTCCAACTCCTTGCAATTGTGAACTGTGCTGCAATGAACATTGTAGTATACAAGTCTGGCCATGGTTTGTTTCTTGCCTCTTCTGGGTATATGGCCAGTAGGAGGATTGCTGTGTCATATGCTAGCTCAATTTCCATCTGTTTAAGAAATCGCCAAACCAATTTCTACAGGGCTATACATACCTACAGGTCCACAAGTAGTGGATGAGAGTTCCTATCTCACCACAGCCACTCCAACACTTGTTGCTTTCTGATTTTTTTTTTAATTGGGCTATCTTTGAGGGTGTTAGGTGGTATCTCATAGTTGTTTTGATTTGCATTTCTCTTATGGCTAATGATCAGGGACATTTTCTCATATGTTTATTGGCCATTCGGATTTCAGACTCTGTAAAACTTCTGTTCAGGTCTTTTGCCCACTTCCTCAGTGGGCAATTAGTTTTTCTCTTATTGTAAGCTTGCAAAGTATTGTAGATTTTAGTAATAAGGCCTTTGTCTGGGGTGTCATGGCAAAAGATGTTTTCCCAGTCGGTGGACCCTCTTATTATTCTCTTGGTGAATTCTTTCAATGTATACACAGGTGTCTTATCTTCAGTATATCCCACTTGTCTATTTGTGACTCCTCTGTATTTGTATCTTCCCTATTTCTGATAGCCTATATATTCCCTGTGCTGAGCTTCTCAGGTTTGTCCCAGTCCCCTCATTAATGGACGTAATTGTTTGGGGTTTTACCTCAATATCTGTGATCTACCTTAAGTTTATTTTTGTGCATGGAGTGAGGAAAGGGTCTTGCTTCATTTTTCTGCAGGTACATATCCATTTTTTCCAGCACCATTTATTGAAGATAGCATCTGTTTCCCATTTAATAGTTTTGGGCGCTTATAAAAGAACAGTTACCTGTAGGCTGATATTTTTATTTCTGGGTGTTCAGCTCTTTTCCATTGGTCTGAATATCTGTCATTATACCAGTACCACACTGTTTTGACTACTGTGGCTGTATAGTGCTAAAAGAAGGTAGAGCAAGCCCTCCCACTTTGTCCTTCTTCTTGAGGAGTTCTCTGCTAATTCTGGGCTTCTTCCCCCTCCATATGAAGTTGGTAATCTGTTTTTCCATTTCTTTGAAGAAAGATGGTAGTATTCGCATCGTGATAGCATTCAACTTACATAGTGCCTTGGGGACAACTGACATCTTTATTCAGTCTGCCAATTCACGAGCATGGGATATGATTCCATTTTTTTAGGTCGCTCTTGATTTCTTGAAGGAGGGTTTTATATTTTTCCTCAAACCAAACGTTCATATTTTTAGTCAGATATATCCCTAGGTATTTCAATTTGTGCTTGGCTATCGTAAAGGGTACTACCTTTTAAATCATCTCTTCTGTGATTTTGTGTGATGCATACAGCAGTCCAATAGACTTCTGTTTGTTGATTTTGTATCCTGCCACACTACCATATTCCTCTATTGCTTCCAACACTCCACTTGTGGAGTGTCAGGGATCTTCGATATATAGAATCATATCATATTTGAATAATGATACTTTCGCTATTTCCATCCCCAGATGAATATCTTTAATATCTTTCCTTTGTCTTATGTTGTTAGCTAGGACCTCCAGTATGATGTTAAATAGGAGGGGACAATGAACATCCTTGTCTGGTCCCTTTTTTCAGTTAAATTGTTATAGCCTTTCTCCGTTAACTACCACATTTGCTCTTGGTTTTTCATATATGGCTGCATATGAGGAATTTTCCTTCTATTCCTATCTTCTTGATTGTCTTAAACAGGAATGCGTGTTAGATGTTGTCTTATGCTTTTTTTGAATCTATTGTTATTATCATGTGGTTCTTATCATTTTTCCTGCAAATGTGGTGAAAAAATGCTGATGGGCTTTCCTATGTTGAACTATCCCTGCATCCCTGGTATGAATCCCACTTGATCACAGTGAATTATTTTTTAAATATGCTTTTGTATTCTATTGTCCAGTATTTTGGTAAGGATTTTTCCATCAATGCTCATTAGGAATATTGGTCTGCAGTTTTCAATTCTTGTGGTATCTTTGCTCACTTTAGGTATCAGAGTTATACGAGTGTCAAAGAAAGAGTTTGGGAGTTTTCCATTGTTCTGGAAGAGTTTGTATAGGAGTGGTGTCAGTTCTTCCCTGAATAATTGGTAGAATTCTCCTGTGAAGCCATCTGGCCCACGGGATTTTTTTGCTGGTAAGGATTAGCTTACCTATTTCTTCCATTGCTCTAGGTCTATTGAGGTTCCTGACATCCATTTGGAATAGTCTAGGGAGCGATTGTGTTTCCAAATACTTGTCTATGTCATCCAAATTGTTGAATTCATTAGAGTATAGACCTTCATAATATTGTGTAATTATCCATTTGATTTCATTAGGGTCCATTATAATGTCCCCTGTTTCATCCCTCATCCTTGCAAATGTTCTTTGTTCCTTCCTTTCTTTGGTTAAGTTTGCCAGTGGTCTATCAATTCTGTTAATTCTTTCAAAGAACCAACTTTTAGCAGCATTAATTTTTTCCCATAGTTTTCTTGTTTTCCCTTTCCTGTACTTTGGCTCTGATTTTTATTATATTTATCCTTTGCTATTAGTAGGGTTGTTCTGTGGACTCTTCTCTGCTTGGTGTAAATTTTGTGCCAGCATATCATCCACGAGTCTCTCTTATTTTTTAATGTGTGCATTTATTGCTATGAGCCTTCCTCTGATAAATGCCTTTTCTCTATCCCACAGGGTTTGGTACATCGTATTTTCATTCTCATTGTTTTCGAAAAACTTCCTGATTTCATCTCTGATCTGGGTCAGTATCCACTCCTTTTGCAAAAGGAAATTGTTCATCCTCCAATGGTTTGTCCTTGTTTTCTTCACTGTCCTTCTGTTAATTTCCAGATTAATGGCACAGTAATCAGAGAGAGATGTATGTATAACCGGTATGTGCTTGAATTTACACAAGTTCGACTTGTGTCCCAGCATGTGTTCTATTTTCGTATATGTGCCATGTGGGCTTGAAAAGGATGTGAATTTGTTTGCATTTGGGTGGAAAGCACTGAAAATATCTATCAAGTATAGTCATCCAATTGTGCTATTTAGACCTGTAGCCTCCTATTTGAGTTTGTTTCCCAATTATGGCTTTTTCAGAGAGTGGTGTATTAAAGTGACCAAAAATAATTGTTAAACCTGTGATGTCTTTTTTTCATATTTTGGAGTGTTTGATTTATAAATTTCACAGGTTTCTCATTAGGTGCATATATGTTTATTATACACCTAATGGTTCTTCGTCTAATGTTCCCTTAAGTATTATATAGTGCCCCTCCTTGTCTCTTGTTATGGCCTGTACCTTGAGGTCAATTATGTCATATATTAAGATCGCTACTCCTGCTTTTTTTTTTTTGCACTGTCATTTGCTTGGTATATTTTTCTCCAGCCTTTAATTCTAAACCAGTTTTTGTCTGCAAGCTTGAGATGAGTCTCCTGGAGGCAGCAGATCGATGGGTTATGTTTCCTGCATTGCTTCCCTCATATCATTTATGACTCTAAGCAGCATTCTGAAAATTTCTTTTTGTGGCAGGTCAATATCTGCTTCTTCTATGTCCATCGTTAATCTCTTCCAGAATTGTCTTCTGTTTTTCCTGCTTTTTCAATGAAGCTGTTAGAACTGGTTGCTCTTTATGTGTTGTTTTAGAGGAGCCTAGAGCCATCTTCCTGAGTCGAAGAGCCCTGTGCGCTCTCTTGGGGGATTCATTTGAGTGCTTCTATATAAACTACCTGCAGGTAGCTCTACTTAGGGGTCAGGCTATCGCTATATCTTCCTGTGGTTTCACTTTTATCCTAGCAGTCCAGTATTCCATTATTTAGAATGTGTTTTGGATATTCCTCTCATGTGACTCTGGTCAGGTTGTTGTGGGCCCATGAGGGCGTCACTTCCCAGGCCAATCTCTAAGTAGGCTTCATGGTTCTTGGAGCACCTTGGATGGCCTGTGATGTTTTCCTCTGCAACTGGAGTGCTGAGGAGGGTGTGTAGGTATACCTCCTTGGTGTAGAGCTGTGTAGCTGGTAGGGGAATTACTGTAGACATTGAGATTGCCTTGGAGAGTGGGTGGATGTTCCCACAGTAGTATGGAGCCCTACCAGTGGTGGTCAGGCATTTACCCAAGTCACTTGTAGGGCCTCGGGGTTTAGGCTGGGGGTGGCCCCACTGTTTCCAGGGGAGAACACCCTGCTGCTTGGTGTATGGAAGAGGTCTGGTGTGATTTCCCCAGTGCTTGCAAAGCCAATAAATGCGGGTGGGAGCTCCCCAAGTTGGGCCTTCAGAGTTGCCCTAGGCAGAGGGTAATATCCTGGAGGCCTCTAGTGGCTTGTGGCAGGAAAGAGAGTGAACGGAGAGGGAAAAGTGAAAGAAGAGGACACAGACGGGAGCAACAATGCTAAGCAAAGTGACACCCACTCCCACACATACAACTAAAATGCAGAGTAAACAAAAGTGAATAGAGTAAAAAATAGAAAAGAAAATAGTATCGAACCTTCTGAGGCTATAGTAGGAAAGAGAGAAGAGCTAGGAGTGGAGGAGAAAAGAAGAAAAGGTGAAAGAAGAACACAAAGAAAGAAATAAAGATAATAAAAAAGAAAACGAAGGAGAGAGAATTAAAAAAAATACAGTGCTAGCTGACCCCATACTGTGCCTTGTGTATTACTGACTTGTGCTGTGTGCATCACTGTCTTAGGGGTCAGACTGCCCCCTGGGTGGGCAGAGTTGCCCTAGGTAGAGCGTAGAGGTCTGGGAGCCAGCAGTGGCATGTGAAAGGAAAGAGAGGGAGAAGAGAGAATCTTAAAAGCTGAGAGAGAAGCGAAGAGAACAAGGATAGAGGAAAGAAAGAAAAAGAGAAGAAAGAGAAAGAAGGGGAAAAACCTCAACTGTGTTCACTAAGATTGACTGTGATCGTAAAGAGGGAAGAGAGAGAGAGAGAGAAGGGGGAATTAAAGAATAAAGAGATAGCTGCTCCAATGTTGTTTGAATGTGGGGCCAGAGGGGTTTAGACCCTGCCACACAATGGCAAATTGGTGTTCCCTTTTAATTCAGGGACCCAGTGGTGCTGGGCAGAATTGCCCTAGTTGAAGAGATTGCATTAGAGGTCGGACGGAGCTTTCTTCAGCAGCTCAGTGCCATGTAGATGGTTTGTGTGGTGTACAGCATTCCCACAGAGGGCAAGCCGGAGTTCCCTCTGCTATTTTGGTTAATTTGCCCTAAGCGGAGGTAGTGACCTGGAAGCCAGTAGTGGCATATGATAGGAGAGAGTGGAAGAAAAGAGGAGAAAGAGGGAAAAAGAAAAAAAGAGAGGGAAAAAGAAGAAAGAGAAAAAACCCAACACAAATCTGAGCTCATTGAGACTGACTGTGGTGAGAAAGATAGAAGGACGGGTGAATAAAGCGAGAAGAAATAGAGTGGTGAGTAGTGAGATAACTGAGACTTGATCACCTGTTCATGAGGCTGGAGGAGTTTCAACTCTTCCTCAAGGTAGCAGGGTGATGTACCCATTTGATGTAGGGTTCCACAGTGCAGTATGGGCTTACTTTCAAAGGTAAGATCGCACCTGTGGCCAGGCTTCAGTTCCCACCATAATACTGAGCGCTGGAGTTCACTGACATTGTGAGCTCTTATCTGTAGCAGTGTGTGTATGTTCTAATCCTATTTAATATAGAATTCAGGTCATGAGAGTGGGGGTGGGGGCAAGCATTAAAGAATTAGAGGAAAATTTTATGTTTCATCAGTGCTATACTGCACCCTGACTGGCTCATCTCTTCCTTGCGTCCGTTCTGTAAGGGGATATCCAATTCTCTACAGATTGACTTTGGATCTCTACTCCACACCAACCCCCCATTCATATTGGTATGATTTTGTTCTAGGTCTTAGATACCTAACTATTTTGTTATCCCACATTTTACATTTATAACAATAGTAAAAACTACTATCTATATATTTTTCACACTAGTGACATGTTTCTTGCAACAATCAACATCAAGTTGTGCAGTAAGAGTGGCTTTAATGGCTAGGCCATGATTCTCAGGGAATTGTCATTTTCCATTTTGTTAATGATGCAGTCATCCTCAGTTTTTTTCGCAACATCAGTTTCCACGTAGGGCCTTATCTTTAGAACCTAATCATGTTGCTATGTGAGGAGAAGGGTCAATGAGCAAAGCACATAAATTTCAATATCATCCAAAGTATGGATTATATGATGAATTTCTAAAGATCTAGATGCTTGGCCTGAATATGCACACGATGTGCTTTAAGCCCCAGACAGTAACCTATGGAAAACTGTATTCTTCTTAATGTTCCTCTTCCTCCTCCTTAGTTCTCTCCTTCTCCCCTCTTCCTTCTCCCTTCTTCCCTGCCTTTGCTCTTCCTTCATTTTTTTTCTTATAAAGACAGAAAATAATTCATGGCCCAAACACAAGCCATTCACTCAATTGGTATTTAAAAACTCTAGAAGAGGGGTGGAGTGTAGTGAATGATTTAATATGGTTCTTCTAGCCATAGTCTTTGTTGTTTCTAGAAAATGACCCTCATTTTTCTGATGAGTAGGTGGGGGGAAGGTATGGATTGGATTATATTCATGAGTGATTATTGATAGAGTTAATTGTGATTCCCACATGAACCATCTCAAAATTCCAATAATAGTAAGAGGGAAGAGTCAGGAGTAGCATGGATTCTTTGGACCTTGAGATCACTGCAGCTTGACATTTCTTAATCCAGCAGAGATCTTTGATGGCAGAGGACCAGCAACAGCAGTACTAGAAGCCAGAATGCAAAATGGAGTCATGGATTTCCCAGCTCATAAAGCAAGTACATCTCAATGCTTTGGGCCAATAAGTTGGCTTTTGGAGTGGAGTTTCTGTGGGCACTTAACTGTGGGAGATGGGTTTGCTGACCAAGGATCTGGAGGTTTAAATTTATAGTGGAATAGCATTTCCTTTAAGAATTTAATGGAAACCTTAAAGGAACTTTGTAACACAGCTTGTGCAAGGCTGAGGCCAGGCCAACTGGCCAAAGATGGAAAGGCGTGACTTTGGGTCTGGCAAAGGAGAAACTGTTTTTACTGAACAGCTTTATCCTAAGCATTCCTCACCTGTTAAATTCCCTAATAAAGTAAGTCCCGGTGGTATAGTGGTTACATGTTGGGCTGATAACCTTAAGCCCAACAGTTTGAAACCACCAACCACTTCTTGGAAGAAAGGAGAAGCTTTCTAGTCCCAGAAAGAGTTACAGTCTCAGAAATCCACAAGGGCAGGTCTACCCTGACTGAAAGGTTTCTATGAACCCCTGTTGACTCAGTGGTAATATGGTCCCCAATAACCTCATCATATAAGCATCATCTGAGTTTTGTATGGTCATTGCAATGAATTATCAAACTCAGCCCAGAGGTAGCATGCCAGGGAAAGAAATAAAATGGAGGGTGGGGACATGTCTGACCTTGGCCTCATATCAAACTGCCTTGTGGTAACCTGTGTTGAGAGTCAGAGGAGGTCACACGTAGCCTCCACACTATTTCTCCAACAGCTAATACTGATTCCATGATGAACCGTATTAGAATAGAACTCTGAGAAGACCTTTAGAATACTTACTGAAATATCTATTTCCCACAATACTTTCCACATTGTTCTGCTTGGTATATGTTCAAAATATTTTCAGACTTGAAAGATATTTTTGTCACTCTATACTGTTAATAAGGAATTATTATTATTTGATTTCATTAGAATTTATATTTTGAATTTTCTCTAGGTTTTTTATCTTCATTTTGTTGATTTCAACAATCTTTCAACAATCTGTTATTGAGTATGTACTTTGCATATTACTCTGTGTTCTGTGTTAGGAATGTTAAAAAAAATTAAGTTTCTATCCTGAATGAGCTCACAGCAGAATGGAGGAGATAGATTAGTAAGTATGAAATAAATTCCAGGAGACAGGTGAGATTTACAGTGAACATATTGGATCAGAGAGAAAAGGATTTTGTCTCAGTATCAGAAAAATGTTTCTATCATAAGTTATTAGGTGGAGAGCAGTCAAGTGAGATATGATGGGAAGAAGTTCAGAAGTAAGAAATAATATATAGTATTTGGAGGACTATGTAAAATGATTTTATTCCCCATGTAATTTTGTTTGGGAGAATAAAAAAGATGATGGGAACATCAACAGTAAATTAAATCAGCAACAAATTAAAAAATCCCAAAGCGCACTCCAAGGGCTCACTTTTGACTCACAGTGACCTCCTGGATCGATTGAACTGATGGTACTAGTTCACTGTTGACCTGATAGCACCACCAAGGCTCTAGAACCCACTTCAATTGTCATAGAGAGAACCCCAATCACTTAGATCCACTTTCAGCTTCAAGCTAAGTTACAGAACTATGTTATTCCATGGATAGGGATACTAGGACTTTTGCAAAAATTCAAAAAGTATATATGTATATACATGTGTATGTATGTACATGCATATGAATATATGTAGTCAATATGGATGTATATATATTTATACTGAATATGTGAAATACTTAATGTAGCATATATGAATTTGAGCATATATAGTGAGTATACATTGATATGAATATAAATTATATATAGATGTTCTTATATATTCAGACAGAAATATACTTTCATATATGTAAATATATAGTCAAATATTATATATACACACATATACTCAAATATATATGCATACATTCAATGAGGTCACAAATGTGCACCATACAACTATCTTCAAGCTATCCCATGAGTGAACTGTAAATGATAACTGGAAATTACCATTTAACAGAGTAATTGTGTACTGCGGACAGAGAAATAGCCACATAATATGTAAGTTTTCCTTAGGGTGCTTGTCACACATCTTGTCCCTTTAATAATTCCTTCACTCTTTTAAAAAAATGGTTTTATTTATTTACAGTTATCTACTTATTTTAAAGAACATTTAGTTGGGGGCTCTTCCAGCTCTTATAACAATCCATACACCAATTATATCAATTGTATTTGTACATATGTTGCCATCATTATTTTATAAACACTTACATTCTAATGGAGCCCTTGGTATATGTGCCTTCTGTCACTCTTACTTAGGTCCTTGTCTATGTCATAAATTATACATTTTTTCACCTTATTTGATGCTAGTTTTGAAACAACAAATCTCATTCTAGATTTATAAATTTGAGAAGACAATTTGACGTGTGAATGGAGTTGAGTCTAATAACTGGCCCAAAGCCCACCCGTTAGCTATCTCCCTGCTCCCAAATGTCCTGAGAGAATAGGTGTATTTTGTAACTGGCAGAATGCCTATGTTTAACTCCCTAACAAATATGTAAGAGTTGTTATGGTCGAGACAACAATAAACTCAAATATACCAGTGACCACAGAGATGGCGTAAGAACAGACGGTGTTGTATTCCATTATACAGAAGGTTGACATGAGTTGGAGCAACTAACAGTGTTATCATCTAAGAGCAAAATGGAAACACATAAAGTTGGTCTCATCCACTCATCAAAATATGAAGTCATGCCTTAGTTTCAGAGAATTGCTGAGATTAATGTCACCTTCAAATAATACAGAAAAGCAATGTCTATAAATCATAACATGGTCCTATTTAGCCTTTTTGTATAGTGAAAAAGTAATATGGATTTGGGGGAATTACCATAAACAATTTTCATCAAATGTCATTTCCCATAATAACTATGATTCTACTTGTTTTATTTTAAATGAAGTAATCCAGGATAGAACCTGGCATCTGAAATGCAGCTACTGCACAATGGGACTCCAAAAAGTTCATTGGAATATTTAATTATCTTTTAATTTCATTTTTCATAAACTTCTTAAAGTCTCCTTCTGTATACCTCCCTTCCTCCATAGCTAAGATTATCAGAAGCAGTTGACATTCTAGTGAAAGCTAAAAAAAATATTATTGACTCAAGCCAGTGCTTAATCAAATCTCTTGCTATCACAATTAAATATGGAGAGACTTTGTTAGTTATGAATTCCCACCGACCATCAGACTCTTGTTCTGAAAATTCCAGTTAAAGTATAAAATGGTCACAGTGTTAAAGATGAAACTTGGCAGGCCAAGATGTAAAACTGGCTGTATTATGTAAGAACACACATGAAAAGAGGTGAAATAAGTTTCCATAACATTTTATTGGGGCTATTCCTAATTATGCAATTTTCTTAAAATATTTTGAGCATCTATGTCTATAATGTGAAGAAGGGAATTATTTTGGAGGAAAATAACATTTTGTTTAATTGCAGCTTACAGTTTTCTCTATCATCAAAGTCTATTAAAATATTATTCTGTTACTGCTGATCTGTAATGAGATTTTACATTATCTTTGAAAGTGTCTTGTCATGCAAATAATCACTGCATAATACTAATATCATCCCATGAGCATATGATTTTAATTTAGTGTATTCATCAATTTGAAAGTATTTATGGAATTCTAATAGATTCTCTCTTGCATTTGGTGTTGGAACATGTCAATACATTGCATTTCAGGTCCTCAAATGTTTATTTAAGTAGGCTGTGAAGAATTAACATATTCTTTTTACTTGAATCAACATTCAGAAAATACTGCTGGATCTCAGAAAATATATCTCATTCAAATGCATATGGAAATGTAGATCTCACTTCTTGTTTAAACTTTCGACAGAAAATCTATATGACACTTACTTTACTTGTGATTCAAGCAACATTTCTTGTTGGAATGGTGTTACCATAATATAAGTTTTACAATTCAGCACAGTTTCTTCTAATAATTTTAAGTTGAACTAATTAAGAAACATTATCTATTCTGCAGCAAAGCTAATTCCAAAGCCATTCAGTTTTTAAAAATCATGAATGAGTGCAATTCTTATTCAGATTAATTTTAATATCATCCATGAGCTTGAAAATGTCATACCGCTGAGGCCATCAAATTGCTAGTATATACAGTAGAGCAACTCAGGATATTTAAATATTTCTGACAAGATATACTGTAGATATCACAGCAATTGATTGTATGAGTGCGATTTTCACTGTTGCTATGATTGATTCAGTAATGCGTCGTGAGTTAGATGCTACAGAGTTCAGTTGATTCCTACAAAAGGAACGTCTCTGGTCATGTGCTATTCTCACAATTGTTTTCCTATTTGAATCCATTGTTGCAGCCACTGTGTCCATCCGTCTTATCAGCAGCCTTCCTCCTTTTCCCCGTCCCTCTAATTTACCAAGCAAGATGTCCTTCTCTAAGATCTCGTCTCTCCTCCTACTACAAAACACATAAAAATAATTTCTGCAAATGTCAGCTAATGCATTCTACACTGTTGACTTAAATACCTGGAATTTTCACTAACTTTATACATTTATCCAACAAGCCCTGCTCCACACATATTTTACCACCTTCAGTTGCAACAAATCTTAGCAGTTTCACTTCAGATTGTAATGAATGTGTTTTTTAGAACCTTCCTTGAATAGATTCTTGCCTGTAGTTGTTACATACAGACTATTCTTAGAGGCTATTTTTCAATCACGTTAAACCAACAACGACTCCTAAGTGGAGAACTGTGCATAACAGTAACATTTGTCAATCTGCCAAGCTCAAGGCAAATCACTCAAAGTCATTGGCCACTTCTAATGCAACTGTTCCAGTGAAAAGGCCCCAACGTCTTAAGCAAGTGGTTTTGTTTAGTCGTTTGTATGATTTTTTTAAAAAAACATGGACTCATTTCTTAAATGCCATAGCCATTTGTCAATTCAAATTCCCACGTTCCATCTCAGATTTGCAAAGGAGGAATCTCTTAGGCGATGACTCTATGCAGAAAGCCTTTGTATCAGGGGGCTTACTGGTTATTTGTGTTAGGTTTGATAAGGTTTTTCTTTCTTTTCTTTGTGGTGATGGGCCATATAAAAAGCCAAATTTCTCTACAGGGCGTAAGACAATGAAGTTTGATAGGCATTGTTACTGCCGATACCATCCGTTATCTCAAGAAGAGTCACTGGGAAATGTTTGTAGGTTGTTTGTGTTGCTCCGTGTTGGGAAATGAACGGTTGAAGATGACTGAATCTATTTATGAAGCATTTTGGAGGTTCAAGTTTCCAGTATTTTAGATGTCTGCCCAATTTTATATTCACGCATTTTTATTCTGTGATATTAATTTAAGAATAGACACTAGATGGGTTAAAGAAGATGTAATTATTCTGCAGCATGCACAATTAGGGTCTGAAGGTTGTTTACAAATTGAAAAACACTTGGCATGCATTTCACTATTTGCATTCAAAACTGGCCATTCGTGATATTCAATTATTCTTTTCCTTGTATATACCTACTTTTTGCTTCTATTTTTTTGAATAAAATCTTATTGTGTTTTCAGTGAAGGTCTATACAGCCAATTAGGTTTTAATTTAACACTTTCTATACAACTTGTCTGTGATATTACTTATATATATTTTTTTAATTCCAAAATAAATAAGAAAATAAAATAAGAACAATTTAATAATGGGTTAAAAACAAACAAATAAACACTAAGCTGTTAAACTTAACCTAACTGTATTACAGTAATTTACTTTCTGATGTACTCTCCTGTGGGCAAAAGTTTTCCCATCCTGATCAATAGTCTGAGGGTGTTCAGCAGATGTTTATTCTCCTTGGATCTCTACAATGGATTTTTGGGCGTACCTTGTCATCCATAAGCTTCTGTACGTGGGGTGCTCAGGATTTGAGTTCTATCACATTTCCTATCTATGATCTTGGATTTAGTTATTTACAAACTTTGGCTCAAGAAGGCTGATGTACTTCTTCCATGTGGCCTTAGCCATCACCTCACTTAGATGACTGCTTGTTTTAATGCAAGTTTTGAAGGTCCCATCAGTATTCTTTCTTAGATATCTGGGCACTATCTACTTCTTCATCATTTTCTTCAAAGACACACAACCTCCCACCCCCACCCACCTTGTTCGTGGCTCTCCACCAGAGTGTATTGAATACCAATGTAAGAGTGTCCACCCCATTTACATGACCATAAAGCCTTGCCAACTAGCCTTGCCATAAAGCCCTGGCCAACTAGCAATGGGCTATTTGGTCTTCTCCAACTCTCCTCTTAATTTTTCCCAGGGTTCAATTAGGGAGTAATCTAAGGAATGAAAGTGTTAGCGAGTTTCACCAGTCCTGTGAGGCTGGATTAAGTGACTGCTTGACCTAAGAGCCAATGTTTGTCTTTATCCAGGTTAACTAGAGAACCATATCCAGAGACATTCATATGTGTGTAAGAGAGAACTTTTATCAAAGAGTAATTGTATAATAAGAAAACATCTCAGCCCAGTCCAGATCAAGTCCATAAGTCCGAGATTAGCCCATATATCTGATTTCAGTCTATAATTTCCTCTTCAGATTCACACAACCCATGCAATAACACTGAATGCGGGAAGATCACAGGCCAGTGTGTGGAAAGTCTTGTGGATGCAGTGGCAGTAGAAGCACCTCAGGGATGGCATAAGTCTCCATGTGGCTTCTCTAACTCCATGGCTCTGGTTTCATCAGCGTAGCTTCATGGGTCTTGTCAGCAGGAAGGAGAAGCAGAGAGTGGATCTGGCCTCCATTGAGCTATTTATCTCCTTCATGGCTCCAAATGAACTCAACAACCTGTGAGATTGACAGGTTAGACTCCACCCCTTCACTCTTTGTAGTCTCAAATTGACAGCAGATAATGTAACTGCTATACTTGGTGTTTGCCCTAGTAGATTCACACAATATTTGTCTTTTCATGACACTAACTTTTCTCAACAATATTTTTCTAGTCTGATCATGTCAAGAAATGTTTGATGGTCCATTCATTAATTTTTAGCGATGCATAGTATTCTGCTATGTGTATATACCAATGTTTTTAATCCACTCTTCTACAGAAGGGCTTTAGAACTGATTCCAACTATTTGCTTTTATGAACAATGCTGTGATAAATACAGAGATACATATGTTTGATCTTTTTTTGCATTTTACTTCTGGAAGGTATATACACACCGGAAGTATTGGGAATTTGAATGGGATTTCCATTCCCAGTGGTTTTAGGTAGTGCCACATCTCTTTCCCCAATCGTTGGGCATTCTTATAGGGTATAGGAGTGCCCCATTTGCTCCACACCCTCTCCAGAATTTGTTGGTCTCTATTTTTCTCAACTGGACATTGTTCCTGCAAGGTTATATCTCATCATTATTTTGGTTTCATCGTCAGGATGACTAGTAATCACGGATTTGGTTATCTTTTTTAGTGAACTGTCTGTTCATGCCCATTGCTCACTTTTGTTTAGATCATGTTTTTTTCTTGCTTGCTTCTTGCAGATTTCTATGAATTTTATAGCTTAGTCTTTTTTCTGTTGTGCAATTGTCAAATATTTGTTCAGAGTCTGTAGACTTTTTAAAAAATCTTGATGAAGTCTTTTAATACACATAGTATATCTTATTTTTAGTAGCTCATCTATTTTGTCTTCTGCTCACCTTCCTGGCACGATTTCTGAAGACAAGGGGTACACAAGCAGATGAGGTGAAGAGAGTTTTCTATTCTTGAGGAAACTCTGCCAGGTACTAATCAGATACTAATCAGAGACGTGCTCCCTTCCTGAAACGAGTTCTGGATCTTGCTGTCCGATTATATCTTTGGAAATGACTGTGATTCGTGATAGTCTTCTCTGAATGCTTGGTAGAATTCCCCTGTGAAGGCTTCTGGTCCTGGACTTTTCTTGGTTGGGAGTTTTTTAATGATCTGCTTTATTGTTCTTTTGTCTGGTTTTCTGTCAGTCTTCAGTAATTTGGGTAGTTGGTGTGCTTCTAGAAAATTTTCCAAAATCTGCTATGTTTTCAAATTTATTGGAATACAGTAATTTGTATTGTTTGTTATTGTTCTTTTTATTTCATTTGCATCTGCTGTGATGTCATACATGTCACCTTTGAATCTAAATATTTGTATTTTCTTTCTTTTCCTTTGTTGGTTTGTCAATTTTATTAATCCTTCAAAAGAACCAACTTATTGTCTTGTTGAAATGTTCCAGTGTTTTTTTTCCTAATGAATTTATGTCTAATGTAATTTTTATGACTTATTTTATCATGTTGTTAGAGTTTCTTTCCTGATGATTTTTGTTTTGTTGAGTAGGGTATTTAAATCTTGTATTTTTATTGCTGTACAGTCTATTTCTCTCTTTAATTCTGGAAGGTTTTTACTGGTGTACATTTTAAGGTTTTGAGTGTACATTTTGAGTGTACAATAAACCTTGAGCGAAGGTTTATTGGTGTACATGTTAAAATTTTGAGAATTTCCAATTGGGATTATATAATTTATCACAACAATGTTTAATATGTTTATGCCTTCCTGTTGTATTATTCTTTTAATTATTATGCAATATCTCTGGTCTCTCAAGATATTTTTACCTTAAAATATATTTTACCAGGGATTAATATTTTCACAGCTCCTTTTTTTATCTCCATACACTTAAGCTTTTCTCTACTCTTTGATTTTTAGTCTTTTTCTCTTTTACTGTCTAAGGTGTGTTTATTCTAAATTGTGTATTGATAGGTTTTGTTTTCTTACCCATTGTGCTACTCTTTGCCTATTGATTGGTGAATCTAATCTTTTGACATCCAATGACATTATTGATATATGTGGGTGTGTTGCTCTCATTTTGGTGTGTGTTTACTGTGGTATCATTAGTTTCTTAATTCTTCCTATATTTCTGTGCTTTGGGGATGCTGTTAAAATGTTTTGGTTTCTATGGGGACTTGTATGTTCAACTCAAGTTTGTTTGCTGTTGTTGATTATTTGGCCACAATATTCCATTTAGAGCTGTGGTAAGAATGGCCTTGTTTTTTTAAAAAAAGCATTTAATTCCTCCTTGTCTCAGAATACTCTTATTTCTCCTGCATATTTGAGTGATAATTTTGCTAGATACAAGATTCTTGACTCAGAGGTTTTTGCTGTAGTTTTGTTTTCTCTGAAGATGTTATATATGCCATTGTATTATATTCTTGTTTTGCTACAAAATATGAGTTTATTCTAACTATTACTCCTTGTCTGTAACTATCATCTTTTCCTCTGGCTGCTCAGATTCCTTTCTTTTTCCCTGATATTGGAGATTTTGGCTACAATATGCCACACTCTTTTCCTTTTGGGGTCTATCCTATTTGGGGCTCTGTCAGCTTCCTGAGCCTAGGTATCTTATATTTTATGCAGTTAGGAAAAATTTCCCCCCAGGAGTTCTTGTATATTTCTCTCTGGAATTTTTTGTTTATTTTAGTGTTTGAATTCCAAGTTGCAGGTGGTTCCTCTTGCATGTGTCCCACATAATTCTTTGTCTTTTTTCAGAAGTCTTTTCATTTTTTATTACTTGTCTTTTTGAAAATTGGAGTAAAAAATTATCATAGAGCTTATTAATTGGGCTTTCCATTTCTTCATTTTTATCTTGTTGTTGTTGTTCCTTTATGCTGTTATATAATTCTGTTATCTTCGTGGTCAACTTTTGTGTTTCTGTTTGGAGTTTTCATGTAGGGCCTCTAATTTTCCCAGTGTTTCCCTTTTCCACCCCTCAGAACCTTTATTCATCTCTTGACAATATGACTGATTATCATTTTTCTGAATTATTTCTCTGGTGATTCTGTAGCCTGTTCAACTACACTCATTGACTGTATCTGGGTGAAGTTCATTATTTTGTATCTGTTTCTCTTGTTTTAGGCTTTTGTCTATTCACTGATCTTATCTGTTGTTTTCTTAACCTCCTGGCATAGTTGTTTAGGTGGAAGAGAGGTTGGGTTGCTTATAGATAGCTAACTGTCAAGTGGTTGTGAAGAGGAATAATAGACCTTTCAGAATAAGAAAAAAAAATAGAATAGGGGAAAGAGAAAAGGAAAGAAAGGAAAAGTAGTAGAAGAGAGTGAAAAAGGATCAGGTAATGATAATTAAAGGTATATAAAAATAGTAAAAATTTGTTTTTCTTATTTTAAAGACTAGAGAGGTAGTACTAATTAAAAAGCAATTATACAAATAGTATGTGTTCTTTTTTTGAGAAATGGGAAGGAAAAATATTTTAAAGGAAAGGGTCTTGATGGTTGAGATATAAACTCTTCTCAGCAGCATTGTTATAGGTGTCCATGAGAGAAAGGTGTGTTATCAGGAGGAGAATGTGATGCCTAGGGGCATTCAGGATCAGATCTGGAATCACTCAGAGGAAGGACCAGTTGGAATCAATGCCTTTAGGGAGTGACTCTTCTTGGTCAAGAACTTGGACTGGCTGAAATAAGCCTAGGGTGGACACCAGCCTGAAGGTAAGGGGTGTAGTGGAGGGACATAAGCATTTGCAGTTTGGGAAATGAAATGGTCTGGTCACTCCAGGGCTGAGTGTAATTGACTGTCCCGAAGGAACAGAAGTCAAGTGAAGTGGCCAAGTTCAGAGGGATGGGGCTGATGCTGTTTAGGAGATGAAGTTCTCCAGGAGGGGTATGGGGAGGAGTGAGTTGGGTTGGACACTGTCACAGGGGAGAGGCCATCTTTCCCTTGGAATGGCTTAGCTGGGATGGGTCAAGGCAGGAATTTTCTCAGAGGGTGGACTTTTGCTTTGGATGGTGTTGGGTGGCCTAAATGGGGTGCTGGCTGAGCAAAGAGGTTGTGAGGGGGTGAGGGTGCTCAGATCAGCTGGATGCCTGTGAAGAACATTATGGGTACTGATTGGAATACCAGGTGATTACACAGGTAATCCTAGCTCAGGGTGTACAACACACAATGGAGAGTTGAATGTGTTGCATGGGCCATCTGGGAGCCAGGTGTATGGAATGTGTACCATCTGGGATGGTAGGTAGCCACACAACCCTCCTCTGAGATGAGTGAGTTGCTCTAATAGGAGGAAGGATTAGGGTGACTCCAAATACTGCTGAGCTTCATGGGGCTCAGTTATCTATTAAGATACCCTTTGAAATTGCTAGCACCTCATTTTTTTTTCTTCCTTGCTGATTTCCTCCTGATTGTTACACTGGGATTCACTCTCCATGGGGTCAGTCAGCAATCTAGAACTTGAACTCATCTTATGTAGATTCTTGAAGACCTTCTGAAGCTGTTATTTGAGCCCATAAAATTATCGGAACCACTGTCACCATAGCAACTATGCCAGAGTCATTCTAGACATCTTGTTTTTCTCTTTGGTTCATTCTCTTGATCCCCTGGTCATGATTTGATCATCTTCATTGCCCATCATAAACCTAGGTCAAAATTTGACCTTAGCTCTTTGTGCTCTTTTAAATAATTATGTGAGAAACCTGCTCCAGAAACACATTTTGAGAACGAGTGTGAGGCTAATTCTGGTAATCGTGACCATATTTGTGAAAGGTCATGTAGGAAACAGAGCACACATGTGTTTTCAATTGGGTGAGTTTCATAAAGGAACTCTTTCCAAAGGTATGGACATGACTTAAAGAAATCAACACGAGGAAGAGCACTTGCCACCTGTCGGCCTGTTCACAGTGACGAATTGTCTTGTATATGGCTATGATATGATAAGATAGGCCACTGAGTGTTAAATCCCAACAAGGTTATCATGGTGGAAAAAATGTGAAGACAAAGACTAGGAAGAATTGCCTGTAAATACCATCCTAAAATTACCTCCTGAAAACATTCCTGCTAACAGCAAAATGTCCAAGATCATGCTGTACTATGAGCCTCACAAGTCAGAAAATAAAGAGCCAAGTTCAGCAGTTTGAAACCACACACTAATCCATGGGAGAAAGGTGAGACTTTCTACTCCCATAAAGATGTATCATCTCATAAACCTGTAGTGGCAGTTCTACAGTGCCCCACAGGGTCACTGTGAGTCAGAATTAGTCCAAGGACTAAGTTAAAGGGTACTCAAATACACTGCGACCGCAGTAGTAGATGTGAAAATGGTTGAAAAGGAGGCACAGGACTGGGCTACCATTTTGTTCTATTGTGCATGAAATCTCCATATGTGGCATCCAACTAAATAACAGTCAACAGCAATAGAGATAGGAACACCAGATTGTCAATACTACCATGTCTTCTGGAAACCGTTTTGTTAGACAAGGTATAGCCATCTTATGAAAACCAGCTCCAGTCACAATGGGGGGGACATGCCAAATTCATGCTCCTCTTATTTCCTACTGGTGGCCCCCATCGGGTAAATCCCACTACGAGGAGAAGGCATGGAAAACACCAAATTAGTCCATATGCATCCACTTCATTAGGCATGTTCATAGGGTTGCTAAGTGTCACAACCAACAATTTGCATTTATTGCCACTCCCTTAAAAAATAAGCTCCAGAATTGCTTTTATAAACTTACATACATATAGATACATTTAACTGAGGCTATGATAATTATCACACTCATTTTTTGAAAAAAATAAGAAAGAGAAAAGAAATATCTACAAAACAAGAAAGAGAAAGGAACTATCTAAAATGTATCTAAATCATGATGAAATTAAAATATCCTGATAAAATAAAATATTGTTATTCATTTCGTCAAAGGACACTCAATCTTTATGCCTCTTTTCCTCATGTTTCATATCTTGTGAATTTTTTATGCTCTTCCTTGCATTCTGTAGTAAGCATGGAGTAAGCATGTAGTAAGTATGGATAGGAGGCGTTAGGTAGGGCTAAACAAAATATGACATTAAAACATAATGATCAGACCACCGGGAAGCTAAACTGCATTCTTTGTTTCAGGCAAGTGACTTTTAGAAAAAGGCCTTTCCTTGGGGACACGTGACAACTTTCAGTTTCTTCAGTGAAAATTATAATTTTTTATGCTGAATCTGTCAGAAAATGGAAAAGACATTTTAATGTAAACATATATAAATGCATACATTAGCAAGAATCAACCCAAATTCAACTACACATCTATCCCTATGGTTACCCAGGCAAGACAATTAGCTGCTTAAGTAAAGAATCATTCACATCACTGTGGATTGTTATAATTATTTTTAAGCAAAGAGATTTCTGGGAAGTTTATTGCAGATTGATAAATAATCAAAAGAAGTATTTGCATTAATGATTAGCTCCTATATAGAATGTAGTGCTCAGATTTACTTAAGAATTTGGAGGTGGAGTGTAAGTTTTTTCATGACATGATGAAGAAGACAGTCCCAAGGATTTTAGCTTTGTAGATGCGTATTTAAGGGAATTGATTTTTAATAATCAAGGCGATCAAAGGATATGATCATTTGGGATGCAATGCATTTTTCATGAAGATGCAAAATAATTTAAAATGATATATTTAAGTTACTAGAATGAAGTGAATTGTTTAATATTTAGAGAAAAATGAAAAATAATACCTTTAAATAAATGGGATATTTAGTGTTCAGAGTCACTGTACAACAGATGAGCACAGTAAAACGTGTGTAGAATGGCATAAGGATGGCAAGCTAGGAAAACCAACTTGACGGGAACAGTTTTTGTTACATCAAATGACTGTATTCTGCCTACGAGCTTCTTATATCTCTAGCATACACCTCAGGAGAATGCCACGCTGAATCATTTTGTGTGATGTGAAAAGAAAATTTACTTTCATAATCCAAGCATGTTAATGGATAACTTTCCATCTGAATATATTTCGTAGAAAATTGCAGGAAGGTCTCAGTACTTGTTTAGGCTACACAACATTTTTTGCGAAGATACAGGAAACCGACAGAGAAGAACACATTCATGTGAATATTTCCTTTATAAATCAGTGATGTGGCTGGTCGGTTTTTATCACGTTTTATACTGTACTTCAAGAATGCATTCAGAAGCATGGGTACCCCTCCATCAATCAATAAGAGGGGGGGGGGGAAGCCTATTCTTCCAGTTGTGCACCTCAAATATTTCTTTCTATCATAGATCTCAGGGGCAAAATACAACTAACCAAGCAGTTCTCGTTCAAAAAAATATATAAAAGAAAGAAATAAAAAGCCCTATTCCGGGGAAAGTAATGCCTTGGAGTTATCTTAGAAAACGGAGCCAGAAGAAGGGCGAGTGATATGCATCAAGTTCAAAATGTCATTATCCTCTTTAAGGGAAACAGCTGTGCTCTGAAAAAGATATCTATTTGTCAACTCAGCAAGGAAATTGTTGCAGTATAAAAGGAAATTGTAAGCATATTTTTTATAGATAAATTTAGAATCTGTATCACTCACATAAGAGCCCTGATGCTGTATTAATTAAAACGTTTGGCTATTAGTCCAAAGGTTGGCAATCTAAATTCATCAGCTGTTTCATAAGAAAAACACATGGCAGCGTGTTTCTGTAGAGACTCACAGCCTTGCGAACCCTATGTGGGCAGTTCTACTCTGTCCTAAAGGGTTACTAGGATTCAGAATGGACTCAATCATAGTGGATCTGAAACCACCAACATATTCGATAATTATAAATGGGTCCAAATGCATAGTTTATGACCCAAGTTTGGGGAAAAAATAACAAGGGCAGGGGAACAAACCAACGTTAAATTTTTGTTTATTAAGTATATAAAGTTAGACATGTAAGGTAATAAATGTGTGTTTTGTTTATTCCACATTTACATTTGTGCCACACACCATCACAGAATAATCTTAGTCTAATTTTAAGATTTGTCCAGAAATATCTCTAAGTATTTTGTTGACACACACAGTGGTCTGCCATTCTAGACTGTTCTTTCTTCAACCATGTTCTGCACTGTGCTGGCCCCATGGTTTTCTTACATTGACTCCACAACCTGGACTACTCCTCTCTGCTTGATTGCTCTAGTGTTCATCCACAGTCAATTCATAGCTGAAGATTGACCTGGTCAAAAGCCCCCCTTCTCCCTGGAGTCTTCCTGGAAATTTATTCCCTCAAAGCAAATACTTTCTTTGGTCTCTTAGTTCCCACACCCTTATTTATATTGTCCCAGATCACTTGATCAATCGTAATTCCTTTGTTGCTATTGGAAGGTGTGCCAAAGTCATTTCTGATTCATGGAGATGGTACATGTAACAGAACAAAACACTACCTGGTACTGCACCATCTTTAAATTTGCTTTTATGTCTGTGCCAATGTTTGCAGCCATTCTGTCAATCCATCTTGTCAAAGCCTTTCCTGTTTTTCCACTGCCATCTAATCCACCAACCGTGTTGTCCTTCTCCACTATGTGTTAATAAATCTCACCACCTTTGGTTCTAAGAAGCATTCTGGTGGACCTTCTTCCAAGACAGAACATTTGTTTGGGGCCAGTCCATGCTACTTTCAATATTCTTCATTAGCTCAATAATTCAAATGTATCGATTCTTCTTGGATCTTCCTTATCCAATGCCCAATTTTCAGATGTTTTTGAGGATCTGGAAAATAACACGGTTTGGACAGCACAACTTAGTTGTCAAAGTAATAGCCTTGCTTTTCAATACCCTAAAGAAGTCTTGTGCATCGGATTTATCCAATGCAATGTATTTGAACTCTTGACTACTGCTTCCATGAGCATTGCCTGTGGATACAAGCAAGATGAACTCCTTGATAATTTCGATCTTTTCTCCATTATCCTTATGTTACCCATTGGTCCAGTTGTGAGGAATTTGATTTTCTTTGCACTGAGCTGTAATTCATAGTGAAGGCTGAAATCCTTTATCTTCATCAGCAAGTACTTCAAGCCTTGTCCACATGAGCAAGCAAGTTTGTGTTACTTGAATATGGAAGGTTGTTAATAGCATTCTTCCAGTTCTAATGAGACATTCTTCTTTGAATAATCCAGCTTCTCTGATTGTTTGCTCAGTATACAGATTGAATAAGTATCTCAATAATACACCTCTCTTGATTTTCAACTATGCACTATTCCCTTGTTCTGTTCTTCATCCCAACTGCTTCTTCATCCATGTACAAACTATGAATGATACAATGAAGTATCAGAGTAACCAGCCTCTAAAAATCGAGGGGTCCGTAGGCGCAATTGTATGGTAATAATATACAAAGATCATAGTAAAGTCATAGAAGATAGGAGAGAGTGTAAAATAAAGGAGTCAGACACATTTTATGATAGCATGCTCACCTCGGCCCCTCTTGGTGGTCCATGTGGAGGTTGGAGAAGAGAGAGAGCATCTTTTCTGTCTTGGGTTATTTATAGGTAGCCCAAAGGCATGCATATTCAGTAGTTACATATGTCACAAGGTGGGTGGTAACCACATTAAAGTCCTTGAGCTCACAGATGAGGAAACCTAATGCCTGCATTGGGCGAAGGCAAGAGGGGGATGGGTGCCATTGCACAAGGAGAAAGAAAGAATGCCTGCTTCTCCAGGGAGATAGAATCAACCATGTATTCACATTAAGGCAGCAGAGTTGTTAGGGGAGAATCTGTGGGAGTGATATGTAAAGCAGGATAATGTACTTGGACGTCAGCTCTAATTTACCAAAGTGGTGGCTTCCCTACTGTGGAATCCTAGCTTCCCAGATTCCCTCCGTATAAATTAGGTCATATAGTCCCAGTCATAGTTCCCTCAGTGTTAGTTTCCCACAATGAAGGGTTCCGGAATTAGCATTCTTCCATATCGATATTTTTCATGGATCTGCACAGTCAAATGCTTTGGCATAATCAATAAAATGCAAATATACTTCTTTCTGGTAGCATTTGCTTTGAGCCCAAATCCACAGGGCATCAGTAATGATGTCCCTCATTCGACGTCCTATTATGACTCTGGTGTGGACCTCTGCTAGCTCCCTGTCGATGTCCTGGGTGATCTTCAGGAACATTTTATTTCCATGTGATATCAATGCTATTGTTCTATAAATTGAGCATTCTGTTGGGTCACCTTTCTTTGTAAGGTGAGCCAGTTTTCTAATGGGTCACCGTTCTTTGTAACTGGATGTCAAGCATCCATTTGGCCAAGTGTCTGTCTTCCAGGTTTCCTGGAATCAACAAGTAAGTGCTTCCAATGCTTCATGAGCTTGTGGAAATATTTCAGTTGCTACTCCATCAATTCCTGGAGCCTTGTTTTTGGTTAATTTTTTCAGTGCAGCTTGAATTATTTCTTCAGTACCATTGATTTTTGCTCACATTTTACCTCCAAAATGGGTGAGTACCTTTTTGGTACACTGACTCTTGTGTATTATTTCCACCTTTAAAAAATATTTGGGATTTAAAACATCTAACATATCATTCCATATTTCAATCAGATCAAGTAGAGTTATAAAATTTCTACTGTAGTTTCCATAATCAGGGGTTCTGGGGAGAGGGGAGGAAAAGTGATGGTGGCGAGGTAAAAGAGAGACGATGTCAAGGTGTCCATGTAGAAAAAGAATGATTGGAAACTGATTTTGGCAGCAATTGTCACTCCATCTTCTTGTGATGCTTTCTACACCATTGCATATTTTGCTTATGGACTTTTTACTTGAGTTTTCTCAGGTTAAAATATGTTAAGCATGTTCCTTTTTGGTTTTCTAGCTGTAGGTCTTTATACATTATGGGAAATAAAAATGTCTTTCCCTACCTGTCTCCCTCAAATATATGTCAGACCTAGGGCACTGCTTGCAACTAATGGTAAATGATTGTCAGGTTATCACCCTGAAGGTATCAGCCATCCAGAGCAAGCAGACCCTATTGTCTGTGCCACCATAAATGGGGCTCACTCCCTGCTGTTAAGGACAGTGGGTTGTTTTTCCTGAAGGGCTCAGAATAAGTCAAACTACCAGCTCAAGGAGAATAAAGGTTAGGCCACCATCATGAATCTAGGCTTGGCCCATCTTCTCACATGTGTACCCTTAATCCCTCCTCTTCCTATAGCGTGTACACCCCTAGGTCATTCCCTCCCATTGCTGTATTGCCTGTAGTACAATACATAGGTCCTGTGACATAGGTCGTTACCTCTAATGGAGGGTGGGTGAGGGCTTGCATGCCCCAAAGATATATAAGCCTTGTTTAGAAATAAGTAGCTCTCTCCCCTTTCCGCACCTCCACGTGGACTATGAAGAGGGGCTGAGATGAGCATGGTACTATGAAATGTGTCTGACTTCTTTGTTTTACTTTCTCTCCTATCTCTCTTATTCTCTGACTTTATTATAATCTTTATATATTATAGCCATACAATTGCACCTACCGGTCCCATGATTATTTGTTAGGGGCTAGCTCCCTTGACACACTATAATATTTTATTTGTATGTTCAAAGCTGCCCTTCGAAATTTCCTGTTCAGTGTTTTGACTTTCTCATTTTTCCCAGGTGCCTTAGCTACTCAATTATTAAACACAAGTTTCAGAGTGTCTTCTGACATCCATTTTGAACTGTTCTTTCTTTCTTGTCCTGTTAATGGCTGTTTTGCTTTCTTCCTGAATGAATGATGCTCCTGATGTCACCACACAGCTCATCAGCTCTTCTGTCACCATGTGCAGCACAGCACATCTGTTCCGGAGATGTTCTTGAACTTCAGGTGGGATAGACACATGACTGTATTTTGGCTCCTGTGGATTTGTTTAGTTTTCTTTAGCTACAATCTGAACTTACATATGAACCCTGGTCTGGTTTTAGCTGCTGATTTGAACCCCATCTTCCTTTCCAAGATGTAGTCAATTTGATTTCCAACTGGAAAAGTTCATGTGTACAGTCACTGTGAATTTGCTACGAACAAGTCATTGGCCTTGCAAAATATCATCATGAGATTTACAGCTTCGTTTTTATCACCAAGACTATATTTTCCAACTACTGTTCCCTCCTTTTCATTTCCAACGTCTGCATTCTAATGACCAATAATTATTATTACATCTTAATGATATGCTTGATCAATTTCAGATTGATGATTTTGGCAGGAGTCTTCAATTTCTGCATCAGTAGCCTTAGCAGTTGGATCATAAATTTCTGCAATTATATTTGTGTTAGTCTGGGAATATTAGAGAAACAAATCCACAGAAACTCATATGTGTAAGACAGTTTTATATAAAAGGTAAGTGCACGTCAAGAAATCATCCCAATCCAGTGCCACCCAAGTCCACAAGTCTGACATTATCCCATATGTCCAACACCAATCCACAAAATCCTCCTCTATCTCACAAAACACACACAATGATGCCGACTGCAGAAGGAAAGCTGAATCAGTTAACTTGTGAGCATCTCAGCACTGGCAATGGTCTCCATAAGACTGCTCCAGAACCCAGGGCTGCATCAGGGTAGGTCCATGTGGCATCTCCTTAGTGATGTCTTGCAGGAAGTTGGTCTTTCCAGTTGAAGCAGGGAACTGGCTAAGGCCTGGTCTGACCATTAGAAACAAGAGACCCGAGAACTAGAAAAGGCAAGGTTAACTGAACCATTCATCCCTCTGCCCTTCAATTACCCCACATGTGTTTATCAGCCAGGCTGACACAATAAATTTTAACTATCTCAATGTTAACTTAATTTCCTTGCATGAAGATAGATATAAGATTATTATTAATTAATATGACCCTTACTGGTAAATTTTTTTATGTTGTATATTTTAATTCTGGATTTTATAAGCCTGTGGCTATAGTCACTTTTCAGAGGGCATTTTTTACTAAAAATTAGGAATAGATTGGCATTAAAACCCGACCTGAGTAGAGAGTGTAAATCATGCCACATTCTTTGTTACCTTGATGATAAATTTAAGATTCTACCTTAGAATCTGCAATGAACCATGTCACATGCTCTATTTTCTTGGTTATATAATATTCCTTCCATGAAAATCCAAACACTAATCACTTTCCATGGAATGCCAGTCCTTCATTTTCCTGTGCATTGGGAGAAGCAAGAAGACATGCTGTGGCTTTGGAAATTGGGGCATCTGAATCTAGATTCTGTGTTTGGCTTGTCTCCAGAGAACCTGAAATTTTGGCTTGAACAGCACCTACCACCATGAGAAACATTTCCTCAAAGTTCCTTGCGTTTCTAGTGGGACATTGCAGTGAAGCGCTAAACTCAGATCTTGAAATAACCTTTTTTTCAATGAATGCAACACCATTCCACTTAAGTCCATCATTCCCGGCATAATAAGCCATATGATTTGTTTTTGGAATTCAAAATGGCCAATAGCAGTCCATTTTAGCTCATTAACACCTAGAACTATCGATCTTTTTGCCGTTCATTTTATTTCTGACAGCTTGCAATTTTCCTAGATTCGTACTCCAGGTTCTGATTATGAATTGATGTTTGCAGCTGTTTCTTCTCATTTTAATTTGGGGCCCACCAGCAAATGAAGGTACGGTATGCATTACTCCAGCAGGCTTTACTTCATCTGCATCAGTATTGTGGACTCAGTTTTGGAAAGAGTTTTTACCCAGGAATATTTTGAGTGCCTTCAGATCTCAGAAGTGCCTCTTCTGACACTATTTCTTACAACGTTCTGTTTCTATTCATGAGGTTTTCAATATCTGAAAAATGTGATATTATGGAACCTTGATGCAGTAGTGTTTATGTGTTTGGCTATGATCGGCATCGTTGGCAGTTCAAAACCACCAGCAGCTCTGTGGGAGAACTCCGGGACTTTTTGCTTCCATCGATGGTTATAGCCTCAGAAACCCACAGCTGTTGCTCTCAGTCCGCGTTGACTTGGTGGCAGTGTGCATATAAGATTTTTAGCAGGGAATTCCTCAGAAGTGGGCAGCCTATTCCTTCTTCCCCGTGTTTTCTTCATCTGGAAGCTCTGCTGGAACCTGCTCCCTTTGGACAACCCTGCTGGCATTTGAAACACTGCTGCCATAGCTTTCAGCATCAAGCCACCACAGCACCATTGAATGTTACCGGTTACACCATTTGCGAAGTGGTAAGCTATTTTATGCCAAAGATCTTCCTTAAATATTCCACAATCATGTAACAGAGATGAAATATATCACCGATTGACATAGTTAGGTCACAAAGACTAGGTTTTAGGGGAAATTCAGTGTTATGTAAAAAAAAGTGAGACTTACCACATCAGCTCATAATATGGAAAATAACTGCATCCTTACAAAACTGAAATGTTGCACAACTGCATAACTGCCACCCCCCTGAGAACAATGGCCCAGCCTAGGTGTCACATAACCTTAACCATCAGAGCTAATATCAGTCTCACGCCACACCTCAGTGTCACTAACATATATATGTTAATGCACATAATAGTTGCTACTGTCATAAATGTGAAATGCTAGATAATCTCAAAAATGATTACTCAATTTCCAGAAGCCACACATCATGTGACGCATAGAGTCAGTAAAAATAACATGAATTGACATACTGCTACACTAGAAGTATTATTCTATAAAATAGTTTTGTTTGTTGGTTAATCAAGAAGAAACTACAAAAACTACTTCATGCTAATTTGGACCACAGCATCAAAAATGACTATACTTCTCAACACAGAATGATGAAGACTATAGAGTTTCTCCTTGTTCTCTCTTTATTGTGAAGAAGCAATACATAGAATATAGCATATTCAGTGCCTGGAAATTTAAAGAAATTGCTTCAATTTGAAGAAATAAAAATATCAATGCTTTGTGTTTTAATAGCATTCCACACTTTATTAATGTACCATTTTCTCCACATTAAATTTTATGAATAGAGAGGAGAGCAAAGCACTCTAGAAATAAAGTAGGAATTTGGAACAATAGAATAGAAATTGAAAACTAGAAAGTAGAGTATAAATACAGATATTACCACTAAAATATATAAAATATGAAATATCTTTGGTTGAATACTGATATATTAGTAACACAATATCCGGACCAGAGTCATTCTATGGACAATTTCCTTTACACTAGAGAAAATTTTCTCACATTAAAATTAATCCATTAATTGCCACAAGATCATTATAAATATTAAAGAATTATATTATTGATGATGAAGCTTCACATGATTCAAAAGCAAGGTTATTTTATTGTATGGTCTTTTGACAAAACCAACTCTTCTAAACCGTGGGAGACATTCCAAATCTGACCAATCAACTGGGTCATGATGCACACTTGCTTAAGTAGAGTAATGAGAGAGAGAGAGAGAGAGAGAGAGAGAGAGAGAGAGAGAGAGAGCGAGCAATTTTAAAGTGTAATGAAAGTGAGAATGTAAAATATCTCTCTTTATTTCCTTCATACACATTTTGCAAATGAAACAATACATGCTTTGTGGGAACCTGTATGATAGCGCACAAAATATATGATCAATAGATTGAGAGCTCAATCATTGCAATTGTTTGTGGTCATTAAATTACCAACCCCATGGACAATAAACAAACACCGCCTGTTTGGGTGCCATCTCCCATATTGGTCATGAATTGGACTATTGTGAGACATAGGACATTAATTAGCTGATTTGTCATAGATCACCGGGCCTTTCTTCCTAGTCTGTTTCAACACAAAGCTCCGCTAAACCTCAGCATCATAGAAACACACAGACCTACATTAATAGATAATAACAATAGCAAAGAGCTTCCAGTTTCTGGGTCGGTTGGGAATAGGATGCAATTGATTCAGTGACCTACCTCATTCAAACAATAAAAAGATCCTCCAAAAAGACCTCTGGCAGGGGAAATTCTCCTGTCCAGTAGGCCTCCTCTGAAAACAGTACTCATTCTAGGTCCAGGTCCGAAAGCCCCCCATAAAAACTAAATGATGTCTCTAAGCTCAATTCTTCTTTAGTCCTTTGCTCTCCCAGCACCTATATAAAGAGACCCTCTTCTCTTGGAACTGAATCCAAACACCTCTTCTGAGAATATTCAATGTAGTGAGCTACTGGGTAGAGGGTAAATCTCATTGGTGCTGATTTTGTGTTAACTGTTGGTGGGTATACTCTCTCTAGGACAGATGGCACAAGACTCTGACATCCCATGCATTCTGAATGAAACACAAGCTGTACACTGCTCTTATTTGGTGAGCTATATTTTTATGTTACTATAAAACTATTTTATAGCTAACATTATTGAAACATATAATAAATCATCAGTACACTATGGATGCTGGATATTCCCCTTGGCATTCCTTCCTGCTTTACTTACTCTTTGAAGCATTTTAAGATATTTTTGTCATTTAATAATCATAAAACCTAATTGGATTGTTATTGACATTCACCTTATTCAGATTAGAAAACCGAACTTTAGAGAGAATTAGTGATTGCCTAGAGGCCGCAAATGGAATTAATTTATAGAATAGTAGTAACCATTCAAAGTTAGGGATCTGATTCCAAATAAGGGATTCTTTCTAGTACATTATTGATATATCTTTAGGCATTTCTATTATTAATTTATTCATGTGACCAATGAAAATATAATTGTTCAGGTAATTTTAAACACCTGGTTTTGCCTTATATTTTTTCTGTTCTTAACACAATGTACTCTAAAATTCAAGCACTGAATATAGAAAGAAATATTCTTGGTAAGTGACTCTCACAGATTGCACTTCCATTATATATATATTTGCTACCATAGCTATAGAATTAAAATTTTCTAATAGGTATGGCCTCAGACTAGAAATAAGATGGAATCCTTTTTATCAAGAATACAATTCAATGAAATATGTTTAGGTGTTTGACACATAATTTCATTCTGCCATATTAAAACATTGAAATTTATACATTAAAAGCACATTATACATTAAAAAAGAATTGAAGTCGAATTTTCAAACATCACGTAATTATTAACTGTGGCAGGCGAACTGACGCTAAAGTTATTTCCTACCTCCTATATTCCTTTAAAGTTCAGTATCTAAAATAGCAACTAAGACAAAGCTAATTGATTGGAATCACACACTCACTGTATGTGACTAATGACTTAGGGTTTCTATTCCAGGAAATTAGCATTTTAAGAACAACTAGGATGGACGAACTGTAGGATAAATGTTTTGAACAAAAATGTCTTCAGTTTCTCTGATCACATCTCCTTTCGTGTGTTACAGTTGTTCTTTCTCCAAAATTGTACTGGGTTGGTATTTCAGTTACTTACTCTGATGGAACAGAGACAGAACTTGATAGAAGCTAGAACTAAGAAAGGCTAGTGAAATAGAAGCTGCAGAGTTAGTACTCTTAGGGCACAGTGTTAGTTGCATAATTTCATGTCAACTTGATAAATAATGTATAGGGCGAACTTTAGCACTTAAAGGTATGACCAAGATAAATGGCTCACTAGAAACTGGGCCCTCCCTCTCTCTGCTTCACCTTCCTGTTGAGGAATTACACGCAGGGATTTGGAGGAGCCACGTGGACACCTGCACCAGTTCTGAGATGCTTCTACCATCATTGGATCCACACAACTTTGGACCCATGGTCTTTGATCCTCCTGTATTCAGTATCATTGCATGTCCTACGTGAGTCTGAAGAGGAATTTATGGACTAGTATCAGATATATGGGCTAATATTGGACCTGATTTGGGCTTGGCTGGGCTGTGTTGGAGTGCTTTCTCAATATACAATTGTTTTTTTGGAATAAAGCTCTTTCTTTCTCATGTATGAGTGTCTCTGGGTTTGTTTCTCTGATCAACCCAGATTATGGTACCTGGTGTGGGGTACTAGAGAAACCAGTCGTGATGATAGAGTAGAGGTTTGTCTGACCACTGCCTCATGCAGTTTTTCTTCTTTGGCTAGCCGGAGGCCAGCTATGGCCCCATAGTTTACTGAGCGGTTTTGTGGAAAAGACAGGGGAAGTGAAAGTTTTAATCCCTAAAAGTTGTCTTTGGTTATTCCTATCTGAAATGGCAAAACTGAATGAGCTCAGGGGGTGAAATTTCCCCTTGAACTTCTACTCTTAAACCGTGCAGCTTAGTCAATATGACTGACAGAAGACCCCAACTTGACTTAATACAGCCAGTGGTCTAAGGCCTTTTGGTGTAGCAAGGGGGATAGTTTAGATAAGAAAGGATTGAATTTGACTTTTAAGAATGTATTTTAGGATCTGGATCTATGAGGTTTTTATTGATTTCTTTGGTCATTGTTTTTTATATAATGATTGATAGAAATGATTATTAGGAAGAATAAATGAGAGTTTTTAAGCAACTTGCCTTCAGCCATTAAGTTGGATCTTTATATGGGTTAGGGCACAGCAGTAAAGAAGGCTCTGCAAAGATAAGCCCCATCCAGTGCTTTGAGTGCTTAGGACATTTGCATTCAAAGATACTTGCCCAGGGATGTTGGCAGACTGAAAAAAAGAAGGATAAAAAGGAACCTTTTGGCTTTTTGAATTTTGAACTAGTGGTTTATACTTGAAGTTGAAAAAGATTGGAGCCATGAAGAAACTCTCCTCTCTAGGACTGAGCATTAAAGAGAAACTGTATGCAGCCTGAAATGCTTGCTAGGTGACCACCTGGATCCATTGGTTGAGTGGAAGTGGGAGAAAAGCAGCAATAGAGAGATGGGTTGAGTTTGGCCATTGATACTCATGAACCTGATTCACAGGGACTAGGAGAGAAGATGAGAGCAGGTTGGCTGGTCTGAAATTCATGACCTAGCCCAAGGAAGCTAAACTTGTTGTGATGGAGCCAATAATCTAAAGGTGAGGGAGTCAATGGGCACCCTGGTAAGGATAAGGGAGACATCAGGTCCATTGTGTTGACCAGAACTTAACCAGATGAAGAGAAAATTTTTGAGCCTGTGAATTGGTGCATATTGCTGCTGACTTTATGGACAGCCTGTCCTGATTTGACTTGGCTTATAAATGTGGACTCACAAGTTTCCAAATGGAATGAAGATTCTTCACATCAAAGAACATGTTTGTCTCCGCATAGTACTGGGTTGACAAGTGGGCAGTATAGAGATTGGAAACTCAAAATGTGGAAGATAAAGAATAAAGTGGCTGGCTTGCAGACTTTCATGGTTGGAGGAATATATCTATTAGGATTATAGGATTTTGGTATAAGCATTCACATAACTGCAATGGTTAAATATAGAATATTTTTGTTTTGCTCACTTATAGAACAGTATGGTTAAATAGGGCTGACCCATTTTGAATTATATGTCTTTTAGCTTTATCATGTTAAGTACAAATCAGGTTTTATTATTGTTTCGTTTTAAAATTATGTATGGTTGAAGAGTTGTGTGAAGTGTCAAGTTGACAAGGGGTGGTCTGTGGTAGTTACATAATCTGGTATCAACTAAAGGTTATTAAGAGTGAAGGGGTGGAGTCTAACCTGTCAATCAGGTCACAGTCTAATTATGTCTCCTTGTAGGTATTGCTTTCCCATGGGGATTCTGGGAACTTCCTCTCTTTCTTCCTTGAGGTGGGACAGACTCTCTTTATGATTCACCTTCCTATTGAAGAGCTTGAGGAGCCACATGGAGACCTGTGCCAGTGCTGAGATGCTTCCACCAACACAGAATCCACAAGACTTTGTACTCACTGGTCTGTGATCTTCCTGCATTTTGCATCATTGCATGTGCTACGTGAGTATGAAGAAGGATTTATGGCCTAATTTTTGGACTTCTGGGCTAATATGGTACTTACAGACTTGATTGGATTGGGCTGCGATATTTTCTTAATGTACAATTACTCTGTGATATATTTATATAAGTGTCCTTGGATTTGTTTCCCTATTCAAACCGGTCTAACCAGGCACCGATACGTTGTTGTAGCCGGACCAATCTAAACCAACTTTTAAGTTTCCAAGGCAGGAGACATAAAATGGAAACAGTCTGATATCCGTAAGTGAGTAGAACTACAACAGACTAAATGTGTCATTTGAAACACTTCCCGGAGCATCTATGGAGTTTCTGAGAAGAGATCGGAGGGTTTATCACTTTCTTTTCTTATGAGCCCTCGTGGTGTAGTGCATTACATATTGGGCTGTTAACCTAAGGTCAGCAGTTCAAAATCACTAGCTGCTCTGTGGAAGAAAGCCTTGTAAAGATTTATAGCCTCAGAAACCCACAGGAGCAGTTCTACTCTGTCCTTTATGGTCAGATTTTCTTATTAAGATTGCTGTAAGTTTGACTTGGTTCAAAAGCAGATTTGTTTTTATTTTTTGTTGGTTATTATATAGTTAGGATTGGTGGAGGAAAAAAACCTCAAACTCACTGCCTTTCAGATGATTTTTAATCACAGAGACTGCATGGTATAAAGGAGAACTGCCCACGTGAGTTTTCCAAACTAAATCTTTACAGAGCTGAGAACCTCATTTTGCTCCCATGGACTGCGTGCTGGTTTCCAACAGCTGACCTTGCAGTCAGCTGCCTAAGAGGGGTGATAAAAAAGAGTATTAAAAGAACCACCTTCAATTTGTATAAAAGCTACCGAAGCACAGACAACATTGCCATCGAATCAAATGCAACACATAATGGTTGTATAGGGCATATAACTGTGTAACTCTCTGTAGAGTTTTTTGAAGAAGTTCATCTTTATGAAAGCAGACTGGTTCATCTTTCTCTCATAGCTTTGCTGCTTGGTTTAAACCACCAACTTTTGTGTAACCAGTCCGATGGTTACCCTACTGTGCCATTAGGGATCCCTGCAACTTGTATAAAACAGAGTAAAACAAACCCATTGCCATCAGGTCCACACAGCAAGGTCAAGGCTGTATCCCTTTCTGGAGAGCAGAAAGCTTCTTACTTTTCCTGGAGAGGGGCTGGTGAGTTTGACCATAGATAATTGGGTCAGCAGCCCAAAGCTTCTCTAAGAGTACCACTAGGAGTATTTCAATAGGACATACATAATCTAACTGCCTCTTTTAAAATGGATCTTCCTTTGATATTCTAGTGATTTTAGGGGAAGTCTTTCCCTAAAGTCAACATGTCAATTAAATTGTTATCAATGTGGAGTTTCCCCTCTCCAAGAATTAATTCTTGATGAATTTTTAGAAGTCTGCTGGTGATAATTACCTTATTAGAAGCATTGGGATTTGTTTCAGAAAAGTTTCATCTCTTCAAAGCTATCGAGACAATCTTCAATTCTTCATTAAAGAAAGAAGTAGTAACTCAGTGCTAAAGTTTTCCTCTGATGGGAAAGCAATTTGATCATTTATTTTATATGTTGAGGAGACATGCAAAGCCTATTAAAAACTCAAAGAAAATAGTCACAGTTATACAACTCTTCTCCAATTGAGCCATCTTTATGAATTAAAAGACATCCATTTGAGGTTTCAGACAGGAGGCAAGAGCTCAAAGAAATATCTTGTAAATGATTATGGCCTCTGTGTGAATGACAGACATTGCCATATAAACCTCTCCTTGTGTTTGCCCAGAATTTCCCGATAGCTATTAATCTTAGTCTTAACTGAAGAAAATTTCAAGTGTGTTAAAAACATACTAACAGTTTAATACAAAGATCAATGTGTGTATTTCCTAGAAAACATAAAACCCATTAACCAAGTCTTTCTGAGAAAACTATATTATTCTGAAGTTTATCAAACATTACTTATCAAACCAGCAGTCTTAGATGGACGCAAAGGTGACTAGGAGGTTGGAAAACTAACTGCTTGGTTTTCCCTTAGGCATTCTTGAGTACTAAAGGCAATTTAGCTTTAAAAACTAAAAAATGTTTTTTTCCCCTTTTGTATAAGATAAAAGCTAGCTTTACTTAGAAAACTAAAGAGAAAGAGAGTTCGGTGGGAAATAGGAGAAAAACAAGAAAACAGAGAGCATGAAAAATAAAAGCTAAGAAATTTGAGACAACAAGCCAGCGATGTGGACAAAGTCAGAAATAGAGCAGGAAGAGCCCCAGGAACACTCAGAAATAGAATTTTCATCCAGGATCTGGGATCAGAGCATTCCTATGGGAGAAATAACCCATCAAATAACAATAACCCACCCAATCACACTAAATGTCATGGATTGAATTGTGTGCCCACAAAATATGGATCAACCTGACTGGGCCCTGATTCTCATTGGCTTTGCAGTTAGGTAATGATGTCATCATGCTCTATGATGTGACCAGCCCAGATCTGAAGAATGAAATTAGAGTGGGATTCAACACCTTGACTGAAGTCACACCCTGCTGTGATGAGAGCGAATAAGGTGTGACTATCAGAGAGAAGCTGGCAGAGCCATTGAAAACTTGAATACCATTAAAAAAGAACAGCTGAGAGCAACACAAGATCTTTGTGCTGTGAACCTTGTAGACTCAAGATAAGATTGACATAGAGAAACCTGGAGATCTCTAAGTAATGGCTGGTCCACAGGTGTTGAAGGAAAACAAGGATTTCCCCCTGACTAATAAAAGTGTCACCCTCTAGAACTGGCACCCTGAATTTGAACCTCTGGCCCCTAAATTGTGAATGAATGGACTTTTGTTCATTAAATCCATGCACTTGTGGTCTTTCTGTTCTAGCAGAAGTAGATAACAAGGACAGCAAATAGCACACAATCCTGAAATAGCTCTACTACATAGTGATCACACGCACAGCTTAAAGCTGTGGTAACTTGATGCTGTGATGTGGTGTTTAGTTCCCAGGAGAAGGATCATGACAATGCCACTCTCATTCTTGGGATGTATACTATCCCTTCAATAGATTCATGCAAACAAACGCTGAATCCTAGTTACCCTCTCTTATTTTTAAAGAAAAAAAGAAACTCTTCTTCCAAATTCTTTTAATTAGCAAAACAGGTACTAATATAGGTAATGCATGAAGAGAAAGTGACATAAAACAAACTGAACCTTTAGCCTGGTCCACCATTTCTATCCTTTCTCTCTTCTCATTTCTTCATACTACCCCCACCTTCGTATCAATGGATATCACAAACTAACTTCTGAATCTTTTAACGTTTGCAGCACATATATCAACTATGCACTTCGACAAGGGCCCTAGTCCCTAAGCCTGAACTTCTTTCTACAGTCGGGGAGGTGGTAATAGCCCTAGTACACATGAGCACTCAAAAATCAAGGACGGAAAAATCAGTCAGTAATGACAGTCACCAGTAAGTCATTACAAATAAAAATCTCTATATTTACAAATGACCAGTCAGTAGTATGTGCTTGCATATGGTTCTGATGCTGCCTGGAGAGTGTGGCTGCAACTATGGGCTCAAACAATGGTTGGAAGGATAATGTAGGATCTGGAAGCACTTTTTCCCCATTCTTCATGGATTCACCATGAGTTGAGGGAAGACCGTCAAGGATAATCAAATACTACCGTCAAGGACAAACTTTAGCAAACTAATTTTAACAGGTTTGGTGGATCTAGAAGCCTCACTAATGAATTGAAAGGAGGTGGGGTGGTTAAGATTTAATATATCAAAAAAATAAATAGCATTAAAAAGCCAGCCCCCCAAAATCCCAGAAAATACTTTTTTCTCCCCAAATAAAAATGGCATATGGAAAATGACATCCACATGCCCTCATAGATTAAATCAAATAAAAGAGGAGAGAATAGGTTATAAATATTTTTATTACAAGAACTAGGAAACTAAATCAGAAAATCAAAGCTGAAGTCAGAATGAGTTAGTTCAGCATGGTGAAGCTACAGATCTCTGGAACTCAAAAACCATTGATGTTTGTTGATTATTAGCTTACCTCCAAAATATCAGTGCCAGCGAGACAAACCCACTTCCACTGAGTCTACATCAGCACACAGAGATGCTAAGGGAGACAATAGAGCTTCCCTAAGTATTTTCAATAATGTAAATCTTTGCAGAAGCAAACTGTCATGTCTTGTTGTGTTTGAACCATCAATCTTTTTGTTCGTAATTGAGGATTTTAGTCAATGAGCCACCACTCAAAACTCACTGCCATGTCGGGTCAATACTGACTTATCTTGACCCCCGGTGGGTTTCTGAGACTATAACTGTTGATGGGGGTAGAAAGGTCCAGTCTTTCTCTCCAGAGCTGCTGGCAATTTCAGACTGCCAATCTCTTAGACCTCAGACCAACACATAACATAACCACTATACCACCTGGACACCTGTGGTTTCACCAGGATGGTATTACAACTTTTAAGTGGGAAAAGATTCAAAGTATTAATTTTTAAAATATTTTACTAGTCAAATATAGATGTATATAAAGAATGTGATTTTGGACGTGCACAAGATCCAACAGTTTCTGGACATCTGATGGCTGTAGATACTGGTTTGCTAAATGACTGTCACAGCATTGCACAATTTCTTATTCTGAGTAAAAATAGACCTTGACTTACTGGCATGTGCATGTCTGAATTTTATGGCATAGTATGCTTTGACACAAGATTTTTAGTGGTTTCACATTCAAGCTAATCAGATTTTATTTTCAGCATCAAGATGTGGGCATCTGTTTTCTTGAGGTATTTCTTTTCTTGTTTTTTAAAACCCGGTCTTTATTTATTTATCAAAATAATTTTATTAAGGGCCAATACAACTCTTATCACAATCCATACATACATCAATTTTGTAAAGCGCATCTATACATTCATTGCCCTCATTATTCTCAAAACATTTTCTCTCCACTAAAGCCCTTGGCATCAGCTCCTCATTTTTCCTCTCCCTCCCTGGTCCCCCCTCCCTCATGAACCATTGATAATTTATACATTATTATTTTGTCATATCTTACCCTGTCCAACGTCTCCCTTCGCCCACTTTTCTGTTGTCCATCCCCCAGGGAGGAGGTCACAGGTAGATCCTTATAATCGATTCCCTCTTTCCAACCCACTCTCCCTCTACCCTCCCAGTATTACCACTCACACTGCTGGCCCTGAAGGTATCATCCGTCCTGGATTCTCTGTGTTTCTAATTCCTATCTGTACCAGTGTACACCTCTGGTATAGCCAGACTTTCAAAGTAGAATTCAAATCTTAATGATGGTAGCGGGCGGGGGGGGGGGGAGCGCATAGAAGGAAGCTTTTAGAAACTAGAGGAAAGTTGTATTCTTCATCGGTGCTACAGCTCACCTTGACTGGCTCATCTCCTCCCCTAGACTCCTCTGCAAGGGGATCTCCAGTGGCCAACAAATGGGCTTTGGGTCTCCACTCTGCACTTGCCCCCTTGTTCACTATGGTAAGGTGTTTTGTTTTGATGATGCCTGATCCCTGATACCTTTGATACCTTGTGATCACACAGGCTGGTGTGCTTCTTCCATGTAGGCTTTGTTGCTTCTGAGCTAGATGGCCGCTTGTTTACCTTCAAGCCTTTACAATCCCAGATACTATATCTTTTGATAGCCGGGTACCATCAGCTTTCTTTGCCACATTTGCTTATTCCCCCATTTGTCCTCAGAGATCGTATCGTAGAGGCATTTCTTTTCCAAGGAAGATAGGAAAGGGTGTTACATTCTCAGTATATTTTGCACTTTACTAGAATTATTTTAACCCAGGACCATATCTGACAATATAATTCTGATCTACACCAGAAATCAAAATTGCTAAAACACAACCATTATTGCAATTGACCTACATTGGTTAGCTGTTGATCACTTATTACCAACTCCAGAGTTTTTGCTCTCCAATTTAGGAAGGAGCATATATGAAGCACACACATTCTGCTTTTTTTTTGTAATCTAACCTTTTTCATTCTTTCACTTTTCTTTGAAAACAAAATCATTGCAACTGGCTCAAAAATTATGATAAATGGAAAAATAAAATTGAAGTTGCCAAGAGTTCAATTTTAATTGAACCTATAATCAAAATTAATGGGAGCAGTATTCAAGAAACCAAAACTGATATGTGACCTGGAATGAAGTGTTCCGAGCAATAAGGTTGTGTCCCTACCTACTGCTCATGAACCATATATCACTCCCTTATTTGAACATCTAAAAAGCTAGTTCAACATTGGGAACTTCACCTCAGCAGGTGTCAATTTCTCATACTGGGGGAGAGGGAGAAGACCAATCAGTGCTTGCCAAATAACTTTCTTTTACAGTCATGCCACATCAGCAGCGTGATTAGTAAACTTTACTGGACATTTAAGTCAAGCAGTGGTGTGGAGGGGGTAGGTCTGTCTGTCATGTAGAAAGAGATCTCACTCATGTTGATAGGTAAACTGGGTGGGATAACTTTCCATTGGAAAAATGCTTAACATTATTTATATAGACCCTTAAAGGAAAAAAAATCGGTATGGTGTTATGTTCTTGATTGAACACTTTGACCTAGTATCTATCCAGCCTTTGGTGGCCCAGTCCAAGTGCTCTAGACAACTGGGACTTCAGAATCTGTTCTGCTGAGGCACACAACATCCTTCATGTGCTACACCAGATGGATCAGATTTGGAAATCCCCCAAGTGAATTGGACCTTATCTTAAACTCACCTGAAGCAGATTTAAAGAAATGAAATACTCCCTTTGGTTTAAGGATGTGTGAGAAGAAGCAAATGATGGCCATCCCAAGGTTGTGGATGTGTATATAGGTCATTGGCTTTAGGTTCAGATCTCTTGCTTTGAGGGAGCCCAATGGGGAAAAAAACATATATTTACTATATTCACAGTCTCCTTGCTTTTTAATGACAAGTGCTAGTCTAGTAGGCATGGTTCTGCCTTTGTGAATGTTTGTAATAGAAGTCTTTGCTCAATCTCTTTTTTTGTGTGTGTAAAGAGAATCCAGTCACTATGTTTTAATCAGTAGAAATCAATAATCCATATATTTTGGTCTAAAAAGCTGTCCCATACATGTGCACTTTCATTTACTCAACAGTTTTTTTTAAATCCCATACCACTAGCCAAATTAACGATCCAATCAATAGAATTGTCATATGTCCTGTAGGCAAAATTTATAATGTTCTCCAATATAATGATAATGGTGCCTCTAAATTGAGGCAAGGGTATATAAAATTTGCAGGTATAGGGAGGGATTTTGAGTGCATACTTAATCATAGTCCTAATCTAAGAACAAATAGTATTTATGACGTGGCCGTTCTCATTACTTGTGCTCATGGAGAGAACACAGAAGGTATGGGTGCTGTAGCAAAGTGTGATGGAGAAACCAGATGGTGTTTTGATATCAGAAAGAACAGCATCTGGAGTCTTAAAACCTTCTCTTAAAACAAGAAACCATCTAAGTTAGGCATCAGTGACGTCTACATGGAAGAAGCACATGAGCCTATGTGATCCAAGAATTATAAATAACAAAGTGCAGATCAGGAGGAAGGAACTGTATTAAACGATAAATTCTGAACATGGATTTTAGTGAAAGTTCAAAATCCATTTGTAGTGTCCCCAGGAGATTCTTTGACTATAGTTCAGGCATATAAATAGCTTGCCTATCAAACAAAGTGCACCATAAAATTAAGTATCACAGATGTATTTTGGACCATTTGGTCTGCATTTTGACTCATTTTTAAAGTGTTTCAGTTGTTAATGTTTTATTATTTCTTTTCCATTGAGGTCTTTCTGTTTTATTTTGTCATTGTTTTGGCATTTTTGTTTTGCTCTTTGTTTTTATTTTGTATATTTTTTCTGTGAATGAAATCCAGGATGGATAATTCTATAGATACATTAACTGGACTAATAGTGTCCTAGAGTAAGGTGACCAGACGTCCTGCTTTTGGTGGGACAGTATGGATTTCTAACAACTTGTCCCGCAACCCGCACTTTTTTAAAGAGTCCTGATTTTTGGAAAGAATTGACGACAAGCTAGGGAATGGCGGGAGAACGGGAAGGGAATATATGTTTTTTGGCTGCCATGTGGCTATTTTGCCAGGAAATGAGTTTTATATTATTTTTGTTAATTTTATAATGTTAAACTTTAATAATAACAAATAACTGTTGAGAACTGATTATTGAGAACTGCTTATCAAAGTTCGCCTTGTTGATCAGTTGTTAGAATTCTTCCACCATTGTTTGAACTTAATGAACAATGGCATTTTTTGGCATTGGCAACGATGAAAACATTTTGTAACTTTCTCTCAGACGATACGCATTATACTGCATGCTAGTGTTAGTTAAACAAGTGATGTCAACAAATCAGCTATTCAGATAATTTAGGTAAATAGTTAATTTATTTCATAAATACGTAACTTTTCTTGAATTATTTATATTTATAGTGGCGGCAAAAAGTCTAGCACCAGCCTTGAAAGAGACATGACTTATGTTATGGCAAATTCAGAGAAAAAATAATACAAGTTAGCATTATTATTTAGAAAGAAATATAAGATTAAAATTAAAATAATTTTAAAAATATAGTTACTTTATAACAATCAAATTAATTTATAAACTAACAATAAAATATTTTCATGTAATTATGTACCTACTTGCTGTGTTTTTAAGCAATATGTATATAATAATTTATAATATAATTTTACATTTTTTAGGTTTTTAACATAATGAGTAAGAAAAGAGGATCCCAATTCAACAGTGATCTAAGAAGTGAATTTTCTTTTATTAAAAAAACCAAAAGCGATTACATGGTAAAATGTGAGGAATGTACTGGTGAATTTTCTATTTCGCATGGCGGGAAGAACGATATTTCAAAGCACTTGGAGACACAGAAACTTAAAAGATATTTAAATACTGCTGCATCTTCCTCCAAAATACAGGATTTTTTTTTCCAGAAAACAACTTATGGAGACAAAGAAAAGAAATTAGCATTAGCAGAAGGACTTATGTCTTTTCATGCTATTAATCACAATCATTCCTTCAGATCTATGGACTGTACATCACAAGTTGTCAAAAAGTTAATCAACAAATAATTGGCCTGTGCTAGAACAAAATCCGAGGCAATTGTGTGTAATGTGGTTTCCCCTTATGCATTTTCAGTATTAAACAAAAATCATTAAAAGTTAATTTTATATCCATATATTCTGACACATCTAATCATAAGGATATAAAGTTATTTCCAACCATTATTAGATTTTTGATTCAGAAACTGGAATAAAAATTAGAATTTTAGATTTCATTTCTGTGCCCGGCAAAACTTCTTAAATAATTTTCAGTTTCATTATTAATATTTTGGAAAAAACAATTTAAAACATAAAATGATTGCATATTGTGCAGAAATCACGAATGCAAATTTTGGAGGAAGAGTGAGAAGAGGTACAAATAATATTTTTTTATATATTAAACAAAAACCTTAATCAAAACATTATTGGTGTTGGTTGTGCAGCACACATAATACATAACATCATTCAAATAGCTGTTGATTTATTGCCCAAAGATGTGAAAAATATTGTTATTTAATATATTCTTATTTCTATATATACACTGTGCACATTGAAATGCTTAAATAATTTTGTGAAACTGTGGAAGTCGAATATGAGAAAATACTTGGATACAGCAAAGCATGCTTGTTAGTTCTTTTGCCAGCTGTTGAAAGAATTTTGAAAATATATGATCCTTTGAATATACGATACTCTCTATCACAGGATAAATGTCCTAGAATTTTAGAAGAGTTTTTTGAAAAACCATCTTCAAAAATTTGGCTAGAGTTTGTACACAATCAAGCAGCTCTTTTTCAAAATGCTATAAAACGTATTGAAGGTGACAAAATTTTGGTAATCGAAGTAGCAAATGAAGTTAACAATTTAACATTTCTGTGTTAAGAGCAGTTAGAAAATAATTTTATTCCATTAACTATCTGTAATAGTATAAAACAGCTAGAAGAACAAGGTGCAATAAATCGTGCATATATCATGAATCACGTTAAAAAGTTCTATAGTAACTGCGCAAATTATTTAGAAGAGTGGATGGTACCATTTTCATTGGGTTACATTAAAACAAGAACTTAATTGGAATGATGTGCAAAAATCATTCGATCATATTACCAAAAATTCCCATATAGTTATATTACCAAAAATGATCTTTTTAATAAGGTATCATTATTAAAATATATATTGAAAATGAAAAGGTTAAATCTTGGGCATCAGCAAAAATCAAAATGGAGAACAAATGGTTAGAAATATTTCATCATTTTGAAACGAACCATGTTCCATACAATAATGCACTAAAATTGTGGAATATGCATTGTTCTTACCAGGAACTAATGCTTCAACTGAATGCATTTTCACTACTGTAAATAAAGTGTGGACATCAGAAAAATCACAATTAAGTGTTGACACTTTGAAAGCCATTTTGTATGTGAAATACAATTTAACAAATTCTTGCGAAAAATTTCATTACTTTTTAAACAACGACAGCAATCTACAAAAAATTCATTAAAATGAGAAATATACCAAAGAATAAAATAATATTATACATAATTTTAATTATACATATATTTGTAAATTGTACTTATGTTGAAATTAAAAAATATATATTACAATACTATTTTTGCATTCTATGAAAATTTTTGTTGCTCCATATAGACCAAATTTTTAATCAAGAACCCCTTCCCCCCCCTCCCCCAGCCCCGGTCAATGGTGTCCCGCTTTACCAATGTTAAAATCTGATCACCTTATCCTAGAGGCATGGTTGAGGCGGTTGGGGAAAATGAGAAACTAATAATGAGATCAGGAAAGAAGGATTGTGGTAATAATTGCACGCCTCTTTTGAATATGTTTGAACTATTGAATTGTAGGATATGTGAATTATATGTTCATAAAACTTAAAAATGGAAACCAAATGATATTTTGCATCAGACAAATTTTCTGTAGAGGACATATTTCCAGTATTGAAGTCAGTTTGAGGGGTAAGTCGTGCCCAGCTCAACCATGGCATTTTCTGTTGCCTCATCATATACATGTGAAAGTTGGACAATGAATAAGGGGAAAACAAGAAAATTTGATGCATTTTAATTATGGTGTTGGTGAACAATATTGAAATTACCAAGGAGTTCCAGAAAAACGAGCATCTCTTTGGAAGTAGCAGGATTAGAATGTTCCATGGATGAAGGATGACAAGACTCAGTTGCATATTCTTTAGTGCTATTATCAGGAGAGGTCCGTTCTTGGATGAAGAAGGACATCATACATGTTAACATGGATCGACATAGTGGCTGCAATCATTGACTCAATTATAACAATTGTGAGAATTGGGCCGACCAGACAATGTTCCTTCTCTTGTGCATGGGGTGGCTATGAGGAAGAAATAAGTACACATGACCATGGCCTGCCTTTAAGCCTTTGCCAAATGCAGGTGATGGTAATTAACTCCTTGCTATTAAATGCTTTAACTAAGTAGCCTTTTCTCATTTAGGTATTCATTAATGTCCACAAATCCATCCCTAAGGATAGGCTTTTTGCTTTGTTGTATTTGTAATCTCTGAGTTAGTTTCTCGTTCCTACCCCATTGGTTTCTGTAGGTGATCATTTTCCCCTACATTTTTGTTTTACCTTTACTACACTCTATTGAAGAGGAACAAACAAGCTAATTGGTGTGCAATAGCAATTAGCGCACATACATGGTGGACTTGGTTTATCAAACCACCACCCATCTGTCAATTTGCTTCCCTAGGGTGGCTGTGTGTTGCACTAATGCTTAGAGTTGTGTGTCCAAGACCTGAAGATCACCCACTGTGAACATGTTTCAGCAGAGCTTCCAGACTGAGGAAACTAAAATGAAAGATCTTGCGATTTACTTCTGAAGAGTGTCATTGCAAACCTCATGGATCACAAAAAACATATTCTCTGGTATGATGCCAGAAGATGTGCTCTTTAGGTTAGAAAGGACTCAAAGTATTCAAAATTGTTAAAACAAACAAGAACAACAATAGAGTCTGCTGTAACCTCTGAGACAATGGCCCATTGGCACTCTTCATGCATGAAACGGAACCTACCCCACTGCTCAACTTCCAGCCAAACAATAAAGCCGATACAGAAAGCCATACTCCTGAGAAGGTGCACACTATTTAAAATAACCACCATTAGAGATAAAGAGGGCAGCATTTTCCTAAGGAGGGTTAGGATAGTAGGGAGAAACACAGAAAGTGGGATGAGTGATGTCGCATTGTGGGTATTACAATCAGTGACGTGAAATAAAATCTATATGAATTGTGGTACGGAAAACCAATTTACAGTAAAATTTATTTTTTTTTTAAAGCATACAGTGGATCCAGCAAAGCATTAGCATAGCATTGGCAGGAAAGATGGCGGAAGACTGGCCAACATTTTTCACTATTGTACATGGGATTGCCATGAATTGGAGCAAGGAAGGAGGTGCCCAATGGTGCGATACAGGGTTATGAATTAGAAAGACAGGTCATTTGGAGTCAGAATAGGTGCCATGGCAGTGAGTTAGGTTTTGTATTTAACCTGGCCAAGTATGTCTGGGGAGCCCAAAAATCTCTTAGTGCATGGAACAAGGTCTGGGGAAGTTTTAGCTGGGGGCAGAGATTTGTCCATCCCATCTGGCCTTCACCTGATGTTGTCGCTCACCCTGAACTTCATCAGTAATTCAAATGCTACTTAGTCTTCTATTTGCCCCAAATTTTTGATGTATCCAATATTTTATTTGGATGTTAGGTAAAGTTTGAGATGCTCCTAAGCACTAATAACAGCTATTTGTATTTGATTATTAGGTTTTTGTTTGCTTTATCATTTTATTTCCTGGCTTTCCTTTTTTACTGCTTCATAGAAAAAAAAACCCTGAAAAATGTGAGCCCCATTTAGAATCATAAGAAATTTCATTTTATAGAATGGCTCCTATTATCCATTTTGCTTCTTTTCCAAATTATTTTATTTCAAAAGAAAGGATTCCATTTCACCCTTTCTTTTTTGTAATTTTACAAATTTCTAAATTTTTGCACTTTCCTTGTGTGGGTTGTGCAAATAAGCTTAATGTGCTTCTGTTAGTTTTCACACTAACTTCTGCTGTGTTCCTGCTGAGCTGCTAAAAAAAAAACTTGGAAATAAATATCTGTACTTTTACCTGGGTCTTGGGAAACAGTATTTTTTAAACATTCTTAAGGAAATAGTCATAGTTTAACAAAACAAAACTATTCAGTATCTTATGTTATTTAAGGTTGGACTTCTGGGTTAGCTCTTCAAGGACAGCAAATTCATAATTTAAATGCCTCCAGGAAATACATTGTCTAGAGTGTTGATCAAAATACAAAGCCCATGACAAAATATATCTTCTTAAGAGAAGAGATTTTTTTAACTCTGTATAAAATGTAGAGACATTTTTCTTCTTCCCCATATTTAAGCTTTTTACTATGTATCTACTCATACGTGATTCCTTGTAATGCAAACAGTTTGTGCTTGGACACTACCTTGGAAGTTGGTGTTGTGAACACAGTCAGTGGGGCCAGAGAAGACAACCCTATGGGCCTGAATCACGAAGATGACAGGTAAGCAGACTCTGGGACATCTCTACCTTTGAATACACGGGAATCTACTTAGTAGCAATAGGTTTACTTTTGCTCTTCACACAAGATTCACATAACATCTTCAATGCATGCTTCCTGCTGTGACAGTTCCTGTTGGGAAGCAAAGAACAACCACTGGCTGTTCCATTTCCACATTAGTCTAATTTAGAAGTTCAGCTTGAAATAAAAGACATTTCTACACATGATTTTAAAGCAGTATATTGACAGAAATTTTTCTGTAGAAGTATGGCAGATGGTTCCAACAGTCTCTCTCTCTCTCTCTCTCTCTCTCTCTCTCTCTCTCTCTCTCTCTCTCTCTCTCTCTCTCTCCTTTTTCCAAGAAGCAAAACAAACAAACAGGAAAAACAAGGGAAAACCTAAAAACAATATATTCAGGAAAATTAGGACTAGGAAGAATTCCCTAGACTTCACATCATTTAGAAGGCTGTTCAAACCATATGAGACCAGAAAAGTCCAAATGGTTGAGTCGTGATGTTCCTTCCAGGAAGAACTAAGAAGGAAAGGGGAAGGGAGGAGCGGGGAGGGAGGGGGAGGGGGAAAAAAGGAAACCGAGCTGATTCCAGGAACCCAAGTGGATGGCGAATTTTGAGAATGACGCGTGCAACGATTGTGTAAGGGTGCTTTGCTGAATTGATGTATGTATGGACTGTGATAAGAGTTGTATGAGCCCCAATAAAAAGATGTATTAATAATAAAAAAATAAAAATGATTAAAAGCAGAAAAAAAGAAGGAAAGGAGATCCCAGATATAATAGAACTGTTCATTTGGTTCAATGTATCCCATGTTTAAATGGTGCTTATTTTATTCCAAGTCTTGGTTTAAGTGATTTACAAATGTTTATTCATTAAAATATCATAGCAAGTCAGTACAATACCATTATTAGCCACACAATACTAATAGGTAACAGTGACGTGTGGATACTCACTGATGATATCAGAAATTATAATGAATGTTCCCTGGAAAGAAGAAAGCACATGGCAAAATTAATAGGCTGAATAGACAGGAAAACCAAATAGTATAGAAAATGCCTGGAGAGAGTCAGAGTTGGTATCTCTCAGTATATGAGCAGAAACTAAGCCTTATAAAGACAAGAACATTGCCAGACAGAGAGACCAACTAGATGACACCATCATGCGAAATGCCGCAAGAAACTACACAAAAACTTTAACAAAGCAATCAAACACATCAATCAAAGAACAATGGGTAGAGATGACCAGACAACAGGAGGAGGTAAAAGTCAGGGTATCTAGAACTCAGAGAACATTCAAACAAACTCACTTCTTAAATGAAGACAAAATAATAAGATATTTATTACTAGTAGTCTTGGCAGACCAATGGATTAAACTTAAAGCTGCTAACCAGAAGGTCACTATTTTCAACACACCAGCCAATTGGAGGGACAAAGATGATCTAGTCTGCTGTCATGGAGATTTACAGCCTCAGAAACTCTGTGGAACTGTGTCCTACAGGGTTAGAGATGACTCACCAGCTGTAAGGTTGCTTTTGAACTTTTTAATAATAATGAGCATTGGGTGGAGTAGATACACAGACTTGTGCAGAAGGTAGTAATAAGAGGAACAAGGTAAATGAAACGAAATGAAAGAAAACAACTAAAATAATGGACATTGAAAATAAGTATGAAAGGAAAAACTCGGCATCTCCTACTCAAAGAAAATAGAACCACCCACGCATTTCTCCATTCCGTCTATGTGGAACAAATGATTAAACACTTGACCGTTAGTGTGTAGGCTAGCAGTTCAAATCTCCCCCAAAGCTCCGTGGAAGACAGGTCTGGTTATGTGCTCTTCAAAGATCACAGCCTTGAAAACCAAGCAGAAGAGCATATTACTCTGCAGCTTGTGGTCTCCAGGAGTGATCTTGCCTGGGTGACATCACCACCACGTATTTCTCAAGTAGGATACCCCTTGGGTCCAGCTGTCTTGATAGTTCTCTATCTTCCTATGCCTCAGCAGGTGAGTGAAGCTGCTATATTCTTAGATTCTCCTTCCTGATTTAAAAAGTGCTTTCAAGTTGAAAGTCAAAGCAATCGTGGGATTCACTAAATCCATTGTGTTCCTGAACTCTCAGAAATGACAGCCACATTTTTTCCATAATTTCGTTAAGATTTGCAACTCTGGATGGCATTATGCTTAATCCATCATATAGCATTTGCTCGTCATGGTGAAGGGCACAGTGTGAGTGTTTATTGTATAATTTCTCCTTTTGAATCCTATGACCATACTCTTTTGTTTCATGATTGCTTTAAATGATTTTATAACAATTAATAATTATAACTCATAATTTATTATTAAACATTAACCTTAATAATGTCACAATTGCATTAGAAAAGAAGAAACAAACACCGAAAGCAGTACGTTTTAGATATTATTATATTCAGTAAAGGACGTTACTGTCTTTAGAGCATGTCATTTGTATTCTTGAATCTCGACGGTGAGATTAGAAAGTCTTCATCCAATGAAGCTTAAAAGCAGGCATCCCCGTAACGTTTGACATTGCTGCTGTTTTTCTGTTGTTATTCTTTCATTGTCTAGATTTAGATAACTGTTTCCAAAGAGAGATGTAAGGCAGCCTTCTGTATTTTCTTACTCTTTACCAAAGACCATAATCTCAATCATCACCACCCCTTGAATGGAAGAAAGGAAGAAAAATATAAAAATATGTAAGTACATTAAAACAGAATTCAATTTCAGTATCTGTTTCCAGGGTGCCTATGATTCCATACAGGGGTGCTTCCGCTTAGGGAGTGAGCCTCGGGGACACTTATTTAATACAATCGTAGACTAACCACAAAGGTGGGTAAGTCGAAGAGGTGGCAGTCTGCTTCTACAAAGATCTACACACCTGGAGAACCTAGTGGGCAATTTCTCCCACAGCTCATGGTGACCTGGAGTTGACTTGACAATGGTAGGTTTGGTTTGGATTCAGGAGTTGGTCCCACTGACAAGCATCTAGTTGTTCTGAAGAGTGAATGATAGGAGTCAGCCATTTCATCTTCTTCAGATAACTGATCTTGACGTCGGTTGTGTGAACCTGCATTAAGACCAAGTGCTCAATGTTCAGAGTGTCACTTCCAGTTTGCAGCCTTTCAACCTCTGTTAGTCCTTGTTACAGCTTGGTCCATTTTATTAGGCTCTGCATTGTCACACCTGCTGGGCCTTAAGTCTCAGCAGACCTCGAAATTCCTGTGAATTCAAACTGATTGTCTAATATTCTTCCTAATTCTTTTTAGTATTGCTCTAGAGTAAGAGGTTCTTCAAGATGAATATTGACCAAGACTAAACTTTTACGACATTCTGATGATTGATGTCATAGTCATGAGAGAATAGAATAGTTTAAAATTAATGCTCTATCCAAAAATCTTAGTACATATACTGCTTATCTCATTGTTTCCAACAAACTAAGGAAATGCTAACTTTTACCCAAAATATGAATGAATGATACTTGTTTCTGTAACTTTGTTATTTATTTGTTTTTTTCATGTATTCTAACAAAAAAATTTAGGTGTCTGCATCAGAAAACAAATGTTATATGTGAGCAATCACATAGCATTTTAACAGCATTTATGACATTTCTATGCAGACAAATGGTGAGATTCAACTACCAAACAACATTAAATAAACTATGAGACACAATAATTTTTGCCTACTAGAGAATTGTAATTGACATAAGCTTTTGGAAACAACAGTTATTAACTTTCTAATATAGAGAGTAGAAAGGAAAATGTCGCATCATATTACTGTTGGGATAAGCCTTATTGTCTCTGAATACACACTTGCATGCATGCATAAAGGCAATTTATGTATGGAGATTAGAAAATGTAAACCTAAGAGGTGTAAAAACACTCAAGTGCAATCAAAGAAGGAAAAACCTCCTTCCTATCTCAAATCATCCTCTACTTTGACTCTCATTCTTCCTTTATGCATACACATATGTGTGTACATGCATGTGTACATAGATATCATTTTACTCCCATAATATTATAAATAAGCTGTATCTTTTAAATTCAGTGCACACATATGTATGCGTGGTCTGGAGGGAACAGATTTTACATGTGAGATGTACCAAGCCATCACTCTCATTTAATTGAATGTTGTGGTATTAGTAATGCAATGGAATCCTATTATAGTCCGTGTCATTGATTACATAATTAAGAACTTATTGGGAGGTATTTTCATAATTATAGATTGGTTTCTCTATTTCAAAGTGTTGTTACACTGGATATGTTTATATATCAAAGGGAAATATTAGTTTAAATCCCTAATACTGGTTTTGTCAAGCAAATTGGTAGATATCTTTTTATCATTTAGACAAAGTTTTAAATCAAATTTTCCTCTTAAAAGTGGACTATGGTGATTATAAATTACCTCAAACACTTCATAGGTTCCTTGTGGATTAGTCAGACAAGGCGATTAGGGAAAAATAAATGACTGTAGTTATGGATGGTCATGAAGGTCATGAAGAGAAGTTTGAGTTTGACCTGTGAGTTAACAGTTGAGTCCATAGCTACAGAAAGATTCATAAAGAAACTAAACATCGACATCAATTATATTCAGACTCATGAGAGTCCACATGGCTTGGAGCAGAACTCTGCTACCGTGGGTTTTCAATGGCTGATTTTGCAGAAACAAATCAGCAAGTATTTCTTAGAATTGGTCACTGGGTGAATTCAATAGCCAAACCATTCCCCAAACTTTGCCAAAACATTTATGCTATCTGGGGACCTCAACATACTCATACAAATAAAATTAAACACATACAAATACGAATTAAATCTAAACTATAAGAAAGTTTGCTAACATCTAACTGATGATTAAAGGAAATCCATAATTTATATGACTTTAGGCTTCAATTTGTTTTATAGTATACATATGAGAGCTTTAAAACATTAAAATAATTGAAGTGATATAAGACCCAAGCCCATACCATCCAGCAGATCAGGTAGAACTACCCCTGTTGGTTTCTGAGACTTAACTCTTTAAGGGAGCCGAAAGTCTTGCCTTTCTCCCATGGGACAGCTGTCATTTTCAAACTGCTGACCTTGGTGGTTAATAGCCCAACAGATAACCACCGTGCCACTCGGGCTCCAGATACAAAACTACACACCCTAAGAGAAAAACTCAAAAATGGAAACATTTCAATTATCACGCTTCCTTGCTCCATTTTTTAACCGAAAGTCGCAAAGAAAAAAAAATATATATGTATATATATATATACATATATATATATACATACATACACACACACACACATATATATATATAATACTTTTTCTTCTGGAAAATTAACTTAATTTGTTTGAAAAACACTTCTTGAAATTAGAGGTGACAATAATTTTCTTTACCTCAGTTGCTCACCCATAAACAAGCTCGTGTTAATTTTAGCCCAACTATAATTAAGATTAAAATGTTGGTACAGGTTTTCCATATTAGTTACAGATGTTTTAATACCCAAACGTTAATAAAAGTTTGGCTTACTGGCTTTAGTGCATGGCTTGAACATACACACCAGGCTAAAATGTTAGTGTTTAAAATTAGCAAAAGCCCAAGTTTTATTGAATCCTGGATTTGTTACATGTGAATGGAGCATTGGTAGGCGACCTCCCTTGTTGAAAAGAAAGTCCTATATGAGGTCTAGGATGGTTTGCATTTTCAGATACTGTGAACATGGATTTGAGCACTGAAAATGTTCAGATGTTATGAACACGTTCAAATTATGGTAGTAGAAAAAGTATCTATCCCATTCATCATTCTAGCAGAACTCTTTGCAAACTTTAAAAAACCTTTTTCCAGAACACGGAATGTGGGCAAATCATTTACACCACATAACATGTTATTTTTTAATGTCACAGAGTCATTTCATTTGGTACCTTGTGTGTGGACTGATTATCACAGTTAAAGCTAAAATAACAAATTATGGGACTTACCTAAATTTTAAAAGTTTTATTAAAAACAATAAATTATTTTTGGTATTACATAAACTTACATTAGAGACACAGAAAATGGATGACTTCCCTGATGTTATTTTTATGACCACATATGTACATGTAAATGTGTGTATAGATTTCAATACATATTTAGATGCAAAGAGAGATATATCGAGTTGGGAATTGTTTATAACACAAAGTAATACATTTTGAAGCAGGCATTTCACACATCGTTTTCATGACTAATTTTAAATGATGTAACATTTAGATATTAAAAATAAGCAAGAGCAAGCAAACAAAACTTCTTGCAAGGGAAGAGGCAGGACAATTATGCTTCAATGATGGAGTCAGAGGTAACTATGCACTGGGTTGTAGAGAAGCAGCTCTTGAATGTGTAAGAATGAAAAAAGCTCCTTCATAAAGGAATTTCCAAGTGTTCACTGCTCTAATGGTGGATCATCCTCCCTGAATGAGTTTTGTTTTAGTGATGCCCTCGATCCTCCTGAAAGCTGCATGAGGGTCTTGAGCTTTGCCAGTTTCTATTGAGTTGGTTCTGACTTAGTGTGACCCCGAAGATACAGGACAGAACTGTTGCAAGGCTGCCACCTTTCCGATGTAGACTGACAAGTTTGTCTTCTTGGTGTTCTTGTAGGAATTTTCACTAGAAGTTTAGCACTTAAGTAGTTGGCCACCCAGGTATTCCTGAAATACAAATAAACCAAGGTAAAATCCACTGCTGTTGAGTCAATGAAGACTCATAGCAACCATATGGAGGGTTTCAGACAGCATAAACCTTATGGGACCAGAGAACCTCATCTTCCTCCCAGGTAGTAGCTGCAGTGGTGAGTGGGTTTTGAATCACCAAACCTTAGAGTTGACAGCCCAAATGGTATCTATATGTTCATCTATCTATATCATCTATCTATCTATCTATATCTATCTATCTATCTATCTATCTATCTATCTATCTATCTATCTATCTATCATCTATCATCTATCTATCTATCATCTATATAAATATCATCTATATATCTACTATGTAACTATACTAAAATTGGCATCTAAAATCTGTACATGGAAACCATATCTAAGAATTTCTGTTCAAGTGAAAGCATTAATTTCTACAACGTAGAATGATTTCTATGGCTTAACTGGCATTTGTCTATCTTACAAAATTCTCATACATATCTGCAGGGAATTACATAATATTTTCTATTGATTAAATTTATTGCTTTGCGTAAATGAAATTTTGATGTATTTTAGCAAATTTTCCATTGTGTTTTTCTCATTCGTGATTCAAATACATCCTGATTGCTAGATTAATGATGATATTATTACTGAACGAGGACCTCTGGTAGTTATTGAGCTACAAATTTGTCTGCTAATTACAAGGTCAGCAGTTTGAAACCACTGGCTGTCTGGAGAAGAAAGATGAGGCTTTACATTAAAGATTTACAGTCTCTGAAACTCACAAGGGCAGTACTACTCAGTCCTATTGGGTGTCTATGAGTCAGTATTGAATCAATCTTGTAAGCTTTTCTAATCTGCAATAGAATATGTATCCCAATCTTGGCCCACTTCCCACTCTGTTGTCCCACCCTCAGCTGTGATGAATTGATCTGCCACTAAGCATGATTTTGTGACAGTGTGCTTTTTTTCCATGTCCTATCTGTTGCTGTTGAGTGCTGTTCAGACAATTCTGACTCAGAGTGACTCTGTGTACAATAGAAGAGAACACTATCCAGATCTGTGCCATCCTCACAATTGCTCTTATGTCTGAGTCTTTGCTATAGCCACTGTGTCAATCCATCTTTTCAAGGACTTTTCTCTTTTTCTCGGCCCCTCTATATTACCAACCATGATGTCCTTCTCCAGAGACCGATCTCTAATGATATGCCCAAAGTATACGAGGAAAAGTGTTGCCCTCCTTTCAGGAACTTTTTGACCATCATTAGTGACAGATGCTATTACCTCCAAGACAGAATTAGTGGTTCTTTTGACAATGCATGATACTTTCCATATTTGTCACCAGCATGATAATTCAAATATCTTAATTCTTCTTTAGTCTTCCTTATTCGTTGTCCAACTTTCACATGCATAGGACGCAATTAATAATACCAAGACTTGGGTCAGGCACACTTCAGTTCCCAAAGTAACAACTTAACTTTTCAAAACTTTACAGAGGTCTTGGGTAGCAGTTATACTCAATGTCTTATTTAAGGTCCTAAGACAACATGATGGCCTGGTGCCAGATCTGGATGATTTCTCTGTATCTTTGTCCTGTTTAAGAATTAATAATGAGTTTCTGTGAAATAATTTTTAAATCATTGTATTGAGGGCCCTCGCAGCTATTATCACAATCCATTCATCAATTCTATCAATCACATTTGTGCATAAGTTGCCACCATCATTTCAAAGCACGTTCTTTCTACTTGAGCCCTTGGTATCAGCTCCTCATTTTTTTTTCCTTCTCTCCCTCACCTTCACACCCTCATGAACCCCTGATAAATTATAAATAATTGTTATTTTCATATCTTACACCACCCACTCTCTCCCATCACCCACGTTTATGTTGTTTGTCCCCCTGGGGTGGGGGTGGTGGAGTTATATCTTGATCTTTCCAATATGCTACCCCTTCCTCCCCTTCTCCCCCACTTTCTCCCCACCCCAAAGGCATAGCTACTCCTATTACTGTTCCTGAGGGTGTTATCTGTCCTAGATTCCTGTGTTGAGAGCTATTATCTGTAACAATGTACATACACTGGTCTAGCTGGATTTGTAAGGTAAAAATGGTTTATGGTAATTGGGGGGAGGAAGCATTAAAGAACAAGTGGAAAGTTCTGTGTGGGTTTTTTAATCATTTATTGGGTGCTCATACAACTCATCACAATCCATGCAAACAGCCATCGTGTCAAGCACATTTGTACATTCATTGCCATCATCATTATCATTTCCTTTTTACTTGAGCCCTTGATATCAGCTCCTCATTTTCCCCTCCCTCGCAAACTGTTGATAATTTATAAATTATTATTATTTCATGTCTTACACTGACAATGTCTCTCTTCATCCACTTTTCCATTGTCCGACCTCCAAGGAGGGGGTTATATGTAGATCACTGTGATCAGTTCTCCCTTTCTCCCCCCCCCCACCTTCTCCCTACCCTCTTGGTATGTCTACTATCATTATTGGTCTCGAGATCCCCTGTGTTTCCTGCTCTTATCTTTATCCAGGTACATGCTCTGGTCTAGCTAGATTTGTAAGGTAGAATTGGGATCATGATACTGAGTGGGGAGGAAGCATTAAAGAGCTAGAAGAAAGTTGTATGTTTCACTGGTGCTATACTGCACCCTGACTGGCTCATCTGCCTGCGACTTTTCCATAAGGGATGTACAGTTGCCTACAGATGGTCTTTGGGTCTCCATTCCACACACGCACTCATTCACAATGGTATGATTTTTTTGTTCTGGGTCTTTGATGCCTGATATCTGATCCCATCAACATCTCATGATCACACAGGCTGGTGTGCTTCTTCCATGTGGACTTTGTTGCTTCTCAGCTAGATGACTGATTATTTATCTTCAAGCCTTTAAGACTTCAGATGCAATATCTTTTGATAGCCGGGCACCATCAGCTTTCTTCAGAACATTTGCTTATGCACCCATTTTGTCTTCAATTATCATGTTGGGAAGGTGAGCATAACAATAGGGAAATAGATCTATGTGCATATATTTATACACCTAGTATTAAATTAGCAGACAGATACTTGGCCTCTACTTGAGTACTCCGTCAATGCAAGAACACTTTGTTCTAATAACCTGGCATTACGTGATGTTGTGTATATCATGGGTTCTATACTGTACCCTAGCTGACTCATTCCTTCCTTGTGACCCGTCTGTGAGGAGGGGATGTCCAATTGTCTACAGATGGGCTTTGGTTCTCCACTCTGACCTTTCTCATTTGCATCAATGTGAGTGTTTGTTTTCGATCTTCTGATATCTGATACATCATCCCATTGACACCTCATATTCACACAGTCTGGTGTGCTTCTTACATGTGGGCTTTGCTGCTTCCCTGCTATATGGCCGCTTGTTTAACTTCAAGCATTTAAGACCCCAGGAAAAAAATTAAAGACAAAATACACTTCAGTATTTCTATGTTAGTTTGAGTATTCTTAAGAAAAACACTTGATGTGTGACTACTGAAGACCGCATCACAACTACACAGAGGCTTAGCTTCTCTTATAAATTCACTAAAATTGTATTAATAGAATTAAAATATGCTCACTAGTATGTGACTATGGGTAGCTTATTTAAACTTTTCTGAATTCTGGTTTCCTTGTAATATGAGAAAACATCTGTTAATGGAGGTTGCAGAAAGCATTAACACATGAAATGAGCGGACATTTAAACAGTGTCCAACAAAAAGATGCATACCACACATGGTGAATACTATTGCTTGCAACTAATTTGCTAATGGTTTTATTATGACTTAGGAATTATCTGCTCAGTTCATGTGCCTATAATGTAAAATGCCTTCTGTATTCTTATTCTTGATTTTAATAGTCCTTAGTATACCATAGATATAATTTTTAGAATACACATAATTCTCAACTTAAGATGGTATACATTCTTATGACTAGCAAATAGCTTCTGACAAAGTCAAATACCTCATCTTTTAACACTATCAGTTTTATGGCCTTTTAGTATGAGTATCATTGTAAATTTGCTCTTAATTTGCCTTGGAGGGTAAGAAACATTGCATAAATTTACAGATATATAGTCTCTCTCTCTCTCTCTCTCTCTCTCGCTCTCCTCTCGCTTCGAAGAAAGATGAGATTCTCTCTCTGCTCCCGAATCAATATAGACTCCATGACAGTGGATATTTACATACACAAACATAAATCATAATCATTTGGCTACAATGATTAAATTAATGTTTAATTTCCTGTTGGTACAAAGCAATGATTAATATCATGCATAGGGCCTGGTCTACAATGAAGTTGGTGTCAATGTGGTAACAGTGATGTCAAAGCCGTAATGGCTGTTGGTCATGTATACTGTCCAATTGTTGTATGCCATTAGACACTGTCTAGCTATCTACTGTGATTCCCAACACTGGCACTGACTTCGATGTAGACCACACCTTAAGCATGAACTAAGTGAATTGTGCCATTTACGTTGAAGAGTATATCATAACATTGAACATGTATTAGTAGACATCTTAGAATAATAACATCAGGAAATGATACCTGAAACATTGTAGAAAGGACATATTACTAATGATAATATGCAATTTAAAGAAAATAGCACCCTGATAGTCTTAAGTGTGGTTCACTACACTTTATCCAACATATCCTAAGGGGCAGTGATGGAAGGGGATCTACTTGTACTTTTGCTCTTATTTACTTTGTTGATATTATGAACATCTTTTTTGGGTACTGCTTCATATCAGCCATGAGGTAAGGAGGCTAATGAGGAGCTCAGATGGCACACTGGTTAAACTCTGGGCCATTAACATAGAGGCTAGTGGTTCAGGACCATCACCCATTCCCTGAGAGAAAATCTGCTTTTATAATGTTTTCCATCATTGAAACCCTTTGGAGAAACTCTACCTCGTCCTGCAGTGTGACTCTGAGTAAAAATATCAATGGATTTCTAGAGAGACTGATTTTTTTACCATTATGGTTGAATGACACATCATATGAAATTTAGTCTCACCCCCCACCCTTTAAATGTTCCCTTGAAAGGCATGAACAAATATATTAGAAATCATGCAAGAATTGAAATTGCGGTTCTTGTTAGCTGCTGTTGAGTTAGGCCATCCCCGCACACCATAGAAAGAAACATTTTCTGATCAGGCAACATATGCATCAATATTCTCAATTACATTGTTGTACTTTCGGGGTATTTTATCATCTCTAAGATAGAGGTTTCTCTTTCAGCATCATATCAGACATTGTTCACTTGTGCTTTATAAATGGTGGAAGACTTGAACCTAGTGGTAAATTATTTCCAAGTAAGATCCTATAATCACTGTTTTATAACAGAAGTATGTTTATTTACTTTCAGATCTGCTGTACTCTATGAACTCAAAAAGTGTTCATTGAGTCAATTCAAATAAATTGCAACTGCATGTGATTCAAATTACATATGTGCTCCAAAGGGTTTGTATGGTAGGGGTCTTTTGGAAGCTGATTTCCTGCTCTTTCATCTGACTCCTACCTTGGTGGATTTGAACCAAAAGCCATTTGGATAGTAGCTGACACCAGTTGCTACCACTCAGTGATTCTTGACGCTTCTTCTACAGTTTAGCTTGGCAGAAAACTGGCCTATGTTTAAATAGACTTTTGAAATCTATTGGCAGTGTAATTGAAAGGAAATGGATGAGTGTGCATTTCTAACCAAATGACATCGGAATGTATGTTAAATCTAAAGACTAAGCAAACAACCCCACCCTGGCCCCCACCCCAACCCACTGCCATCAAGGTGATTAGGACTTATAGTAACCCATAGTGGCCCATACATAGGGTTTATTTCTTTTTTTGTTGTTTAATATTTTTATTAGGAGCTCAAACAACTCTTACCACAATCCACACATCCATCCATTGTGTCAAGCACATTTATACATTTGTTGCCATCATCATTCCCAAAACATTTTCTTTCTACTTGAGCCCTTGCTATCAGCTTCTCATTTTCCCACCTTTTCCCACCCTCCCTCCCTCATGAACCTGTGACAATTTATAAATTATTATTATTTTTTCATGTTTTACAGTGACCGATGTCTCCCTTCACCCACTTTTCCACTGTCCATTTCCCTGGGAGAAGGTTATAGGTAGGTCATGGGATCGGTTTCGCCTTTCCACCCCCCTAAATTCCCTTACCTTCCTGGTAGGCTACTCTCAATATTGGTTGTGGGGGGTTTATCTGTCCTGGAGTCCCTGTGTTTTTGGCTCTTATCAGTACCTGTGCACATACTCTAGTCTAGCCAGATTTTTAAAGTAGAATTGGGGTCTTGATAGTCGGGGGCAGGAGACATTCAAGAACTAGAGGAAAACTGTATGTTTCATCATTGCCACCCTGCACCCTGACTAGCTTGTTTCCTCCCTGCAACCCTTCTGTAAGTGGATGTCCATTTGCCTACAGATGCGTTTGGGGTCTCCACTCTATACTCTCCCTCATTCACAATGATACAATTTTTTGTTCTGTGTCTTTGATGCCTAACACCTGATCCTATGAATGCCTGGTGATCCCCGGTGTGCTTCTTCCATGTAGGCTTTGCTACCTCTCACCTAGCTGGATGCTTGTTTACTTTCAAGCCTTTAAGACCCGACACTATATCTTTTGATAGCTGGGCACCATCAGCTTTCTTCAACACATTTGCTTATACACTCACTTTGTCTTCAGCGATTGTGTCAGGAAGGTGAGCATCATGGAATGCGAGGTTAATAGAACAAAGTGTCCTTGAATAGAGATCCAATATCTATCTTCTACCCTAATACCCTATAAATATGTGTACATAGATCTATTTCCCCATTATCATATAAAATATATTTACATATGTGCATGCATATATTTAGACCTCTATAAATGCCCTTTGCCTCCTAGTTCTTTCCTCTATTTCATTTTACTTTCCTCTTGTCCCACTATCATATTCGGCTTTCATTTTGACTTCAGTAATTCCCTTTGGTTACAATGCCCTTGATCAAGACCTCCTAGGCCTCCTACACCGTCCTCGCCATAGATTTTTAGATCACTTGTTGTTCCCTTGTCCCTGTGTTTGTTAACACCCACTTCCTTTAACCTGCCTTCCCTTCTCCCATATGCCCTCCTCCCCCCAGGACTATCAGTCCCATTGATTTCTTTACCAGATTGTTTATCCAACCTATGTTATCTAGGTAAACATGCAGATATAATAATATGCATAAAAATAAGAAACAGCAAAGCAAAGCAACAAAAGAAAACAAAATAACAATAACAACAAAAAAAGCAAAAAGAAAGTCTATAAATAGTTCAAGGTATGTCTGTTGACATTTACAAGTGTTTTCCAGTCAAGTCTATTGGGGTGCCACACCCTGCCCCGACAATCTATATTTGGTATTCCTGGGGGACTTGGTTGCTCTTCTCCCCTTGATTTTCTGTTCTACACCCATAATGCTTCACATTGGTATGGTGGGGTCAGATCGGGCACAATTCCTGCACTGTGTCTCCAGTGTTGTCCCTGTGTTGCTAGGGTCAGTGAGGGACATTGTATCTTGTAGCGGGGCTGGCCCTATAGTCCTCTCTGTGCAAGCACATCAAGGCTTGTTGGGCCAGGATGTACTCCACTCTCTTTTCCTCTCCCTTCATTTGCTCCTGTGTGTTCTGATCAGACATGTCCCTCTCCCTGAGCTCTAGCTTCAGTGGTCCTTTGAAGTGAATTCTTCTGGGGAGAAAGGGGTGGTCCATGTAATTGGGATCACAGCCAGCCCCTCAGACCTCTCTATTGGTTCTCTGCTTCATGCCAGTATGTTGCATTCACGTCTTGGAGTACTGGGTTGAACTCTGGTCCCTTTCTCCTTCTCCTAGCTCCCCTGGGGTGGGCTAGTGTTCTGTTCCCCCGGCTACCCATGTCTTTTTATATTTACCCCCTCCATTTTAGTTAGCTACCATATATATCCTTGCATTGGTTTGGCCTCTTTCCCTATGCCCCTTTTGCAATTTTAAGCTCACCTTGGTGGACTCATGTAGTACTTGTCCTTCTATGCTTGACTTACTTCACTTAGCATAATTTCCTTCAGTTCATCCCATGAGGTGATGTTCTTCATGTGTTCATCACCACTTTTTAGGGATATGTGCTATTCCATTGTATGTATGTACCTCAGGTTTTTAATCCATTCATCTGTTGATGGAAATTTGGGTTGTTTCCAACTCCCTGCAATTGTGAACTGTGCTATGATGAACATTGGAGCACAGATGTCTGGCGGTGGTTTGTTTCTTGCCTCTTCTCAGTATATGCCCATTAGGGGGATTGCTGGGTCATATGATAGCTCAATGTCCATCTGTTTTAGATATATATTGCCAAATTCATTTCTGTAGTGGCTGTTATAGCTACAGGTTCACCAGCCATGGACAAGAGTTCCTATCTCAGCATGGTCCCTCCAACACTTGTTGCTTTCTGATTTTTTGAATTGGCCTATCTTTGAGGGTGTTATATCTTGTAGTTGTTTTAATATTCATTACTCTTATGGCTAATGATCAGGGACATTTTCTCATATGTTTATTGGCCATGCAGATATCTGCCCTTGTGAAACTTCTGTTCGAGTCCTTTGCTTTTTGGAAGCTAGCAGAGTATTGTAGATTTTAGTAATAAGGCCTTTGTCTGATGTGCCATTGCTAAAGATGTTTTCCCAGTCGGTGGGCTCTCTTATTAGTCTCTAGGTTAATTATTTCAATCTACAGGTTTTTTTTAATCATTTTATTGGGGTCTCATACAGCTCTTATTACAATCTATACATACATCCATTGTGTCAAGCACATTTGTACATTTGTTGCCATCATCATTTTCAAAATATTTTCTTTCTACATGAGCCCTTGGTATCAGCTCCTCTTTCCCCCCCTCCCTTCCCTTTCTCCCTTCCTCAAGAACCCTTTATAATTTATAAATTATAATTATTTTTCCATGTCTTGCATTGTCTGATTTCTCCTTTCAACACCTTATCTATTGTCCATCCCCCTGGGAGGGGGGATATAGGTAGGTCATTGTGATCGGTACCCCCTTTTTCCCCACCTTCCCCTACCCTCCTGGTATGTCTACTCTCAATATTGGTCATGAGGAGTTTATCTGTCACGTTTCCCTGTGTTTCCAGCTCTTATCTTTACCGTGTACAGGCTCTGCTCTAGTCAAATTTGTAAGGTAGAATTAGACTCGTGATAGTGGAGAGGAGGAAGCATTGAAGAACCAGAGGAAAGCTGTATGTTTCTTTCTTCTTCTGTTTTTTTTTTTAATTTTTGCCATCCTCACTTTTTTAAAAATAATTTTTTGGGGGCTCATACAACTCTTATTACAATCCATACATACATCAATTGTGTAAAGCACATTTGTACATGCATTGCCCTCATCATTCTCAAAACATTTGCTCTCCACTTAAGCCCCTCGCATCAGCTCCTCCTTTTTCTCCCTCCTTCCCTGTTCCCCCCTCCCTCATGAACCCTTGATAATTTATAAATTATTATTTTTTCATGTCATACTCTGTCAGGCATCTCCCTTCACCCACATTTGGGTTGTCCATCCCCCAAGGAGGAGGTTATATGTAGATCCTTGTAATTGGTTCCCCCTTTCTACCCCACCCTCCCACTATCGCCACACTCACCACTGGTCCCAAAGGGATCCTCCATCCTGGATTCCCTGTCTTTCCAATTCCTATCTGTAGCAGTGTACATCCTCTGCTTTAGCCAGATTTGTAAGGTAGGATTGGGCTCATGATTGGGGGCAGAGGGGGGGGGGCAGAGCATTTAGGAACTAGAGGAAAGTTTCATGTCTCATCGTTGCTCCAGTGCACCCTGACTGGCCCCTCTCCTCCCTGTGACCCTTCTGTAAGAAGATGTCCAGTTACCTACAGATGGGCTTTGGGTCCCCACTCCGCACTCCCCCTCATTCACAATGATATGATTTTTCTTTCTTTGATGCCTGTTACCTCATCCCTTGATGCTATATTGTACCCTGACTGGCCTGTCTTCTCCCCATGACCCTTCTGTAAGGGCATGTCCAATTGTCTACAGTTTGGCTTTGGGTCTCCACTCTGCACTCCCCCCCTATTCACATTGAAATGATATTTTGTTCTGGGTTTTTGATGTCTAATCCCATCAATACCTCATGATCCCACAGGCTGGTGTGCTTCTTCCATTTGGACTGTGTTACTTTTCAGCTATTTGGATGCTTGTTTATCTTCAAGTCTTTAAGACCCGACAAGCTGTATCTTTTGATAGCCGGGAACCATCAACTTTCTTCACCACATTTGCTTATGCGCCCATTTATCTTCAGCAATCATGTCAGGAAGGTGAACATCTCAGAATGTCGGATTATTAGAAAAAAAGTGTTCTTGTGTTGAGGGAATACTTGACTAGAGGCCCAATGTCCATCTTCAGCCTTAATATAAACCTATAAATATATTACATAGATCTATTTCTCCTTCATCATATATAAATATGTTTACATATTACATGCCTGTATTTAGATATCTATAAATGCCCTTTACCTCCTAGTTCTTTCATATAAATATATTTTTTAACTCTCCTCTTCTCCCACTGTCATGTTCAGCCTTCATTTGGGGTATCAGTAATTCCAAGTGTAATTCCATGTTTTCTCCTCTGTCTTGTTTATCCCACCTATCTTATCAAGATAAACATGCAGAGGTAATAATATGCACAAACACAAGACTGAGCAAAACAAACAACAATAGAAAATAAAACAATAACTCTAATGACATCAACAAAACAAAAGAGCCAATGACCAAAAAAAAAGCCTATAAATAGTTCAAGGTCTATTTGTTGACCTTTACAAGAGTTTTCCAGTTGAGTCTGATGGGGCACCATGCCCTGCCACCACAGTCTATTTTTGTTGTTCCCTGGAGATTTCATTGCTCTGCTCCCTTTGCTGTTCTGTTGCACAGCATTGGTGTTTTGCTTGGTGTGGTGGGGTCAGATTGGGCACAATTCCTGCACTGTGTCTGCAGTGCTGTCCCCAAAGTGCTATGGGTCAGTGAGTGACATTGTGTCTCATGATGGGCCTGGGCCTAGGGTCCTCTCTGTGCATTGTCTGCTCTGAGCAGAATGTCGTCCTCAGGGCTTGGTGGGCCAAGATGTGCTTCACTCTTTTGCATTTCCCCTTCATTTGTCCTTTTTGGCTCTGATCAGACATGTCCCTCTCCCTGAGCTGTCGCTCAGTACTGTCCTCTGAAATGAATTCTTCTGGGGGTGGGGGGCCATCCACATAGTGGTAATGGGGCCAAGCCCTCAGGCCTGTTGGTTCCTCTGTTGGTTCCCTGTCTCATGCCAATGATGTACACAGTTTTCTATCTTCAGTATATCCCACGTGTCAATTTGTGACTCATATGTATTTGTATCTCTCCTAATTTCTGATAGTGAATATATTCTGGATGCCAAATTTCTCAGGTTTGTCCTAATCCCCTCATTGATGATCCTAATAGTTTGGGGTTTAACTTCAAGGTCTGTGATCCACCTTGAGTTTATTCTTGTGCATGGAGTGAGATAAGAGCCTTGCTTCATTTTTCTGCTTGTAAATATCCACTTTTTTTCCGGCACCACTTTTTGAAGAGGGCATCCACTTCTGATTTGATATTTGTGGTGGGGGGGGGGGCTTTTAAAACTCAGTTGTCTGTATGCTGATAATTTTATTTCTGGGTTTTCAGTTCTTTTCCATTGGTCTCAGTATCTGTCATTATACCAATACCATGTGGTTTTGACCACTGTGGCTGTTTAATATATGCTGCAGTCAGATAAAGCAAGCCTTCCCACTCTGCTCTTCTTCAGGAGTTCTCTGCTAATTTTGGGCTTCTTCCCTCTCCACATAAAGTTGGATGTCAGTTTTTCTAATTCTTTGAAGAAAGATAATAGTAATTATATCAGAATCACATTAAACTTATATAGGACCTTCAGTAGAACTGACATCTTTATTATATTGAGTCTTCCAATCGATGAGCATGGGATATATTCTTCCATATGCTGATATCACTCTTGTAGTTTTCCTCATAAAATCTTTTATTTTTTTTAGTCAAGTATATCCTTAGATATTTAAATTTGTGCTTGGTTATTGGGTAGGGTACCACCTTTTTGATCCCATCTTGTGTGGTCTTGTCTGATGTGTATAGCAGTCTGATAGACTTCTGTTTGTTGATCTTATATCCTGCCACTCTGCCATATTCCTCTATTGCTTCAAGTACTCCCCTTGTGGAACTTTTGGGATTTTCCATATATAAACTCATATCATCTGTGAATAACAAAAGTTTCACCTCTTCTTTTCCCAGGAAAATACCATTGATGTCTTTTCTTTGCCTTATGCTGTTAGCTAAGACCTCCATTAAAATGTTAAATAAAATTGGGGACAAAGGGCATACTTGTTTGGTCCCCTTTTTCAGTGAGATTGGATTCGTCTTTTCTCCATCGACTACCACGTTGCTGTTGGTATTTCATATATAGCTTGTATTATATTGAGGACTTTTCCTTCTCTTCCTATCGTCTTGAGTGCCTTATACAGGCATTGGCAATGTTGTTGAAAGCTTTTTCCATATCTATTGATGTTATTATGTGGTTCTTGTAATTTTTCATGTCAATGTGGCAAATGATACTAATGGTTTTTCGTATGTTAAACCATCCCTGCATCCCTGGTGTGAATCCCACTTGGTCATAGTAAATTATTTATTTTATATACTTTTGTGTTCTATTGGTCAGTGTTTTGTTAAGGATTTTTACATCAATATTCATTAGGGATATTGGTCTATAATTCTCAATTCTTGTGGGTCCCTGCATGGTTTCAGTATCAGAGTTATACTAGCTTCATATATATTGTTTGGGAGTTTGCCATCTTTTTCTATGGTCTACAAGAGCTTGTGTAGGATTGGTGACTGTTCTTTCCTGAATGCTTGTTAGAATTCTCCTGTTAAACCATCTGGTTCAGGGGATTTTTTTGTTGGTAACCCCTTGATAACCTTATCTATATATTTCATTGCTATGGGTCTGTTGAGAATCTTGATGTCCACTGGGGTTAGTCTAGGGAGGGATTGTTTTTCCATAAATTTTTCCATGTCTTCCAAATTGACGAATTTATTGGAGTAAAATCCTTCACAGTACTATTTAATTATACTTTTGATTTCATTAGGGTGTGTTGTAATGTCCCTTCTTTCATCCCTCATCCTTGCTATTGAAATTTGTTCCCTCCTTTCTTTCGTTAGGTTTGCCAGTGGTCTGTTGATTCTGTTTATCCCTTTAAAGAACCAACTTTTAGCAGCATTAATTTTCCTATAGTTTTCTTATATTTTCTCTCTTGAATCTCAGCCATGATTTTTATTATTTATTTTATTTTTCTATTAGTTGAATTGTCCTGCTGATTCTGCTCTAATTGCTGCAAGTTGTGTGCCAGTGTATCAATCATAATTCTCACTTTTTCATGTGTACATGTATTGCTATCAAACTTCTCCTGATAACTGCCTTTGCTGTGTCCCATAAGTTTTGGTACATCGTGTTCTGATTCTCATTGGATTCTAGAAATTTCCTAATTTCATCTCTGATATAGGCCAGTACACACTCCTATTGCAACAGAGTTATTCATCCTCCAACTGTTTGCCCTTGTTTTCTTCATATTCATTTTATTGATTTTTGGATTTTTGGCACAGTGGTCAAATCAATGTGCTTAGATTTATGCAGTTTTGACTTGTGCCCCGGCATGTGGTCTATCTTCAAATATGTGCCATGAGGGCTTGAAAAGAATATGACCTTTTTTTATTTGGATGGAGAGCTCTGTAAATATTTATTAGGTCAAATTGTCTAATTGTAGTATTTAGACTTGTAGCCTCCTTGTTGAGTTTCTTTTCCTGTGATCTATCTTTCTCAGAGAACGGTGTATGGAAGTTATCAGGTATAATTGTTGAGGCTGTGATTTCTCTTTTCATCTTTTGGTGTGTTTGATTGACCATTCGGGGACTATGTATTTATAAGGCTTAATTGGTCTTTGTCTACAGTTCCCTTGAGCATTATATAGTGTCCCTCCTTATCTCTTTTCATGGTTTGCACTTGGAGTTCAATATTATCTGAGATTAGGATTGCAACCCCTGGTTTTTTGAATTGCTGTCTGCTTGTGTGTTTTTCTCCAACCTTTGATTCTCAGGCTAATTTTGTCTGTAATCTTGAGATTACAATCTCCTTTAGGCAACAGATTGATGGGTTCTGTTTTCTAAGTCAGTCTGCTAGCCTCAACCTTTTAATGCCTGAGTTCACTCCATTGATGTTCAGGATTATTACATCCATCTGTTGACTGTGATGTCATCTTAAATATTTTGTGTTGGGTGTTTTCCTACCTCCTTTTCTAATTAGTGTGTTGTGCATGTGTGTGTATGTGTGTGTGTGTCTGTGGTTCATTCTTGACCTCTTTCCAACCTTAAGCCAAAGCTTTCTTGGGGGCTCTTTTCTCTTTATTGCCCTCTCGGTGGAGTTGTTTCATGTGGCGGTCTCTTATTTGTGCTCAGTGTGTGCTGTCCTTCTGCCCATACTGGGTCGGCAAGGATCTTTTGTAGGGCTGGGTTTCTTTTAAAGTATTCTTTGAGTTTTTCCTTATCTGGGAAAACTCTTACTTCTCTCTCTATCTTGATAGATAATTTGGTAGGACAAATTATTCTTGGTTTTTATTATTTTTCTTCAATTTTTGGAATATGTTGCTCCACTCTCCTACTTCATAGTGTCTGCTTATAAGTGTGAGCATGTCCTTATTTGGGAAACTTTATATGTGACTGCTTGTTTTTCCCTAGCTGGTCTCGTGATTTTCTCCTTTCTCTCAAAGTTGGAAACTAACTATTATGTGTTGTGTTGCCTTCTTGTGATTCAGTATAGCTGTGTTACTCATCATAGCGCTTGGGTCTTCTTCAGCTTCTCTTACGATCTTATTAGACTTTTGTACATGTTTGTTAGTCTGCTTGGCTGTCCCCTAGGTCACTGATGATGTTCTCTGCTTCCTCCAGTTGGTTAGCGAAATCTGTAAATTTGATGCTGGTTTTCGTTATCTCATCCCTAAACTCTTGTATTTCCCTTTGGTTTACGGTATTTTTCTCCTCTATCATGTCATCCTTTTTCTATATTGTTTCCCTCATATCCTTTATGACTCCAAGCAGCATTCTGAAAATTTCTTCCTGTGGCAAATCCCTGTCTGCTTCTTCTATGCATGTCATTAGATTCAGGGCATCTTCCGGCATTGCCTTTTGTTTCTCCCCCTTTTTTTTTTAGGTGATGCCATTGGAACTGTTTGTTGTTTGTGCTGTGTTGTTTCAGAGGATCCCAGTGTCATTTTTCAGAGAGTCAAAGTGCACTCGGTTCTGTCTGGGATACTCATAGGAATCCTTCTTTAAACTGCCTGCAGCTAATTGCACTACCACTTTATCCTCCTGTGGTTTCACTCTTTCCCTAGTCAACCAGTATTCTGTTATTTATTGGGAAAATTGGATGGTCCTCTCAGGGGACGCTGGCTGGGTGATTGTGGACCTGTGAGGATGGGGGAGGGGCACTGGATGATCTCATGAGAAGCCTTGCTGTTGTGGCCCACGGCAGCTTGGGGCACTACCGAGGGTATGCAGTGGTCCCTGCTGCAAGGGGAGTACCTCTAAAGGCAGGTGGGTTTTCCCACTTTGGTGTAGAGCACTGCGGATGGTGGGCAGAATTTCTCTGTATATTAAGTGCTGTAGAGGGCAAGAAGGTGGGATTTTCCCCAGAAGAATGGGTTTCTCCTGTGGGAACATGAGCGGACTTTCCCTAGCCTATTGTGGCACGACAGTCGGTGGACTTTCCCCAGCTGAGTTGAGGGCAGGCATAATTGCCTGAGGCTACGGGAAGTGACCTGCAGGTGGATGGTGGTGTGTGAGAGAAAAAGGAAGAGAAAAAAACACCCAAAAAACTGAGCCTGCTGAGAGTGTGTTGGAAAGACAGAAGAGAATCAAAAGTAATAATATAGCTGAGCCTCAATCCTTGACCATGTGCCTGGAGGGTTTTAAACCCTGCACCGAGGGGGTAGCAAGATGTGGCTACATTGAAATAATGCCCTTGGGCTGGGTGAAGGAGGCTGGCTGTGGGCGAGACTGTGGTAAGGCTAAGGTTCAACCCTAGCAGGCCTCCATAGGGATAAACCAAAAGCCCATTGCTCCTCAAACCCTAGTGGATCTGTGTCTACGAATCTTTATGATGCTCCTCCTGTGACCTGGTGGTGTGGAACTTCCCTCTCAGTGACTCTCCTGCGTTGATATCTGTGGTGTCTGCGGTGTCCCTCTGGTATGTGTTATTTAGTCACTCTCTTGGCAGAAGTCCTTTCAAACAGATTGATTCTGGTCTTGATTTGTTTCCATAAAGGCTCTTCCCAGTGTCTAAGGGAGGGCTAGGAATGTTCCTGGCTGGTAGTGTGGACCAAAGGGAAGAATATTGCATGGAGGCTATGGACCTGAGGTTGGTTGTAAGTCTGTCTATCTACGCAGGGTTTCTTATGTTGTTAATCTCTAAGGCAACAGATGGCTTCCTCTTTCTCCTTTACAGAAGTTCGAGGGTTTCAATGTCTGGTTTTGCAATTTGAAGCCCAACACTAACTCAACAGCACCACCAACTCTCCCCCAGAACCAATAATAATAGAAGTCATTAGAGGCACACACGCATACAAAGAACATTTTTGGCCTCTGATGAGATATGAAATGTGAAGGATATTGAAGAAATATGTTTTATTGATCTATCCATGATGACACCTACATCTTTCTCCTCAGAGTTTACAAGTAATTCAAAATATGTCAGTAAAAATGAATTTTCACAAGATGTACTGCAGCTTGAAAGCATGTAGGATGAATTCCCTCTTCATAAATTTATATCTTTATTGCTATCATCTTTTTAAAAATTCTCACAGTCGGTTTCCATCACAGCCAAATTTAAGAGTCTTAGTGAATTTTGTAAGTCCTTTGAAATCCCTAATTACTGAAAGATTAGATATATGTTTATCTTAATGAAAAAAATTTAAAGCAAATATACTCACCTCTCAATAGACCATTCTCTTCTTCAATACGCATTGAATCTTTTTGCAGTTTCCTAACACTTTAAAATAATGATTGTTGTTAACATTAGTATAGATAATAGTTTTCTTTATCAATATGAAACTGGCTTAGGATAAGCTATAGAGTGTGTAACCAAGAAAAACTTACATGCAGCAAGGAAATTATTAGCCATATTGCAAATATAGTGAGAAATATAATATTTATGTAAATTTGAGGATAGAAAACTAAGAATTTTCTTGATCATGTTAATACAAGGATGTATTTTAATCAAGAAATAAATACATTTATTATCAGATTGTGTCATAGAAAAATATTTTTATTAATTGGTTTTACTGAATATTCTGGACTTGGGTGATTTTCATGTATCAGAAAACAACAACAAAAGCACTATAAACGTGGCAAATAACCTATAGGATATCTATGTTTTAATATTTGCCGATAAAGTAGTATTTTAGACATTTTTAAAGTTTACATTTTAAAATTATTTTATGATAACTTTCTTAACTGGAAAGGAAATCACATCCTGACACACCCAAAGTTTTACTAAATGGCATTAGAGGGCACTATTGTCTGTTATGTTAAAATTGCAGACCTGAAAGCATGGTCAAGTCAGGAAATGTCACATTAGAGAAACACTGTTTGTTTGTTTTCTCTAGATATTTTTGGCTTTTTTATTTAAATGGATTTACGGTCTATAATTTTGTCACCTGTAATAAATTAAGGAGGGAAGGTTGAATGGAGGTAAAGAAGGTAGTCTCTAGGCTAACTAATTTTTAGAAGCAAATAAAGAAATAAAAGGTGCAATAAAATTTTAAAATGTAGACTTTAGAGATATCAAACTTCAGAAAAATAAATTTAAGTTGTCGGCAAAAGCATTCAAGGCCTTTTAAATGTAGGTTATTTGTGTTGCTTAGGTTAGAATAAGAATGTTTAAAGTCCCTCATAAAACCTGGTCGAATGCTTACTTTTTTACTGCAGACTGTAAGGAGTCCGGGTGGCACTGTGGATTAGGCATTGGGCTGCTAATGATAAGGTCTACTGATGGCTATCTGTTCAAACTCACCTGCTTCTCCTGGAGAGAAAGATAAGGCTGCTCCTGTAAAGAATTACAGCCTTGGGCACTACAATTTCTATGAGTCAGAATTGACTCGCCCACAAGGTTTGGGATATATAGATACTGTTTACTGAGAAAGTAAATTTAAAATACCTTGGCCCCTATTTTCAAACCGTCTGTGTGCTTTGATTTGTTCTAAGATGATTGGTTTTTAAAACACTGGAAAATATTAGGCTAATAGTGTTTGGTGGAAAATCTAAGTGCTTTGATAAGCAGAGAAGCCATGGTGTCCTAGTGGTTACGTGTTGGGCTGCTATCCTTGAAGTCAGCAGTTCAAAACCACCAGCTGCTAGGTGTGAAAAGGATGAGGCACTCCACACAAACAGTTGCAGTCTTGGAAATTCACAGGGGAAGTTTTAGCCTGTCCTACGAGGTAGTTATGATCCGACACAGACTCGAAGGCAGTTATGTGGGTTGATAACCAGTGCAGCTTTTAAAATCCAGGGGAGTTTCAGTGTTGCTAAACCGAGGTAGCAAATGAAACATTATGGGCAAATCACTACATTTTCTCTCTCTCTCTTTTTTAATTACTTAATTTTTTAAATCATTTCATTAGGGGCTCATACAACTCATCACCATCCATACATACATACATCACATACATTCATCGTGTAAATCACATTTGTACATTCAATACCCTCATCATTCTCAAAACATTTGCTCTTCACTTAAGCCCCTGGCATCAGCTCCTCATTTCCCCCCTCTCTCCCTGCTCCCCCTCTCTCATGAACCCTTGATAATTTATAAAAATATAATTTTGTCATATCTTGCCCTGTCCGACGTCTCCCTTCATCAACTTTTCTGTTGTCCGTCCCCCAGGGAGGAGGTCATATGTAGATCCTTGTAATCGGTTCCCCCTTTCCAGCCCACCCTCACACTACCCTCCCAGTATCACCACTCACACCACTGGTCTAAAGGGATCATCCTCCCTGGATTCCCTGTGTTTCCAGTTCCTATCTGTACCAGTGTCCATCCTCTGGTCTAACCAAACTTGCAAGTTAGAGTTGGAATCAGGATAGGTGGGGGACATGGGGGTTGGGGGTGGGGAGCTTTAGGAACCAGAGGAAAATTGAATGCTTCATCGTTGCTACATTGCATCCTGACTGGCTCATCTGCTCCCAGAGACCCATCTGTAAGGGGATCTCCAGTGGCCTGCAAATGGGCTTTTGGTCTCCACTCCATACTCCCACCCTCATCCACTATGGTAAGATTTTTTGTTCTGATGATGCCTGATACCTGGTCCCATAGACACCTCATGATCTCACAGGCTGGTGTGCTTCTTCCATGTGGGTTTTGTTGCTTCTGAGCTAGATGGCTCCTTGTTTAACTTCAAGCCTTTAAGACCACATACGCTATATCTTTAGATAGCCAACACCATCAGTTTTTTCGTCACAGTTGCTTATGCACTCATTTGTCTTCAGTGATTGTATCATGGAGGTGAGGACACAATTATATGATTTTTTTGTTCTGTCATGCCTGATAACTGATCCCTTTGGAACGTCATGATCACACAGGCTGGTGTGCTCCTTTCATGTGGGCCTTGTTGCTTCTGAGCTAGATGGCCGCTTGTTTACCTTTAAGCCTTTAAGACGCCAGCTGCTATATCTTTAGATAGCCAGGCACAATCAGCTTTCTTCACCACATTTGCTTTTTCACCCGCTTTGTCATCAGCAGTTGTGTCCGGAAGGTGAGCATCATAGACTACCAATTTAATAGAAGAAAGTATTCTTGCATTGAGGGAGTACTTGAGTACTTGAGTCCAATGTCCTTCTACTACCTTAGTACTTAACCTATGCACATAGGTCTATTTCCCCATCCTCATATATAAATATATTTGCATATGTATATTTCTTTACCTAGACCTCTATAAATGCCCTTTGCCTCCCAGCTCTTTCCTCTATTTCCTTTGACTTTCTTCCTGTCCCACTATCATGCTCAGTCCCCACCAGGGTTTCAGCAATTCCTTTTGGTTACATTACTCTTGATCATGTCCTACCAGGTGTCCCACACCCTCCTCCCCACTGATTTGGATCACTTCTTGTTCCCTTGTCCCTGGGTTTGTTAACACCACTACGTTTCCCCTCACCTCCCCCTCTCTCATGTCCCCCTGGAAATGTGAGTCCCGTTGTTTTCTCCTTCAGATTGTTCATCCATCCTATCTTATTTAGACAGACCTGTGGAAATAATAGCATGCACAAAAAAACAAGACAGAGCAAAACCAAGCAACAATATACAACAAAACAACAACAACAAACTAATGACAACAAAACACAAGAAGAAGAAGAAAAAAAGCTTGTAGTTAGTTCAAGTATTGTTTGTTGGCCTTTAGGAGTATTTTCCAGTCCAGTCTGTTTGGGCACCATCCCTGGCCCCAAAGTCTACTTTCAGCATCTCCTGGGGACTTCAGTGTTCCGTTCCTTTGCTGTTCTGTTGCACCCCCTTATTGTTTTCCCTAGGTATGGCGGGATCAGATCGGGCACAATTCCCACACTGTGTTTCCGGTGTTGTCCCCTGTAAGGCTATGGGTCAGTGAGGGGCCTCATGTCTCATAGTTGGGCTGGCAAAGTGGTCCTCTCTGTGGACTGGCTGCTCTGATTTGGAAAATAGTCCTCACTGCCTGGTGTGCCAGGATGTGCTCCACTCTCTCCTCCTCCCCCTTCATCTGCTCCCATGTGCTCTGATCAGATATGTCCCTCTCCTGGACCTGTAGATTCAATGCCGTCCTTTGAAATTAATTCTTCTGGGGGGAGGGGCAGGTGTCCACTGTAGTTGGGATTGGGGCAGGTCCCCCAGACTCTCCACCTATTCCCTACTCCACGCTGGCATGTTGCATTCCCATCTTGGAGCACTGGGTTGAAGTCTGGTCTCCCCTGTGGAGATATAAACAACACCCTCCCCTTGGGTGGGTTAGTGCCCTGTGCCCCCGCTACTCCTTTTATTATTATTATTATTTTCCTTCCCCACCTCCTTTTTAGTTGTCTAACCATGTGTATCCCTGTTTGGTCTCGTCCCTGGCATATTACTTGGTCCTCACCCCAGGAATGTTTGTTTGTATACAGTAGCTTTTTCCCTATGCCCCCTTTGCGTTTTATTTCTAAAAGCTTACCTCAGCGCACGCATGTTGTCCTTGTCCTTTTGTGCTTGACTTACTTCACTTAGCATGGTTTCCTCCAGTTCTTTCCATGCAGAGATATGCTTCATCACTGCTTTTTAGTGATGCGTAGTTCTCCATTGTAGGTATATACCACAGCTTTTTAATCCAATTGTCAATCTCTGCTCTATTGTTCATTGCAGCACAGTTCACAATTGCAAGGAGTTGGAAACAACCCAAATTATCTCTTTTTCAGGCAAAGTATGTAACTAAAATCTTATTTGTGCACACTTGGTATCTATAGCACACTTTGAGATGCCGAAGGGAACAAGAAATGTTAAAGTGTGAGCACTTCATTATTTCCTTCATGGAGACATGCTGCACATTCCACACTTTAGAAACAATTTATTCACAAATCTTTGCTTCCTGGTCTAACAGTTACCCTTTGTGCGTGGGTGGAGGTGCAAGGTCTCTTACTGTCTAAGCATTTTACATGTTTATGCATTCTGATGCTGTTTGCTTTAGCTTGTCTCCTTTTCCTTCATTTAGAAACGTTTCCGTTATTAGCCATCTTCTCTCTGTGCTCCATTATTTTTAAATCAGTCTATGGTCAAATTGTTAACCTCCCCCCCCCCCATTGCTGTTGCCTTCTTAAGAGACTGTGAGTGTGTATATGTGTGTGTGTGTGTGTGTGTGAAAGAGAGAGAGAGAGAGAGAGAGAGAGAGAGAGAGAGAGAGAGAGAGAGAGAGAGAGAGAGAGAGAGAGAGAGATTGGTTGTATTGACTGATCATCTTGGACAATCAAAAGGATGTCCCTGTGGTAACTTAAGTAAGATGGGCTAAAAAGTATGCCATGCCAAAAGACATACCAGGTACAGAAACTATTCTGTGGTGTGGCATTAGTGATTGTGCTGAAACATTCAGGGAGATCTGTTGAATGTAGAATGAGGTGTTGCGACTCAAACACTAACTGAGATACTAAGGAAGAGCGATTCTTTGTTCTCATGTCTAGGAAAGCCATTCAGATTGTCACACACAAAACTTGATAGCAGGAATTCTTTGTGAAAAACAAAAAGTGCACCTTTTAATATTTTAAGAGCCATTGGGTTTGGATTAAGGAGAACAGCATTACATGTGAAATTCTGTTACGAATTAACTGCATGATCTAGAGGCATTACTAATTCCCAGAATCTGCAAAGCACAGGTACAATATTACATGCCCTCCATGGGCCCTTATTAACATTTTCTCGGTTTTTAAGCACATCTGGCAAATTAATCATAAAGGAGACCATCTTTAAGGGTCCAGAAGGCAGATGTTTAAGTGAGTTAACTTCATCACTTTGATACGCATTTATGAACTGTCTATCATTTGTCAGTTTCTCTTGTGCAGATCAAGACAATAGACCAGAAAATTCTTTCCACGACTGTGTCTGTGCCTGTGTTCAGGGTGTGTGAATGATCGTTTTAATTACTTTTTCCCCTCCGGAAAGTGGCCTTACAGGTCATTTTTATTTCATTCTTTGTACTTCTTTCCATCTTTTGAACTTTGGATAATAAACATACATTCACTGTTATCATCTAAAAAGTAAAATCATTTAAAAATAGCTAAATGATGAAAATAATCTCTTTCATTGACATGAAAGGGCACAAGGGGAAGCAATTAAAGGGATAAACTCTACAAACAAGCTAAATTTGACATTTTAATTTCATATTAACTCTTGGTTTCAACTATTCAGCTAGTATAACTGCTTGCATGCTCATGAGATGTCAGTGTAGTTGTTTACATAAAAAATGGTTTAAATACTGATTTTGTTATGTGTGTTTCAGTGAATATTTGTAATTTTTCTCAGCACAATACGTAATGTCGAGATCATCTTTTACCTCTGTGGCAGTGTGATTTTGGCTATATAATATTTCTAGAAGACAAGGCCAGTAAGAGCCTTATTTCATGGAGGTGTTTTCAAGCAAATGAATTATCTTTCTACTCATGGCCACGGCTAGCTCTTTAGCATGTGATTAAAGCCTTCAATAATTTTTCCATGGCAATGGGTTCCAAGGACGTAACCACCCATGGCAGCTGTATATTTGTTGTTAATGTGTTGTTAAATTGATCCAGAAAAGCAACACTGATACAAACCCTAATGTATGCATTCCCCCTCAACAATGTTTATAATAAACTAAGAGGTAGCTGACATTTGAAACTTGAATAACCTATTATTAATTACGACTTCTTTAGCATGGTGAAAACAATTGTTGTTTAATACTGAATTACATTTCTCAGTGTTTATTCCAAAATTAGTTCAAATCCACCTTCCCAGAAAGGTTCATATTTCTTCTCTTAATAGAAAATGTTAAATTCTCTCATCTAGCTTTTTAAATGAGTACAATTAAAGCCTTCATCAGAAGAAATGAAATTTGCATAAACATACATGCCTTAATAGCCTCTGGTACTGACATAGAAATTACTCTTCTTCTGTTGTACAATTATTATATTGCTCTAATGTCTTTATAACGGGATGTTTGTTATTCATCTTTTGTTAAAGTTCATTTTGTTTCTGAACAATGCATTTTAGCACTATCCAATAATTTGTTTCAAATATGCATTAATTACGGGAAGTCAATTTTTACATGCTTACTGAGCACTGCAAAGTTGAACAGTAAATATGTTCAAATTAATGTGACTCAAATTAAAGTAAGCCAATTTGGTAATGCAAGAAAAAATATTAAAAAAATTTATCCAATAGTAAATTGTTTTATATATATTTTTATTTGATTTTATGTACTTAGACTTCTGTTGAATACTAGCAAGACATAGTGGAAAGTACATTGGTCATTTAAATACAAAAATATTATCAATAATACTATTATGAATAAAAATAATAATTCTCTCCCTTGAAGTGGTTTATAAAGGACTTCCAAGTATATCA